>NC_056730.1:185432183-185742183 GCF_019279795.1 Protopterus annectens
ACTTCCACAGCCATACCTCTTATAATATCTATAAGGCATTTGTGCTTAAGGCACTCAGACGCTGTTTGCCTTCCCTGGCCATTTAGCTTGAAAACCAATGACTTCAACAGTTAGCCCAGGGTACTATGGCAGAATCTTTTAACACCAAAATACTCCCACTAGGTAAGAAGAAGGTGGCCAAGAAGTCTAGGCCAGATTATTTAACTGTCCAGCCTCCACCTGCCATCCCTGTAGAAGAGGGGTAATAGCTCTGTTGGTTGTTCGGTATCTACATTGGATTTCTCTGCTGTGACCCCATCGGAGACCAGCATATATGTGTCTTTTTGCACATCCACTGTGGCTTTGCAGGAGTCTGCTCTGCCATCAAAGGATAATTATGGTTGATTATCTCAGAGGGTCCTAGAGGCATTCCACAGATATTGGTCAGGGAGGAGGTTCTGGGTTCTCTTATCCAGTTTTGTCAAGGGTCAGAACCTATGGTATTTGTTAGGGCTGATGTCCCTTCCAAGAAAAGACAAAAAATGAAGCGTGTTTCGGTCTGTCTTATGGATCCTCAGAGATAATGGGAAGAGTTTACTCAGGGCTTGTTTTCTGCCTTGATTGCCCTGAAGCCTCCTCAGAGAATTTTCGTGCCTGCCCCTCCTAGGACCTGCACCCCTTCTAAATGGCAAAGGGAACCAGATTCCTCAGATGAGGGGTCCTTGTCTTGATCCTAGAAATCTTGAACAAGAATGGCAGAAATTTTCTTAGGGACACATTAAAGTTCTCCACAGTTGTTTCCTATTCAGAAGATAATTTCTCAGGTCCGACTCTGAGCCTCTGTTTTTGTCCTGTCAGTTGAACTCCTTTTTCTGGTTGTGGGTCTGAACTGAAGACACCTTTTCCTCAAACTCCCCCTAGAAATAACTATCTTTTAAGGACACCATACAATAATGATGCAATATTTTTGGTGGGGGGACTTTCTGAATTTACTTCTAAAAAGTTATTAACGTTTATTGCATGTTGAAGCTTTTCTTTAAGTTTCACTGTTGCAGTCATCACCTGTGGGTTATCCCTGCTGTGGTAGCCCTCGGCTGGCCCGAATACCAGAGTCATTGTTTTTCTGAGTCAGCTGCTGTCGCTTGCTGACTGACGTCAGGTCGTCAGTGCTGTAAAGCAAGGCAGCCGATGCCATTACATCAGTCTTTCTTGCCGTGGAGCCTGTAGCAGAAGCAGTTCGCAAGTGTGTCGGTTGCTACCAGAGTTTGAATTACAGCTGAAATTGTCTAGTGCTAAGTACCCCGTTGGGGATCCTTTTTTCTTGCAGTAACCGATGTCCGAAAAAGTTAATAATTGTTTCGCCTGTGGAAAGCAAATCCTAGAGTGAGACTTCCATTCATACTGCATCACTTGTTTAGGCCCAGACCACGACGTCCCCCGTTGCCAGTTCTGTGCCCTCTTTAACGCGAGAACAATTCATTGTAGAGCTCTTATTGTAGCCAGGTATTTTTGTCTTTCATCTTTGTATTCCGAAATGGCATCCGTCAGCCAACAATCCATAGACATTCTGAAAAAATGTAAGAATAAAGGTAGAGGCAGACCACACAAGGCTAAGCCTTCCGACGACTCTACTGCTAAGCAGGTCGTCAATTCTCCGGAATTCAGTGAGGCACCTTTGCAGCCCCTGATGCCTGATCCGATACCTTCACAGGCCTCTACTGAGACCCTTTCAGAGTCCGGTATACCACAGAAATCTTATTCGTCTTCCGAACCTTTTGTTGTCTCTGCCTCGGTTTGGGCTGGAGCCGCGATGCAGGCACCGGCTTCCGAGGAGGTTTTTCGCACTACAGAATCTAGACAAAAAAAGTCATCTCATCCGACCACCGTTTCTCTCAGACCTATGGATATTCTTAGGCCTAGAAGCAAGGCCACTCCTAAGAAATTTACCTCTAGCCACCATCTTACTCCTGCTCCACCACCGCAAGCTCAAATGCTTATAATGGCAGAGGATTTGATCACCCTCATCAGGCGTAGTCAGGCCTCAACTTCTAAAAAGAAAAGAGACCTTTCTCCTGAAATACTGACAGAACAGGATTCTGAGGAGTCTGATTATTCAGATTTTGAAGAGGAACAACAACCTCTTACTGCTTATGAGGATTCAGATGCAGAGGAATCCATTCCTTCTGCCCCTCACCAGAAGATCTTTCCTTTGGGGAAACCCATCACACCTCCAGGGAACATTTCCACTGGGAATCTCAGGACTTCCTTCAGTCTATGAAAAGACTGAGAGCATTTCTAGACCTGCCCCAACACAGACCCTTGGCCTTCTCCCCACTCTTAGAGGTGGTGGATGATGTCTTCCATGAATCCAGCTTAGCACCTGACACCCTCCCACCTGCTCCCAGAAAACCTGACAGGTATTACAGAGTACAGGATTCTCTCAAATACCTGTATAGAAATCCTGCTGCAGACCCAGATGTCATTACACAGGGACCAAAAGGAGCTAAGGCTAGTTCTGCAAAGAATCCTATTCCTTTTGACAAGGATTCCAGAGCTTTGGACAGATGGGGTTAAAAAGTATACACCTCTGCAACCTTAGTTATCAGAGCACTCAACTGTCAGTTCCACATGTTAAAATATCAACAGCACACTTTGGAAGTATTAAAGCAAAAGATTTCAACTTTTCCTGACTGTGCCAATTTGAAAGAGTTAGCAGATTTACTGCACTCTGTTTGTCAAGTGATCAAACACTCATTACAGTGTGGATATGATGCCCTAGAAACCTCAAGCAGGGCAGCAGTGACAGGATCTGTCATTAAGAGACATGCATGGTTGATTGAAGGAACAACCTCACCCTGATCATGTCATATCTAAATTAGTTGATGCACTCTTGGATAAGGACCGCTTGTTGGGAGTGAAAGCAGAAGAGGTGCTTAAAAAGAGGTCAGACAAAGCAAAATCTATGCAAACAGTAAAAGATTTCTTTCAGGTACAACCTCCTAGGTTCAGCAGGAATTTTCCCTCAAAGCACTGGTCCTTTCCTGCACCTAGCAGACAGAGGCAAGATAAAGTCCCGCAGGGACAGACCACCCAGACTCCTATCCCAGGGACAGCAGAGAACCAAACAGTGGACCACTTCCACTCCAAAGGCAGGGAGTTCTAAGCCATCCCTCAATGGCAGAAACTCTCAATGACTCCCTGTCCCCCCTCTGCCCTCTTTTCACTCACCAAAAACTAGGAGGAAGGCTCTCCCTCTGCAAAGAAAATTGGCTTTCTGTAACAAAGGACCAGTGGGTTTTAAAGATCATTTTTCAGGGATACAAATTCCCCTTCAGAGAACTCCCATTTCCAAAAGGGTACTCAAACGTACCTCTAAATCAGTGGGCAGAGGCATTGAAACAAGACCAAACTCGCATATCCCAAGGGGCAGTAGAACCTGTACTGTCAGATCAAACAGGCAAAGTCTTTTATTCCAGACTATTCCTTATTCCCAGAAAAGAGGGCACTTGACACTCCATCCTGGAGCTATCCATTCTGAACACCTCCCTGGTGGTCCCCAAATTCAAAATGCTAACTTTGCAGCAGCTGCTGCCTATACTGATAAAAAAAAAAAGCCTGGTTAATTACCCTAGATCTAAAAGGTGCCTACCTCCACATCCCCATAAGGGAATCCTGCAGGAAATTCCTTCGCTTCAGAGCAGGCTCACAACACTTTCAGTTCTCTGCGCTACCCTTTGGCTTATCTACTGCTCTCAGGATATTCACCAAATGCTTAGCCCCAGCCATAGCCTTTTGCAGACAGAAAAATATACAGATTTACCCTTATCTTGATGACTGCCTCATTCAGGCAGAGTGCAAAGAAAAGCTATTCGAGGACCTCCTCTTTGTCAAAACCCTCCTAACCTCCTTAGGGTACACCATCAGTGAGAAGAAATCAAAGCAAACACCCTCCAGGAAGATCATTTTCGTGGTAGCAATGCTGGACACAGCATCCCAAATGGCCTTCCTATCCCCAGAAAAGCAGAGCTTTCTGCCTCTTTACTTTACCCAGGTGGTTTCCAAAAGTCTCCTCCCTGTGAGCAAGTTCCTGCAAGCCTTGGGGTACATGGCATCTTGCATCCTTCTAATTCCTCTGGCCAGGCTTCATATGAGAAAACTTCAGTGGTATCTAAAGAACCTTTGCTGTCATCACTCTCAACCACTAGAGACCTCTCTCCCTCTGATCCGAGTTTCTCTGGTGGGCAGGGGCCTGTGTCAAGAACAAGGGTCTTTCCTTCACCCTCCGCCCAACCAGGCAGACCATTACCACCGATGCCTCATACATTGCTTGGGGTGCTCACCTAGAAAGCAGGTGCACCCAAGGTCTTTGGGATGCCAGCACCTTCCCATACACATCAACCAGAAGGAAATTATGGCAGTACAAAAGGCTCTGACATCCTTCATACCCCATCTCAAGCCAGGGGTTCTCCTTATCAAAACAGACAACACCACAGTAATGGGGTACATCAACAAACAGGGAGCGATCCAATCTTACCCTCTGTGCAGGCTAGCCATGAACCTTTGGCTGACAGCCTCTTCCATGGGATTACACGTAATAGCCCAATACCTACCAGGGATCAACAACACCCTGGCAGACCACTTAAGCAGAAGCTTACTGGACCCCCACGAATGGCAGCTCCACAGAAAAATCTTTTTACAAATCACTCAGAAGTGGGGGACTCCGGAGGTGGATCTTTTTGCTTCGCATCTCAACCATCAGCTGAAAAAAATTCTCTACCAGGGAGTATCACCACCTAACGTGGAAGGTGGATGCCTTGACCTTCCCCTGGAACACCCTCTTTGTGTATGCATTCCCTCCTCTGCTTCTTATTCCCAAGGTACTGATCAGAATAAGGGAGGGGAGACCAAAGGCCATCCTCATTGCTCCAGATTGGCCCAGACAACATTTGTACCCCTTACTGCGCAGCCTGACATTACAGCCTCCCAGGCAGCTTCCCCTGATCTCAGACCTCTTGACTCAGGTGGTGGTAGTGGTGGGGGGGTGGATGCTGCAGCCAGACTAACAGGCTCTCAAACTATCAGCATGGCTAATACTCTAAAGGCAAACAATGGGCCCCTGTTAAGCAAACGGTTCCTAGACAGTATCACAAAGGCCAGAAAGGCCCGCACCAGAAAATCTTACACAGGAAAATAGAAAAGATTTTGCTCCTGGAGCCAGTCCAGAGGGGGCAATACCTCACAACCTTCCATCCCTCTTATCCTGGACTACCTAGTGGAGCTACTTAATCGTGACCTCTCCTTCTTTTCTATTAAAATCCACGCCTCAGCCATTTCTACTCATTTTGATACAGACCAGCCCCTGATGTTCTTTGTGTTTCACTGTTGCAGTTATCACATTTAGGGTTATCTGCTTGCAGTAGCCTTCAGTCAGCCTGATTAACAAAGTCTTGGGTCCTACGTCAGTTGCTGTCTCCTCTTCCATGATGTCAGGTCATCAGGGGTATAAAACATGCAGCTGACGTCATTACATCAGTCTTTCTTGCTGTGTGATGCCTGAAGCAGAAGCAGTTCGCAAGTGCCGGTCAGCCAACTCCTGAAATTTTCGTTTTCGAGTTTCAGAACCAAAGGCTTCATCTAAAAGCTAAGTACCCCGTTGGATTATCTTTTTCTTGCTTTAACCCGATGTCAGTAAAAGTAAATAATTGCATTTCTTGTGGAAAGCAAATACCTCATAAAGATTTTCATTCGTATTGTATTCCTTGCCTAGGCCCTGACCACGATGTACCTCACTGTCGGTTTTGTGCCTTATTTAAACCATGAATTATCTGTCGTCGGTATATTTTCGCTTCTAAATATTTTGGTGCTCGGTTTAATTATCCCGATATGTCTTCGGTAAGCCATCCGACTACCGACATTCCAAAAAAACGCAAAGATAAAGACAGAGACAGACCGCAGAGGCACCTGTACTCAGTGAGGCGCTTTCGCAGCCCCTGATACCTGCTACTTCAGATGTGCAGGCCTCTACTGAGACCCATTCGGAGTCCGGTATGCCGTGAGATGCTTCAACTGTGGAACCTGCGGATGTCTCTACCTTGGATGGGTCCGGAGCCGCTGTGCAGACACCAGCTTCTGAGGGTGTATTCAGGCCTACTGACTTGCATATTAAACTGACGCCATCTTCTTCTTCAAGGCCTAAACTCAAACCATGCCTAGAAAACTGACGCTCAGACCGCATGGTCAGGCCTCTATGCCTAAAAAACAAATGATAAGAATGGCTGAAGACATTATTACTTTAATCAGGGGAAGCCAACCTTCCCCCTCTAAGAGACCTAGGACTGAGTTTGCTTATGATACTTCTGACAAGGATTCTGAAATTTCTGTTTCCTGTGATGACCAGGATTTACCCTTATCTACCTATTAGGATTCTGATGCTGAGGACTCTATTCCCTCTGCCTCCCCCCCCCCCGAGGTTTTCTCTTTTGGTGAAACCTTGCATACTCTCAGGGAGGATTTTCATTGGGAAAGTCAGGATTTCTCTGATTCTAGAAAGAGGCTTAAGGATTTCGTACTCCTGCCCCAGCACAGGCCTTTAGCTACACCTCCTGTACTAAACATTGTTGATGATGCCTTTTCGGAAACTAGCATGGCCCCTGAATCTTTACCTCCTGCTCCCAGAAAACCTGATAGATATTGCAGGGTTCCTGACTCTCACAAGTTCCTTTTCAAAAATCCTACTGCGGATCCTGAAACCATTTCACAGGGACCCAAGGGCATTAAAGCTACAACTGCCAAAAATCCTTCCCCCTCTGACAGAGACTCCAGGGCGCTGGATAGATGAGGTAAAAAGTTATACACTTGTACTACTTGGAATTGCCAGTTTCATATGTTAAAGTATCAGCAGCATATTATTGAATTGCTTAATCAGAAAATGATGTTGATTCCTGATTGTGCTGAAAATAAGAATTTACATGATTTAATGCATTCTGCTGAACAAGTTGGTAAACATACATTGCAATGTGGTTTGAAATTCACTAGAGGCATCTTGCAGTGCTGCTGTAACTGGGTCTATACTTAGAAGGCATACTTGGCTTAAGGAGCAATCCTTGCCAGATTATGTTAAAGCAAAATTACTGGATGCTCCCTTAAATCAGGACTGCCTGTTTGGGAACAAGGCAGAAGAAGTTCTTAAAAAGATGGAGGAAAAAGCTAAATCTGTGCAAACCGTTACAGATTTTTTACAAGTACAACCTCCGAGATTTAGTAGGCATTGGCCTTCTAAGAGTTAGTCCTTTCATGCCTTTTCCCGACCTTCTCAGTCCAAATCCAGATCCAACAGAGCATCCAGGCTACAGTCCCAGGGGACGCACAGGACTAAGCAGTGGGGGGGGGGGGGGGGGGCTTCACTTCCAAATCTGGGAGTAATAAAACTCCCCCCTGTGGTAAACTGTCTCAATTACTTCTTTTTAAAACTTCCAAGCACTTCTCAACTGACTGCCCCTTTGGGGGAAGATGGCACTACATGCAAAGAACTAGGGACTCATTACCCAGGACAAATGGGTTTTAAATATAGTGTCCCAAGGATACAGATTTCACCTCCACACGTTACCAACTCCAAGCGGTTGGTCGGATCTACCTCCAAATCAGTGGGCAGAGGCACAAAAGCAAGTATTCCCTCTCTTAAGCATAGGGGCTATTCAGTTGGTACCAGAAGAGGAAAAGGGACAAGGTTTCTACTCAAGACTTTTCCTGGTACCCAGAAAAGAAAATTCATGGCATCCTATCCTGGACCTGTCTACTCTAAACACCTTTTTGGTGATTCCAAAATTCAAGATTTTTACTCTTCATCAGTTGCTTCCTATGCGGGGCAAAGATGCCTGGTTGGCAACACTAGATTTAAAGGAGGCATACGTGCACATCCCAGACAGGGAATCTTGCAGAAGATACCTATGCTTCAAAGCAGGCTACACTCACTATCAGTTCTCTGTACTGCCCTTCGGCTTATCTACTGCACCCAGGGTATTCACAAATTGCCTAGCTCCAGTCATTGCATTTTGCAGGCAAAGAAATATTTAAATATACCCATACCTGGACGATCGTCTAATTCATGCAGAAAACCAGGACATATATTTGAATCATCTGGCTTTTGTACAAAGGGTGCTAACTTGTCTGGAGTACACTGTAAACAAAAAGAAATCACACCTGGTACCCTGTCAACAAATTATATTCCTGGGAGTAAGCTTGAATACAACTTCCCAGATGGCTTTCCTCATGCCAGAGAAACAAATTCACTTGACAACCTACTGCAGACAAGTGGCCAGAAAAACCCTGCTATCTACAAGGCGACTAGTACAAGCCTTGGGGTTCATGGCCTCCTGCATTCTTCTAATTCCATATGCAAGACTGCATATGAGGAAACTACAATGGTATCTAAAAAGCCTATGGTGTCAACACTCTCAGGATCTAGAAGCCATGAGTTCTATCATACCTTGCCTATGCCTAGAGTTCCTTTGGTGGGCAGAGGCCTGCCACCAAAACAAGGGACTACCATTCACACTACCCCCTGCCGCCCAAACCCTAACAACAGATGCATCAGACTATGCATGGGGGGGGCGCACCTGGCAGGGAAGTGCATTCAGGGCAAATGGAACCTACGTCAAATGCACCTGTACATCAGTCTAAAAGAAATGTTAGCTGTACAGAATGCTCTGACAGCCTGCAGGGACCACATTCTTCCAGGACAATTAATGGTAAAGACGGACAACACCACTGTTATGTGGTACATAAACAAGCAGGGGGGGGTACACATCCTTACTCCCTCTGGAGACTAACCATGGCATTGTGGAACACAGCCTTGAGCTACCAAGTGCATCTATAAGCGCAATTCCTGCCAGGAAAACTAAATACACTGGCAGACGGACTAAGCAGAAATCTCATGGACCCACACGTGTGGAAACTGGAACCAAGGATTTTCAACATGTTGACAAGCAGTGGGGGAGCCCAGATATAGACCTGTTTGCCTCCCCCCAGAACTATCAATTGGAAAAATTCTGCACAAGGACTCCCCACAGATAAGCTTTGAGAATGGATGCTCTGTCCTTCAGCTGGAAAAACATAACAGTTTATGCCTTTCCTCCTTTGCCTCTGTTCTCCAAAGCACTACTAAAGATGAAACAAGACAAACCAAGGACGATTTTGATTGCACCAGACTGGCCACGCTAACACAGGTACCTTCTCCTGCACAGTGTGTCACTGTTGGCCCCATGGCACCTGCCTCAGACTCCTACCCTGCTGTCTCAGCAGGAGAACCAGATTCTGCACCCTCAGCTTCAAACACTGAACCTAGCAGCCTGCTAATTACCTAATCTCTCCTTTACCATCCCTCAGTAAACCATTGATGGATATCATTTTAGAGGCAAGGAGGCTTAGTACTAGAAAATCTTATGCTGAAAAATGGAAAAGATTCTGTGCCTGGAACCAATCTCAAGGGATGAGCACAGCAGTGCCCAATTTACCTCAGATTTTACAATACTTAACTGATATGCTTCACAAGGGCCTGTCTTTTTCCTCAATAAAAATTCACGCCTCAGCCATTTCAGCTCATTATAACACATAACCTCCCCTCTTCTCTCATCCACTGCTCAAGCAGTTCCTCAGAGGGGCCAAAAATTTAAGACCACCCAGGAGAGCTCCATCTCCAGCCTGGGACCTTAACTTTGTATTGGAGAAACTCACCCTTCCTCTTTTGGAGCCAGCTGCTACTGCAGATTTAAAATTCCTTTCTTGGAAAACAGCTTTCCTTTTAGCAATCACTTCAGCTTGAAGGGTATCTGAATTACAAGCCCTTGTGGCAGTGGAGCCTTTCAACATCTTTCATGTGGACAGGGTGTCCCTCAGGACCAGTCCCTCTTTCATGCAAAAGGTGGTATCCATTGTGGCCCTTAATCAGTCCATTCATTTGCCAACCTTCTTTCCTAATCCACAGAACAAAGGGGAATGGATACTACACTCCTTAGATGTGCACAGACAACTTAGAACACTCCTTAGATGTGCACGGACAACTTAGATTCTACTTGGACAGGACTAAACCTCAAAGGAAATCTGAACAACTACTGGTGACATTTGCTGCAGGAACAGAGGGGAAGGCTATTTCAAAGCAAACCATCTCCAAATGGATAGGCCATTGCATTCATTTCTGCTATAAGCACCATGGAAAACCTATCCCACAGGGGATCAGACCCCACTCAACCAGGGCTGTATCTAACTCTACAGCCTTTCTCAGAGGCGTACCTGCCAGGGACACCCTAGAAGCTGCTACCTAGAGTTCTGTACATGCTTTCACCAAACATTACCATTTGCCAATTTTCTCTAAATCCAGAGCTGGCTTTGCCACTGCAGTCTTGCAGGGCCTTATAGCTGGTCCTTATGCTATCTAAATTCCTCCTTCCATCCTTAACTTTGGGAATCTACCCAAATGTGATGACTGCAACAGTGAAACACGAAGAACATAGTACAGTTGTGTACACTTACCATTAATGTAGATGTTCGAGTGTATTCACTGTTGCAGTCCTGGATGTTCTTCGTGTTTCACTGTTGCAGTCATTAGATTTGAGTAATCTGTTGGCAGGTTGCCCTCAGACAGCCTGATTAACAAAGTCTTGGGTCCTGCATCGGTTGCTGTCCCATCTTCCATGACGTCAGGTCGTAAGGGGCATAAAACATGCAGCCGATGCCATTACATCAGTCTTTCCTGCCATGCAGTGCCCGAGGCAGAAGCAGTTCGCAAGTGCCGGTCGGCTGACTCATGAAATTTTCATTTTCGAGTTTCAGAACCGAAGTCTTCAACTAAAAGCTAAGTACCCCGTTGGGGAAACTTTTTCTTGCTCCTTACCGATGCCAGTAAAAGTTAATAATTGCATTACTTGTGAGAAGCAAATACCTCATAAGGATTTTAATTTGTAGTGTATTCCTTGCCTAGGCCCTGACCACAACGTACCTTGCTGTCGGTTTTGTGCTAAATTTAATCAACGCACAATTAAATGTCGGTATATTTTTGCTTCTAAATATTTTGGCTCAAGATTTAATTATCCAGAAATGTCATTGGTTAGCAATCCGACTACCGGATTACCTAAAAAACGCAAAAAAAAAAAGAGAGAGAGACCATCGAGGTCCAAAACTGACGACGACGCTTCTCCTAAGCCAGTCGCCAGTTTGCTGGTACTCAGTGAGGCACTTTTGCAGCCCCTGATACTTCTGATTCACAGGCCTCTACTTAGACCCATTCGGTGTCCGATAAGCCATGAGATGCTTCAAATATGGAACCCGCGGATGTCTCTACCTTAGATGGGTCCGGAGCCGCTGTGCAGGCACTGGCTTATGAGGGTGTTTTCAGGCCTACAGATTTGTATATTAGACCGACGCCATCTTCAAAACTAAGGCCAAAATCTAAATCTATGTCTAAAAAACCGACGCCTGGGCCACATGTGCAGGCCCCTATGCCTAAAAAACAAATGATCAAAATGGCTGAAGATTTAATTACTCTGATCAGGGGTAGCCAACCCCCTCCTTCTAAGAGGCCTAGGCAAGACATTGATTATGAATCTTCTGAACAGGATTCTATTTCTTTTGACTCTTCTAATGAACAGGATTTGTCTATTTCTACTTATGAAGACTCTGATGCAGAAGATTCCATTCCTTCTGCTTCTCCCCCTGAAGATTTTTCTTTTGGGGAAACTTTACGTACCTTAAGGGAACATTTCCACTGGGAAAGTCAGGATTTCTCTGAATCTAAAAAGAGACTTAGGGATTTTCTTCTTCCTCAGCATAGGCCTTTGGCTATACTTCCTGTTCTAGACATTGTTGATGATGTTTTTTCAGAATCTAGTATGGCTACTGATTCTCTGCCTCCGGCTCCTTGTAAGCCAGACAGATACTACAGGGTTCCTGACTCCCACAAATTCCTTTTCAAAAATCCTATTGCTGATCCTGAAACCATTTCTCAGGGTCCCAAGGGCATTAAAGCCCCTACTGCTAAAAATCCTGCCCCTTCTGATAGAGATTCCGGGGCGCTGGATAGATGGTGTAAGAAGGTTTACACTTCTGCAACCTTGGCAGTCAGGGCTTTAAAATGCCAATTTCATATGCTTAAATATCAGCAGCTTATCATGGGACTACTTAAACAGAAAATGATGTTAATTTCTGACTGTGTGGAAAATAAAGATTTACAGGATTTATTACATTCAGCTGAACAAGTTGGAAAACATACTTTGCAATGTGGTTTTGATTCCTTGGAGGCCTCTTGCAGAGCTGCTGTAACTGGATCTGTACTAAGAAGGCTTGCTTGGCTCAAAGAGCAAACTCTGCCTGACCATGTTAAAGCAAAATTGTTGGATGCTCCTCTACAACAGGACCGTCTCTTTGGTAATAAGGCTGAAGAAGTGTTAAAAAAGATGGAAGATAAAGCTAAATCTTTACAAACTGTGAAAGATTTCTTACAAGTGCAACCTCCAATATTTAGTAGGCACTGGCCTGCTAAGAACTGGTCCTTTCCAGTACCTTCGAGAGCCGCTCAAGTCAAATCCAGACATTCCAAAGGCTCCAGGTTTCAGTCACAAGGAACTTTTAGAACAAAACAATGGGGTGCCTCCACCTCCAAATCTGGAAGCAACAAGGCAAATCTCTATGGTAAACAGTCTCAATGACTTCCCTCTACACTCACCAAGCACTTACCTTTTAGCCACCCCTTTGGGGGGAAAACTGGCACTTCATGCACAAAACTGGCAACTTATTACCCAGGACAAATGGGTTTTAAATATAGTATCCCAAGGATACAGATTTCATTTCCACACGTTGCCAATCCCAAACGGATGGCCAGATCTGCCCCCAAATCAGTGGGCAGCGGCCCAGAAACAAGTTCTGTCCCTCATGAACATGGGGACTATTCAGTCAGTACCACAAGAGGAAAAGGGACAAGGTTTCTGTTCAAGACTTTTCCTCGTACCCAGAAAAGACAAATCATGGCGTCCAATTCTGGACTTATCCACTCTAAACACATTTCTGGACATTCCAAAATTCAAGATGCTGACTCTTTAACAATTACTACCTATGTTAGGCAAAGATGCCTGGTTGGTAACTGTAGACTTAAAAGAGGCTTACCTGCATATCCCAATCAGGGAATCTTGCAGAAGATACCTCCGCTTCAAAGCAGGCTACTTGCATTACCAGTTCTCTGCACTACTCTTTGGCTTATCTACTGCGCCCATGGTCTTCATAAAGTGCCTGGCTCCAGTAATTGCATTTTGCAGGCAAAGAAATATTCAAATATATCCTTACCTGAACGATTGTCTAATTTAAGCAGAAAACAAGGACATTCTTCTAAAGCATCTGGTGTTTGTAAAAAGAGTTCGAACTTGTCTAGGGTACACCATAAACGAAAAGTAATCACAACTGGTACCCTTTCAAAAAATTACATTCCTGGGTGCAAGCTTGAATACAACTGTCCAGATTACTTACCTTACTCCAGAAAAGCAAATTCAATTGGTGACTTACTTCAAACAAGTGGCCACAAAAACCCTGCTATCTGCAAGACAAATTCTGCAAGCCTTGGGGTTCATGGCCTCCTGCATTCTTCTAATTCCATATGCAAGACTGCATATGAGGAAACTTCAGTGGTACTTAAAAAGTTTATGGAGTCAGCATTGTCACAGCCTGGAAACAATGATTCCTGTCATACCTTGCCTGCAACTAGAGTTCCTATTGTGGGCAGAGGCCTGCCACCAAAACAAGGGACTGCCATTCACTCCACCCCCTGCTGCCCAAACCCTAACTACAGACGCATCAGACTATTCTTGAGGGGGCTCATCTAGCAGGAAAGTGCATTCAGGGCAAATGGAGCCCAAATCAAATGCACCTTCATATCAATCAGAAAGAGATGTTAGTTGTACAGAATGCACTGACAGCCTTCAAGGACTACCTTCATCCAGGACAGTTAATGATAAAGACAGACAACACCACAGTTATGTGGTACATAAACAAGCAGAGGGGTACACATTCATACCCCCTTTGCAGACTAGCCATGGCATTGTGGAACATGGCCTTGACCTACCAAATACAACTACAAGCTCAATTCCTGCCAGGAAAGCTAAATACCCTGGCAGATGAACTAAGCAGAAATCTTATAGACCCACACGAATGGAAACTGGAACCACAAATTTTCAATATGTTAATACCAAATGGGGGAGTCCAGACGTAGATCTTTTTGCCTCACCCCAGAACTATCAGTTGGACAAATTTTGCACAAGAATACTTCGCAAAAAAGCATGGAAAGTGGATGCTCTATCATTCAGCTGGAAAATCCTATCAGTCTCTGCCTTTCCCCCTCTGCCTCTGCTCTCCAGATTTCTACTAAAAGTCAGGCAGGACAAACCAAAAATGATTCTGATTGCTCCAGACTGGCCTCGCCAACACTGGTACCCACTCCTGCGCAATGTGTCACACCTTCCTCCGTGGCACCTGCCTCAGACACCTTTCTTACTTTCTGAGCAGAACTACCAAATTCTGCACACTCAGCTCCAAACTTTGAATCTTGCAGCATGGCTAATCATCTAATTTCACCTTTGGCATCCCTCAGCAAACCTGTGATGGATGTCATTTTTGGAGGCTAGAAGGCCTAGTACTAGAAAATCTTATGCTGACAAATGGAAAAAATTCCGTGCCTGGAACCGATCACAAGGAATAAGCACAGCAATGCCCAATATTCCTCAGATTCTGCAATACTTAACTGAGATGCTTCACAAGGGCCTATCTTTTTCTTCCATAAAAATCCATGCCTCTGCCATTTCAGCTCACTACAACACAGAACCTCCCCTCTTCTTTCATCCTCTGCTAAAGCAGTATCTGAGAGGGGCCAAAAACTTAAGACCTCCCAGGAGAGAGCCAGCCCCAGCATGGGACCTCAATTTTGTTTTGGAAAAACTCACTCTCCCTCCTTTTGAGCCAGCTGCTACTGGAGACCTAAAATTTCTCTCCGGGAAAACAGCTTTCCTTTTAGCAGTCACTTCAGCTAGAAGGATTTCTGAATTACAGGCTCTTATGGCAGTGGAGCCTTTCATTATTTTTCATGTGGAGAGGGTGTCTCTCAGGACTAATCCATCTTTCATGCCTAAGGTGGTATCCAGTGTGGCTCTTAAACAGACCATTCATCTGCCAACTTTCTTTCCCAATCCACAAAACAAGGGTGATCAGATTCTGCATTCATTGATTGTACACAGACGATTTAGATTTTACTTAAACAGGACAAAATCTCTAAGAAAATCTGAACAACTATTGATGGCATTTGCTGCAGGGACAGAGGGAAAGGCTATTTCAAAGCAGACTATTTCCAAATGGATAAGCCATTGTATTCATTTCTGCTATATGCACCGTGGTAAACCTATCCCCAAGGGGATCAGATCTCATTCCACCAGGGCTGCATCTACTTCTGCAGCCTTTCTCAGAGGGGTTCCTACCAGAGACATTCTAGAAGCTGCTACCTGGATCTCAGTTCATACGTTCACCAAACATTACCATTTACCTCTCTTCTCTAAATCCAGAGCTGACTTTGCCACTGCTGTCCTGCAGGGCCTTTAGCTGCTCCTAATGCTGTATTAATCGATCCTCCCAACCATAGCTTTGGAAATCTACTCAAATGTAATGACTGCAGCAGTGAAACACGAAGAACATAGTACAGTTGTGTACACTTACCATAACATAGTACAGTTGTGTACACTTACCATAAATGTAGATGTTCGAGTGTATTCACTGTTGCAGTCCTGGTTACCCACCCTCCAGCCCCCTGTTTTTCTCTTACTACACCTCTACTTTCTTTTACTATGCTTGAAAGCCTTTTTGGTATATTTTTTGTATTTTAAATTATATACTTATATATTTATTTTGCTCCCCATTTGGGGGGCACCTGACATCTGGGGCAAGAAAAACTGATGTAATGGCACCGGCTGCATGTTTTATACCCCTGACGACCTGACGTCATGGAAGAAGGGACAGCAACCGATGCAGGACCCAAGTGTTTGTTAATCAGGCCGACTGAGGTCAACCTGCCAGCAGATTACCCAAATGTAATGACTGCAACAGTGAATACACTCGAACATCTACATTTATGGTAAGTGTATACAACTGTACTTTACCCTCCCTCCAGCCCCCTGACTTCTTTTGGCTATACCTCTTCTCTCCTTTACAATGCTTAAAAGCTTTTTGGTGTATTTCCTTTTTTGTTGGAGGTATAAACTTGTATATTTATAGATTTAATTGCTTTCCATTAGGGGGGCACCTGACTTCTGGGGCAAGAAAAACTGATGTAATGACATCGGCTGCATGTTTTATACCCCCTGACGATCTGACGTCACGGAAGAGGAGACAGCAACCGACGTAGTACCCAAGACTTTGTTAATCAGGCCGACTGAGGGATACTGCAAGCAGATAACCCTAAATGTGATGACTGCACCAGTGAATACACTTGAACATCTACATTTATGGTACGTGTACACAACTGTACTTTCTCCCATCCTTTGATTAAACAGTTCCTCAGAGGGGCGTCTAATATCAGACTTCCCAGAAGGCCACCCACGCCAGCCTGGGACCTGAATTATGTTTCGGAAAAACTAACCTTACCACACTTCGAACCTGCTGCTTCAGTAGAACTAAGATACCTCTCCTGGAAGACTGCTTTTCTTCTAGCTAGCTATCACCTCAGCCAGAAGGATTTTAGAACTTCAGGCACTGATGGCCATTAAGCCCTTCATTATTTTCCATGCAGACAGGGTCTCCCTGAGGACCAATCCCTCCTTTATGGCTAAGGTGGTATGTATTGTGACTCTCAACCAGGCCATGCATCTACCCACCTTCTTTCCTAACCCTCAAAACAAGGGGGAAAGAATTCTGCACTCACTAGACATGCACAGACAGCTCAGATACTGTCTGGATCATACTAAACCCTTCAGGAAAACAGACCAACTACTTGTCAGCTTTGCCCTAGGGGCAGAGGGGAAGCCCATTTCCAAATGGATATCACACTGTATCCATTTCTACTACAGATTACATGCGATAGCCCCCCCCCCCAAGTCTATTCGAACCCATTCCACTATGGGAGCCTTCACTTCCACAGCTTTCCTCAGAGGAGTTCCCACCAGGTGCACCCTGGAAGCTGCCACCTGGAGTTCTGTCCATACATTTACCAAGCATTACCACTTACCTCTGTTTTCTAAGGCTAGGGCAGGGTTTGCCTCTGCAGTTCTGCAGGGCATGCTGACCCATTCCTCGGTCTCTTACGAATCCTACCAGTCCTCTCCTCAGCTTTAGGAATCTTCCCACAGGTGATGACTGCAACATTGAAACACGAAGAACATAGTACAGTTGTGTACACTTAACCATAAATGTGGATGTTCTAGTGCATTCACTGTTGCAGTCCTGGTTTCCCTCCCTCCTTTCCCCTTTTATCTTCTTTCTTTAGGGAGACATAAGCTTCTAACAGTGGCTTTTAGCTACCAGGACCAGTTTACCATATTTACTTGGGTTTCTGACTGGTTAGGCCAAGAAAAACTGATGTAATGGTGTCAGCTGCCTTCCTTTGTAGCTCTGACGACCTGATTCAGTCAGCAAGCGACAACAGCCGACGCAGAAAAACATTGACTCTGGTATTTGGGCTGGCCGAGGGCTACCACAGCAGGGACAACCCACAGGTGATTGCAACAGTGAATACACTCGAACATCTACATTTATGGTAAGTGTACACAACTGTACTTTCCCAAGCCTTATGCTGTCCCTCCTGTATTAGGAGCTTTAGAGGACACCTTTCTTTCAGCCTCTTTAGCTCCAAAGCCTCAACCACTTGCACCAGAAAAGAAACTACCTGATAGTTACACATATCTTTACAGAAAACCTACGTTTGACTCTGCAGTTATTTCCACAGCATCAGGCAAACCATCCAGATGTTTTCTATCCACAAATGCTGTACTAATGACAAAGACAGTAAGGCGGTTGATACATATGGAAAAAAGCTTATATATTAGCTACCCTAGCTTTCCATCCTGTTAATTTTAATTATCAAACCCATATGATCAAGTACTGTTATCCATTTTGACAACATGTCCAAGTGTATTCCTAATCTCCCTGACAACACTTCAGAATATGATGTCTTCTGCTTCCCATTTAGAATGTCATTCCATTAAGAGTGCATATGATGCGGCAGATGCTTCTTCTTGGACTGCTGCCACTAGGTCTATTCTTAAAAGGTTTTCTTGACTTAGATACCATTCACTTCCATAGGATGTCAAACCAAATCTTTAAATGTTCCCTTGGATAAAGCCAATTTTTTGTCCCTCTTCTGCTGGGATTTTCGAATAATTGGAGGAAAGTGGCAAATTATGCAGCTGTCCAAACATTTTTTCACCATTTCTAAAATTTTGAGAGAAATTACCACACCAAACCGGTCCTTTCTATCAGTAACAGTCTACTCAGCAAAAAGGAAAAACATCCAAAAATAAATGACTGAAGAAGCCCAAATCTGATTTTAAAGGTACCAAAGGACCTTTCTCAGACAAGCATGCTAGCTTTTGACAACCCCCCCCCCCCCGCCCCTCTGTCCTTCACAGTGGCCTACTTCTTTCCATACTTCCTATCAAACTCTCTGTCAGACTTCCCTTCTGGAAAACAACCACAACAGATTCTTCGGTTTTACAAAGCATTCAGAAGTGTGCACACTATAATATAATTCCCTTCCTGCTCAGCATAAATCTTACAAGTACCTCTAAAACCAAAAGCGTGCAGTTCCTTCTACTAATAATTTAGACCTTCTAGATCAGGGTGTAATAGAAGCTGTTTTGTCATTCTAAAATGAAGGGGATTCTTCTCCAGATTTTTCCTCATTTAATGAAAAAAGGTACCTGCAGACCATTATGGCTTTGTCTATTTTGAGCACCTGCTGGAAGGTTCTAAAATTCAGGATGTTAACTCTCTGAAATCTTTTCCCCCTGATTTTTCCAAAGCTTTTCTGATTACATAAGGCCCTAAGGCAAGACAACGTACCTCACACTTTAGTAATAGGTGAGTACAATCAGGCACACTGATCTCCCATTTACCAGGCTGAACAAGGAAAAAAATACAGTGAGCTGCCTGTCGGGTGCCAGGATCCGCCACATAACTCATGCACTCAAGTCACTCCACAGCAAGTGCAAATATGACTCTGTCATTGTCCATGTTGTAGTGAATGACTTGAGATGTACCTCCCTGGACTACATGTAAAGAGACATGGAAGAGCTCTCAGATCATGTGGCCCAGGCAGGTATGACCCTAGCCCTGAGTAGCATCCTGCCTTCGCCCAGAATGATACCACAATATAAGGACAAAATGATTGACTTCAACAAGTGGTTAAGCTTCTGGTGTCATTCAAAGGGGATCCAGTATTTGTCTGCCTGGGACGACATGATTGACAGACCACGATGCTTTGCCAGAGATGGTCTGCACCTGTCGGACCTGGGATACAGGTTACTGGCTAAGGCTCTTGCCACCCCTATAGTGCCTTTTTTAGGCAAAGTTCAAAGGACAAAACCACCACCTTAACAGGTACAAGCATGCAAAATCTGAAGGTAATGCTACTCAGTGCTAGAAGTCTAAACCTCAAAATGTACTCTCTCGAGGCACTCCTAAAAATGGTGAACATCTATAGCTGTGCAGTAACTGAGACCTGGTTCAAGGCTCCAGAGAGCACCCCTGCAATAACAGGCTACAACTCTTCCCACACTTTTCGGCCACCAAACCAGTATCGAAACACTAAAGGTGGAGGAGTGTCCATATTCACCAAGGATATTCACACCACCAGGTTAGTTGACCAACACAATGCGTCTGAAATTCTCCAGGTGCAACTAACACTAGGTAAGACTGCAATCCAAATTGTAGTTTGCTACAGATCCCCCATCATGCCCCAAGATTCTCACTACACCTTTCTAAACATACTGGAAAATATTAATATACAACCAAACACCCTAATACTGGGTGATTTCAACTACCCTGCCATTAACTGGGAAAACTACTCGTGTTCCAACACCTTTGCCCAACGGTTCTTGGAATTCATAAATTCCAATGCCCTGGATCAACTAATCCATAGTCCCACCATGGGCTCCAATATCCTAGACCTGGTCATTACCAACGTTGGAAATCGATGCTCCACACTTATGGTCACCCCCTTATTGGTCAGGTCAGACCATAAGCTAATCACCCTTAACATCCACATCCCACCCCCAACCCCCAGTAAGGAAACCTCCATAAAAAACTTCTCCAAAGCCAACTTCATGATACTCAAGTCAGAAATTACAAACTTCATGACACCCATGCAGATGGGAACTGAAAGTTCGACTGCTGAGTCCTACACTAAGGCACTGTACGAGCACATCCACTCATGCATGAATCGTGCCATCCCAAATAGAACCAAGATGTTCTCCTCCAAAAAAAGGAAGCCAATCTGGTGGTCCCCTGCCATAAACAAACTTTGCAACAAAAGGAAAAAACTGTTGCAGAAAAGAGGAAAATTCCAGAATGCAAAAAACTCCCTTACCAGCCTCAGTAAGAAGCTGAGATCCCTCATAAAATCCTCCAAAGCTAGTTACGAAAATAAAATTGCCAAAGATTCCAAAGACAACCAAAAGGCATTCTATAACTATGTCAAGAATCTAAATGTCAATGCTCAGATCTGCTCTGAGCTACAACAGAATGGTATTAAATATACTGATCCCAAGGATATTGCCAATATCCTGGCAGATAGATTCAGTGCCATCTTTACCCCCCTCTCACCCCCTAAATGGCCCATCTCAATACCGGAAGATTGCCAAATTCTGGTAATATCGGCCACACAGGTAAAAAACGCACTCTCTAAAGCTAAGAATACAGCATCCATGGGACCATATGACATCCCAGGCTGTGTACTACATGAACTACAAAATGAACTGGCACCTCACCTAAGCATCATGTTTAATCATACCCTCACCTCAGGCTTCATGCTCACTGAGTGGCGCACAGCTACAGTTATCCCACTCCACAAGGGGGGATCCACCTTGGATCCCGGGAACTACTGCCCCATCAGTCTGACAAGCCTGATCTGCAAGGCCATGGAACGTATTATCAAAGAACTTATAAACAAAGACATTGGCAACCTTAAAACACTGGACCCCACCCAGTTCGGGTCCGTGAAGGGCCGATCTTGTCTCCTAAACCTGATTGACTTCTTCGAATCAGTCTCCAGAGCCGTGGATGAGGGTAAGACAGTCCACACAGCCTATCTGGACGTCGCCAAGGCCTTTGACATCATCCCCACTCTGGAATCATAGATAAACTTACTAAGCTGGGCATTAATCCCTACATCACTTGATGGGTTGCCAACTGGCTTACTGACAGAACCCACACTGTAAAAGTAGCTGACTCCAAATCCAGCTCCAGACAAGTGGAGTACATCAGGGTTCAGTCCTGGGACCTCTCTTGTTTGGCATCTACTTCTCTAAAGTACAGGCCAACACTAAGGGACTCTGGCTAACAAAGTTCGCAGATTACTGCAAACTGGGGGCCATTATTGAATCTCCAAATGATGTCATTACTGTACAAAATGGCCTTACAGAAACAGATGCTTGGTGCCAGAGCCATGGGCTCAAGCTCAATGCCAAGAAATGTATAGTTATCCCCTTTGGGAAAAAAAATGTACCCGTAAATTACCACATAGGTGGCAGTACACTAAACAGTGAAAGTGTGATAAGAGACTTAGGGACACAGGTGGACAGTGGTCTCACCTTCAATAACCAGATCGTTACAACAGTCTGGAAATCCTTCTATGTGGCACACCTCATCACTAAGGGCTTTTCATTCAGAAAAAAGGAGGTCATTGTCCCACTGTACTCATCCCTCATTAGACCCATTGTAGAATACAACGCCCCATTTGGTATGTACCTCAAGACATCTGCAACAACTGGAAAGGCCGCAGAAGTACCTCACTAAAAGAATCACAGGCCTAAAGCAGATGCCCTATGCTGACCGCCTTAAAAAACTCCAGCTGTACTCTGTCACATATCATCTACTCCGAGGCGATCTTTGCTTAACAAACAAGGCCATGTCAAACCCAGAGCTGTTGGACATGCTACACTTAAAGAAATTCCAATCGCTCAGAGCCACATGCTCCAGGGATCTAAACCTTATCATCACAATAAACAAAACATGCTGGAGGGATAGGTTCCTGACCCAGAGACTCCCCAGACTCTGGAATAGAGTGCCCATACTTGTCAAGCAGAGCGCCTCTTTGGCCCTCTTCAAAAGGAACCCTGATGATTGGATGGGAGAAAGGAAATTCACCCCGGGGATCACGTCATTCGCCCTGCTAGTCAGAGGCCCAGGGAAGTAAATAGTGTGGGAAGAAATAGCCAGGGAATTGTTATGGCTAGGCTTGTGTAGGCCCTAGGGCCGATTGCCTAGTACCAACCTATGAACCATAGATCTCGAGGGTGCTTATCTTCATTTTCTCATTCATTTACATCACAGTAGTGTTTTGTGATTCTGTGGCTTGGAATTGCACTTGCAATTTACTGCTTTACCTTTTGGGCACTCTAGTGCTCCAAGAGTACTAATGAAGTGTATATCTCCCATCATTACATTCTGCATACTCTAAAATATCCATGTAATGGATCCAGGTAATGCTACTCAATGCTAGAAGTCTAAACCTCAAAATGCGCTCTCTCGAGGCACTGCTAAAAATGGAGAACATCGATATCTGGCAATAACTGAGACCTGGTTCAAGGCTCCAGAGAGCACCCCTGCAATACCAGGCTACAACTCTTACCACACTTTTTGGCCACCAAAGCAGGACCGAAACACTAAAGGTGGAGGAGTGTCAATATTCAACAAGGATATTCACACCACCAGGCTAGTTGCCCAACACAATGCATCTGAAATTCTCCAGGTGCAACTAACACTAGGTAAGACTGCAATCCAAATTGTAGCTTGCTACAGATCCCCCACCATACCCCAAGATTCTCACTACACCTTTCTAAACATACTGGAAAGTATTAAGATAGAACCAAACACCCTAATACTGGGTGATTTTAACTACCCTGCCATTAACTGGGAAAGCTACTCATGTACCAACACCTTTGCCCAACGGTTCTTGGAATTCATAAATTCCAACGCCCTGGATCAACTAATCCATAGTCCCACCAGGGGCTCCAATATCCTAGACCTGGTCATTACCAACATGGGAAATTGATGCTCCACACTTATGGTCACGTCTGACCATAAGCTAATCACCCTTAACATCCACATCCCACCGCCACCCCCCAGTAAGGAAACCTCCATAAAAAACTTCTCCAAAGCCAACTTCATGCTACTCAAGTCAGAAGTGGCAAACTTCATGACACCCATGCAGACGGGAGCTGAAAGTTCAACTGCTGAATCCTACACTAAGGTACTGTACGAGCGCATCCACTCATGCATAAATCGTGCCATCCCAAATAGAACCAAGATGCTCTCATCCAAAAAAAGGAAGCCAATCTGGTGGTCCCCTGCCATAAACAAACTTTACAACAAAAGGAAGAAACTGTTGCAGAAAAGAGGAAAATCCCAGGATGCAAAAAACTTCCTTACCAGCCTCAGTAAGAAACTGAGATCCCTCATAAAATCCTCAAAAGCTAGTTACGAAAATAAAATTGCCAAAGATTCCAAAGACAACAACAAGGCATTCTATAACTATGTCAAGAATCTAAATGGCAATGCTCAGATCTGCTCTGAGCAAAAACAGAATGGCATTAAATATACTGATCCCAAGGATATTGACAATATCCTGGCAGATCGATTCAGTGCCAACTTCACCCCCCCCTCTCACCCCCTAAATGGCCCATCTCAATACCGGAAGATTGCCAAATTCCGGTAGTAACGGCCACACAGGTAAAACGACTCCAAAGCTAAGAATACAGCATCCATGGGACCAGATGACATCCCGGGCTGTGTACTACATGAACTACAATATGAACTGGCTCCTCACCTAAGTGTCATGTTTAATCATAGCCTCACCTCAGGTTTCGTGCCCACTGAGTGGCGCACAGCTACAGTTATCCCACTCCACAAGGGGGAATCCACCTTGGATCCCGGAAACTACTGTCCCATCAGTCTGACAAGCCTTATCTGCAAGGCCATGGAGCGTATTATCATGGAACTTATAAACAAAGACATTGGCAACCTTCAAACACTGGACCCCACCCAGTTTGGGCTCGTGAAGGGCCGATCTTGTCTCCTGAACTTGATTGACTTCTTCGAATCAGTCTCCAGAGCCATGGACAAGGATAAGGTGGTCCACACAGCCTATCTCGACCTTGCCAAGGCCTTTGACACCATCCCCCACTCTGGAATCATAGATAAACTTACTAAGCTGGGCATTAATCCCTACGTCACCCAATGGGTTGCTAACTGGCTTACTGATAGAACCCACACTGTAAAAGTAGCCGACTCCAAATTCAGCTCCAGACAAGTGACAAGTGGAGTACCTCAGGGTTCAGTCCTGGGACCGCTCTTGTTTGGCATCTACTTCTCTGAAGTACAGGCCAACACTAAGGGACTCTGGATAACAAAGTTTGCAGATGACTGCAAACTGGGAGCCATTATTGAATCCCCAAATGATGTGGATACTCTACAAAAGGGCCTTACAGAAACAGATGCTTGGTGCCAGAGCCATTGTCTCAAGCTCAGTGCCAAGAAATGTATAGTTATCCTCTTTGGGAAAAAACATGTATCCGTGAATTACCGTATAGGTGGCAGTACACTAAACACCGAAAGTTTGATAAGAGACTTAGGGACACAGGTGGACAGTGGTCTCACCTTCGATAACCACATCGCCACAACAGTCAGGAAATCCTTCTATGTGGCACACCTCATCACTAAGGGCTTTTCATCCAGAAAAAAGGAGGTCATTGTCCCACTGTACTCATCCCTCATTAGACCCATTATAGAATACAATGCCCTGTTTGGTATGTACCTCTCAAGACATCTGCAACAACTGGAAAGGCCACAGAAATACCTCACTAAAAGAATCACAGGCCTAAAGCAGATGCCCTACGCTGACCGCTTTAAAAAACTCCAGCTATACTCTGTCGCATATCATCTACTCAGAGGCAATCTTTGCTTAACATACAAGGCCATGTCAAACCCAGAGCTGTTTGACATGTTACACTTAAAGAAATCCCAATTCCTCAGAGCCACACGCTCCAGGGATCTAAACCTTGTCATCACAATAAACAAAACATGCTGGAGGGATAGGTTCCTGACCCAGAGACTCCCCAGACTCTGGAATAGATTGCCCATACATGTCAAGCAGAGTGCCTCTTTGGTCCTCTTCAAAAGGAACCTTGACGATTGGATGGGAGAAAGGAAATTCACCCCGGGGATCACGTCAATCGCCCTGCTAGACAGGGGTCCAGGGAAGTAAATAGTGTGGGAAGAAATAACCAGGGAATTGATGTTCTTCATCTCACATTGCTGCAGTCCTTACATACGGGTAGTCCGCTGTCCTTGGTCGGCCCGAATACCAAAGTATTAGGCTGACATCGGTCAAGGCGCTTAAAACTGACATCAGGACATCAGGGTACAAAAGCGCATGACCGACGTCATTTCCTCAGTCTTTTTTGCCGCATGGTCCGATGCAGAAGCAGCGTTGCAAGTGCCGTTCGGCGTTCTGAAATTTTTCGAATTCGGAGTTTCAGACCGAATCCAAGTTGGCTAAGTACCCGTTGGATTATTTTGTTTTTCTTCCCTCAGTGTTTTACCGGATGTCAGAAAAAGTGAATAACTGTATTTCTTGTGGGAAACAGATACCGCATAGGGATTATCATTCTTTGTGTATTCCTTGTTTGGGGCCTGAGCACGGCGTTGTTGGGTGTCGCTTTTGTGCTAGGTTCAATAGAGGCACTATTAGGCGAAGGTTGGATTGTGCTAGGCTGGTCTTTGGGAAGCGGTGCAATTATAATATGCCGCGGATTCTCCGCGCCGCTTCTGAAGAAGCGCAAAGACAAACAGTTAAACCCAGGCAAGATGAGTCGTCCGTTCCGGACGCCGGTTCTTTAGAGGCTTCAGTGGAACCGGTGGTTCCGACGGAGACTTCTCTGGAGTCTCAGGGGGAGACTTTGATTTTGCAGGAGGTGGTCTCTCAGGAGGCAGGTCAGGCTGAAGGGGCTTCCCAAGTTACTGTACTCCCCTCCCTTCCTAGGGTGGTTAGGCCTTCTCCTTCTGTTTCCAAGGCTTCTCCCAGAGGCAGGCCAGTTTCAGCTTCTGTTGGTGTCACTCCTAGTTCAGCAGGGTCTGTGCCTAAGAAGCACATGCTTAAAATGGCAGAAGATTTAATTACTCTGATTAGAGGCTCTATGCACCCTCCTGATAAGAGGCCTAGGGTGGAGCCAGAGTTGGGTAGTTTTGAGCAGGCTTCGGACATTTCAGAGTCTTCAGCTGAAGACTTGCAGGAGTATTCTCCTTATTCTGATTCTGATGCAGATGATTCCACTCCTTCTGCTTCTCCTCCAGAGGATTTTTCTTTTTCAGAGACACTTCATTCTATGAGGGAACATTTTAAGTGGGAAGGTCAGGACTTCTCTGATTCTAGGAAAAGGCTTAGGGAGTTTTTGCTGTTACCCCAGCATAGGCCCTTGGCTATACCCCCTGTTCTGGATGTTGTGGAAGATGTGTTTGCAGAGGCTTCACTTAATCCTGATTCTCTGCCTCCTGCTCCTGTTAAACCGGATAGGTATTACAGGGTGCCTGAGGCTCATAAATATCTTTATAAGGGTCCTAGGGCGGACCCAGAAACTATTAGTCAGGGACCTAAGGGTGTCAAGGCCTCTGTTGAAAAAAATCCGGTTCCTCTAGATAAAGAAGCCAGAGCTTTGGATAGATGGGGAAAGAAGGTCTATACATCTTCTACCTTAGCTATGAGGGCTTTGAATTGCCAGTTTCATATGTTGAAATATCAAAACTTTCTTCTTTCTCAATTGAAGTCTAAGGTGGATGCTCTGGCGGAAGGCATTGAGTGTAAAGAGTTGCAAGATTTGTTGCATGTCTCTGAACAAGTGGGTAAGCATTCATTACAGTGTGGTTTTGATGCTGTGCAGGCCTCGTCTAGGGTGGCTGCCACTGGCTCAGTTCTTCGCAGGCACGCCTGGTTAAAGGATCAGAATTTATCTGACCATGTTAAGACAAGGATTTTGGATGCTCCTTTGCAGTCTGATGTGTTGTTTGGTTCACCTGTGGAATCAGTCTTGAAGAAAATGGAAGACAAGGCTAAGTCTATGCAGGCTGTTAAGGATTTTTTGCAAGTTCAGCCTCTGAAGTTTAGTAGGAATTGGCCTGCTAAGGGGTGGACGTATCCTTCTTATGATTCTCAGTCTAGGGGTAGATCTAGACGTGGTAGGGGCAGAGCTCAGAGTTCTTTCAGGCCTAGAACAGGGAGTTCACCTGCACAATCTTGGGGTGAGGGCAGGGGCCAGTCCTTTCGTAAACAGGCCCAATGACCTACTTTTGCAGCTGCCAGATCCTTCTTGCCTGGCAGCACCTTTGGGAGGAAGGTTAGCACTCTTCAAGGAAAATTGGATGTTGATTACCCAAGACAAATGGGTATTGGATATCATACACTAGGGTTACAAGTTTTATTTCCATACCTTGCCTCCTTTCAAAGGCATGCCGGACGTTCCTCCTCAGCAAAGACTAGAGGCTCAAACAAATTTCTCTACTACTTCAAATAGGGGCCATACAAACGGTTCCTCTGCCAGAAGTGGGCCTAGGATTTTATTCTCGCCTGTTTCTAGTACCAAAGAAAGGAAACACGTGGAGACCAATTTTGGATTTATCCATCCTCAACACATATCTGGACATTCCCAAGTTCAAAATGTTAACGTTACAACAGCTTTTACCTCTGCTGGGCAAAGATCACTGGATGGTGACTCTGGATCTCAAAGAGGCTTACCTTCATGTTCTTATCAGGCCCAGTTGCAGGAAGTATCTGTGTTTTCGGGCTGGGACTTCACATTATCAGTTCTCTGCATTGCCCTTTGGCTTATCTACTGCGCCCAGAGTGTTCACGAAGGTTCTGGCTCCAGTGGTAGCTTTCTTCAGGCTAAGAGGAATACAGATCTATCCTTATTTGGACGATTGCCTGATACTGGCCCAAGAAAAGGACGAACTTCTTCATCATTTACAGTATGTGATGGCAGTGTTAAGATGCCTGGGGTATTCTGTGAACGAAATAAAGTCCAGTCTAGTACCCTCTCAGGACATGTGCTTTCTGGGTGTGAGACTGAATACAGCATCCCAGATGGCCTTTTTGACCCCGGACAAACAAAAGAATCTCTCTCTTTACTTCCACCAGTTGTCTCATCAGTCCAGGCTGACTGCAAGGACAGTCCTTCAAGCCTTGGGGTTCATGGCATCTTGTATTCTGGTACTTCCCAATGCCAAACTGCATATGAGGAAGCTACAATGGTATCTCAAGAATGTATGGACACAGCACTGCCAAGATTTGGACACTGTCATTCAAATAATACCTTGCATTCAAAAGGAATTTTTGTGGTGGGCTCAGGAATGTCACCTAAACAAGGGACTCTCTGTGACCCGGCCAGAGGCGTCAGATTTTAACGACAGATGCCTCAGACAAAGCTTGGGAGCTCATCTAAATGGAAAATGGATACAAGACACGTGGCCTGCCAGACTTCAACATCTACATATCAACTTGAAGGAGATGTTAGCAGTCCAATTTGCATTGATGGCTTTCAAGGATTTACTTCTTCCAGGGCAGGTGTTGATTCAAACAGACAACACAACTGTCATGTGGTACATCAACAAGCAAGGGGGAACGCATTCTTATCCTCTATGCAGACAAGCAATGATTTTGTGGGAGACTGCTCTCAGTTTACAGCTAAATCTTCAGGCAAGGTTTCTGCCAGGAGCACAGAACTCCTTAGCAGATGTGTTGAGCAGACAAATTATGGATCCCCACGAGTGGAAATTGGATCCTCATGTATTCCAGAGGTTGACAGTGTTATGGGGAACTCCAGACATAGATCTGTTCGCTTCTCCACTAAATTACCAGCTGCCAAAGTTTTGCACAAAAAGGATGTTCTTCATCTCACATTGCTGCAGTCCTTACACTTGGGTAGTCCGCTGTCCTCGGTCGGCCCGAATATCAAAGTATTAGGCTGACGTCGGTCAAGGCGCTTAAGACTGACATCAGGACGTCAGGGTACAAATGCGCATGACCGACGTCATATCCTCAGTCTTTTTTGCCGCATGGTCCGATGCAGAAGCAGCGTTGCAAGTGCCGTTTGGCGTTCTGAAATTTTTCGAATTCGGAGTTTCAGACCGAGTCAAAGTTGGCTAAGTACCCCGTTGGGGAATATTTTAGTTTTTTCTTGCCTCAGTGGTTTACCGGATGTCAGAAAAAGTGAATAACTGTATTTCTTGTGGGAAACAGATACCGCATAGAGATTATCATACTTTGTGTATTCCTTGTTTGGGGCCTGAGCACGGCGTTGTTGGGTGTCGCTTTTGTGCTAGGTTCAATAAGCGCACTATTGCGAAGGTTAGATTGTGCCAGGTTGGTCTTGAGCGGTGCAATTATAATATGCCGTCGGATGCTCCGGCGCCGCTTCAAGAAGCGCAAAGACAAAGCAGCTAAACCCAGGCAAGAAGAGTCGTCCGTGCGGACGCCGGTTCTTTAGAGGCGTCAGTGGAACCGTGGTTCGCCGAGGCTTCTCTGGAGTCCCAGGGGGAGACTTTGATATTGCAGGATGTGGCCTCTCAGGAGGCAAGTCAGGCTGAAGGGGCTTTTCAGGTTACTGTACTCCCCTCCCTTCCTATGGTGGTTAGGCCCTCTTCTTCTGTTTCCAAGGCTTCTCCCAGAGGCAGGCCAGGTTTAGCTTCTGTGGGTGTCACTCCTAGTTCTTCAGGATCTGTGCCCAAGAAGCATATGCTCAAAATGGCAGAAGATTTAATTACTTTGATTAGAGGTTCTTTGCCCCCTCCTGATAAGAGGCCTAGGGTGGAACCAGAGTTGGGGAGTTTTGAGCAGGCTTCGGATGTTTCAGAGTCTTCGGCTGAAGACTTGCAGGAGTATTCTCCTTATTCTGTTTCTGATGTGGATGATTCTACTCCTTCTGCTTCTCCTCCAGAGGATTTTTCTTTTTCAGAGACTCTTCATTCCATGAGGGAACATTTTAAGTGGGAAGGTCAGGACTTCTCTGATTCCAGGAAAAGGCTTAGGGAATTTTTGCTTTTACCCCAGCATAGGCCTTTGGCTATACCACCTGTTCTGGATGTTGTGGAAGATGTGTTTGCAGAGGCTTCACTTAATCCTGATTCTTTGCCTCCTGCTCCTGTTAAGCCGGACAGGTATTACAGGGTGCCTGAAGCTCATAAATATCTTTATAAGAGTCCTAGGGCGGACCCAGAAACTGTTAGTCAGGGACCTAAGGGCTTTAAGGCCTCTGTTGTAAAAAATCCAGTTCCTCCAGATAAAGAGGCCAGAGCTTTGGATAGATGGGGAAAGAAAGTCTATACTACTTCCACCTTAGCTATGAGGGCTTTGAATTGCCAGTTTCACATGTTGAAATATCAAAACTATCTTCTTTCTCAATTGAAGTCTAAGGTAGATGCTCTGGCGGAAGGCATTGAGTGTAAAGAATTACAAGATTTGGTACATGTTTCTGAACAGGTGGGTAAGCATTCTTTACAATGTGGTTTTGATGCTGTACAGGCCTCGTCTAGGGTGGCTGCCACTGGGTCAGTTCTTCGCAGGCATGCCTGGCTGAAGGATCAGAATTTATCTGACCATGTTAAGACAAGGATTTTGGATGCTCCTTTACAGTCTGATGTGTTGTTTGGTGCACCTGTGGAGGCAGTCTTAAAGAAAATGGAAGACAAGGCTAAGTCTATGCAGGCTGTTAAAGATTTTTTGCAAGTTCAGCCTCCGAAGTTTAGTAGGAATTGGCCTGCTAAGGGGTGGACGTACCCTTCTTATGATTCACAGTCTAGGGGAAGATCTAGACGTGGTAGGGGCAGAGCTCAGGGCTCTTTCAGACCTAGAACAGGGAGTTCACCTGCACAGTCTTCGGGTGAGGGCAGGGGCCAGTCCTTTCGTAAACAGGCCCAATGACCTACCTTTTCAGCTGCCAGAGCCTTCTTGTCTGGCAGCGCCTTTGGGAGGAAGGGTTGGCACTCTTCAAAGAAAATTGGAGTTTAATTACCCAGGACAGATGGGTATTGGATATCATACACCAAGGTTACAAGTTTTATTTCCATACCTTGCCTCCTTTCAAAGGCATGCCAGACGTTCCTCCTCAGCAAAGAATAGAGGCTCACAAACAAATTTCTCTGCTGCTTCAAATAGGGGCCATACAGCCGGTCCCTCTGCCAGAAGTGGGCCTAGGATTTTATTCTCGCCTGTTCCTAGTACCAAAGAAGGGGAACACGTGGAGACCAATTTTGGATTTATCTATCCTCAACACTTATCTGGACATTCCCAAGTTCAAAATGTTGATGTTACAACAGCTTTTACCTCTGCTGGGCAAAGATCACTGGATGGTGACTCTGGATCTCAAGGAGGCTTACCTTCATGTTCCTATCAGGCTAAGTTGCAGGAAGTATCTGCGTTTTCGAGCTGGGACTTCTCATTATCAGTTCTCTGCATTGCCCTTTGGCTTGTCTACTGCCCAGAGTGTTCACGAAGGTTCTGGCTCCAGTGATAGCTTTCTTCAGGCTAAAAGGAATACAGATCTATCCTTATTTGGACGATTGCCTGATTCTGGCCCAAGGAAAGGACGAACTTCTTCATCATTTGCAATATGTGATAGCAGTGCTAAGATGCCTGGGGTATTCTGTGAACGAAATAAAGTCCAGTCTAGTACCCTCTCAGGACATGTGCTTTCTGGGTGTGAGACTGAATACAGCATCCCAGATGGCCTTTTGACCCGGACAAACAAAAGAATCTTTCCCTTTACTTCCATCAATTGTCTCATCAGTCCAGGCTGACTGCAAGGACAGTCCTTCAAGCCTTGGGGTTCATGGCATCTTGTATTCTGGTGCTTCCCAATGCCAAACTGCATATGAGGAAGCTACAATGGTATCTCAAAAATGTATGGACACAGTACTGCCAAGATATGGACACTGTCATTCAGATAATACCTTGCATTCAAAAGGAATTTTTGTGGTGGGCTCAGGAATGTCACCTAAACAAGGGACTCTCTGTGACCCGGCCAGAGGCGAGTCAGATTCTAACGACAGATGCCTCAGACAAAGCTTGGGGATCTCATCTAAATGGAAAGTGGATACAAGACACGTGGCCTGCCAGACTACAACATCTACATATCAACTTGAAGGAGATGTTAGCAGTCCAATTTGCATTAATAGCTTTCAAGGATTTACTTCTTCCAGGGCAGGTGTTGGTTCTAACAGACAACACAACTGTCATGTGGTACATCAACAAGCAAGGGGGAACACATTCTTATCCTCTATGCAGACAAGCAATGATTTTGTGGGAGACTGCCCTCAGCTTACAGCTAAATCTTCAGGCAAGGTTTCTGCCGGGAGCACAGAACTCCTTAGCAGATGTGTTGAGCAGACGAATTATGGATCCCCACGAGTGGAAATTGGATCCTCATGTATTTCAGAAATTGACAGTGTCATGGGGAACTCCAGACATAGATCTGTTCGCTTCTCCACTAAACTACCAGCTGCCAAAGTTTTGCACAAAAAGGTTTCATCCCACAGCTTGGAAAGTGGATGCTCTTTCTTTCAATTGGAGCGATCTTCATGTGTATGCCTTTCCACCTCTGCCTCTCCTCCCAAAGGTACTTCTAAAGGTCAGACAGGACAAGCCAAAGATGATTTTAATAGCTCCAGATTGGCCTCGACAGCACTGGTACCCATTACTGAGAAGTCTGGTAGGAGCCTCCATGGCCTTTGCCTTGATTCCTCACCTGCTGTCTCAGGAGAACAGTCATTTACTCAATGTCAAACTTCACTCTCTTCACCTAACAGCCTGGCATATTCTGTTTTAAACCCTGGAGGGTCTCAGCTTCCACAGCAAGTTTTGAAGGTTATTTTGGAGGCCAGAAGGCCTAGTACAAGGAAAGTGTACGCAGATAAATGGAAGAGATTTTTGTTTTGGAGTGCAGCAAAGGAATTTGATGTTTCTAAGCCTAATTTAAGTGTGGCTCTTCAATATCTTGCTGAGTTACTGGACAAAGGTTTGTCCTTCTCTTCTGTTAAGGTTCATGCTGCAGCAATTTCTGCTCACTATGACTGTGACCCACCATTGTTTTCTCAGCCTTTGTTTAAGCAATTCCTTAGAGGGGCAAAGAATATAAGACCCCCACGTAGAGCTCCTACTCCTGCTTGGGATCTCAATTTTGTGTTGGAGAAACTCACTCTACAACCTTTTGAGCCTGCAGCTACTGCTGAGTTGAAATATTTATCATGGAAGACTGCTTTTTTGTTGGCCATTACCTCTGCGAGAAGGGTTTCTGAATTACAGGCCCTTATGGCGGTTGAGCCTTTCTTAATTTTCCATAAGGATAGGGTATCTTTACGTACTAATCCTTCCTTTATGCCTAAAGTGGTTTCTAGTGTGGCTTTAAACCAAACTATTCATTTGCCTACTTTTTATGCAAACCCCCAAAATAAAGGGGAAAAGATTTTGCACACTTTGGAAATACACAGGCAGTTGCGATATTATTTGAGCAGAACTAAAGGGTTCAGGCAGTCTCAGCAGTTATTTGTTTCATTTGCTTTGGGTTCTCAGGGCAAGCCTGTGTCAAAACAAACTATTTCTAAGTGGATTGGGTTTTGTATTGCTTTCTGTTATTCCCATCATGGTAAGGAGATTCCAGCTGGGATTAGGCCTCATTCCACTAGGGCTACTGCCACTTCTACAGCTTTTTAAGGGGTGGCAACTAAAGATATTTTGGAGGCAGCTACTTGGAGTTCAGTGCATACTTTCTCTAAGCGTTACCACCTTCCACTTTACTCTAAATCTAGGGCTGGTTTTGCCACTGCAATTTTACAGGGCATTTTGGCAGCTCCTACTGCTTTATAGTTTTGCCATCCTCCCTTACCTCTGCTTTGGGATTCTACCCAAGTGTAAGGACTGCAGCAATGTGAGATGAAGAACATAGTACAGTTTTGTACCTACCATAAATGTAGATGTTCGAAGATCCACATTGCTGCAGTCCAATTTACTCTCCCTCCTTCCCCTCTGTAGTTAGAGGCGGTTGTGTGGGTTGGGTTGTGAATATTGTGGATATTGTATATATTGTACATATGATTAGTGCAAGGGTGGTTGGTTGTTTTTTGCTGTCTTTTGGTTTTGACCTTTCTTTTTAGGGTCTTCTGACATCTGGGGCAAGAAAAGCTGAGGATATGACGTCGGTAATGCCCATTTGTACCCTGACGTCCTGATGTCAGTCTTAAGCGCCTTGACCGACGTCAGCCTAATACTTTGATATTCGGGCCGACCGAGGACAGCGGACTACCCAAGTGTAAGGACTGCAGCAATGTGGATCTTCGAACATCTACATTTATGGTAGGTACAAAACTGTACTTTTCATCCCTCAGCTTGGAAAGTGGATGCTCTCTCTTTCAATTGGAGCAATCTTCACGTGTATGCCTTTCCACCTCTGCCTCTCCTCCCAAAGGTACTGCTGAAGGTCAGGCAGGACAAGCCAAACATGATTTTAATAGCTCCAGATTGGCCTCGACAGCACTGGTACCCATTACTGAGAAGTCTGGTACAGGAGCCTCCATGGCCTTTGCCTTCGATTCCTCACCTGCTGTCTCAGGAGAACGGTCATTTACTCAATGTCAAACTTCATTCTCTACATCTGACAGCCTGGCATATTCTGGTTTAAACCCTGGAGGGTCTCAGCTTCCACAACAAGTTTTGAATGTTATTTTGGAGGCCAGAAGGCCTAGTACAAGGAAAGTTTACGCAGATAAATGGAGGAGATTTTTATTTTGGAGTACAGCAAAGGACTTTGATGTTTCTAAACCTAATTTAAGTGTGGCGCTTCAATACCTTACTGAGTTATTGGACAAAGGTTTGTCCTTCTCCTCTATAAAGGTTCATGCTGCAGCAATCTCTGCTCACTATGACTGTGACCCACCATTATTTTCTCAGCCTTTGTTTAAGCAATTCCTTAGAGGGGCAAAGAATATAAGACCCCCACGAGCTCCTACTCCTGCTTGGGATCTCAATTTTGTGTTGGAGAAACTCACTCTACAACCTTTTGAGCCTGCAGCATCGGCAGAGTTGAAATATTTATCTTGGAAGACTGCTTTTTTGTTGGCCATTACCTCTGTGAGAAGGGTTTCTGAATTACAGGCCCTTATGGCAGTTGAGCCTTTCTTAATTTTCCACAAGGATAGGGTGTCTTTGCGTACTAACCCTTCTTTTATGCCTAAAGTGGTTTCTAGTGTGGCTTTAAACCAAACTATTCATTTGCCTACTTTTATGCAAACCCCAAAATAAAGGGGAAAAGATTTTGCACACTTTGGATATTCACAGACAGTTGCGATATTATTTGAGCAGAACTAAAGGGTTCAGGCAGTCTCAGCAGTTGTTTGTTTCTTTTGCTTTGGGTTCTCAGGGCAAACCTGTTTCAAAACAAACTATTTCTAAGTGGATTGGTTTTGTATTGCTTTCTGTTATTCCCATCATGGTAAGGAGATTCCAGCTGGGATTAGGCCTCATTCCACTAGGGCTACTGCCACTTCTACAGCTTTTTAAGGGGTGGCTACTAAAGATATTTTGGAAGCAGCTACTTGGAGTTCAGTGCATACTTTCTCTAAGCATTACCACCTTCCACTTTACTCTAAATCTAGGGCTGGATTTGCAACTGCAATTTTACAAGGCATGTTGGCAGCTCCTAATGCTTTATAGTTTTGCCATCCTCCCTTACCTCTGCTTTGGGATTCTACCCATATGTAAGGACTGCAGCAATGTGAGATGAAGAACATAGTACAGTTTTGTACCTACCATAAATGTAGATGTTCAAGATCCACATTGCTGCAGTCCATACCCTCCCTCCTTCACCTCTGTTGTTGAAGGTGGTGGTGTGGTTTGTGTTGTACATATTGTAAATATGGTTAGTGCACGGGTGGTTGGTTGGGTTTTGCTGATTTTTGGCTTTGGCCTGTCTTGTTAGGGCCTTCTGACATCTGGGGCAAGAAAAGACTGAGGAAATGACGTCGGTCATGCGCTTTTGTACCCTGACGTCCTGATGTCAGTTTTAAGCGCCTTGACCGACGTCAGCCTAATACTTTGGTATTCGGGCCGACCGAGGACAGCGGACTACCCATATGTAAGGACTGCAGCAATGTGGATCTTCGAACATCTACATTTATGGTAGGTACAAAACTGTACTTTATGGCTAGGCTTGTATAGGCCCTAGGGCTGATAGCCTAGTACCAACCTATGAACATATAACCCTATCTGGACAATTTCCTGATTCAGGCCACTTCTCTAAAGAAAATTCTTTGAGACCTACAGTTCACTGCCAGCTTCTTGCACAACCTAGAATTCACTCAGAACTTCAACATATCAATTATTTATCCCATTCACTGGTATTCTTAGGTTGCCATCTCAAGTACATCCCCTCATTCACCTCATATTGGCCTTCTTTCCTTCCTTAGGCAGGATCCAGTTCTCAGCAGACTTCTTTCTATCCCTGACTGACCTTTCTTTCATTGACCTCTGCATCCAGAATAAAAAATTATTCCATTCACAAGACTGCATATGAGGAAAATTAAATGGTACCTAAAATACATCTGGGCACAACACTGTCATCATCTGGCATTCCCAATTCTTTAATTTCACGAAGAATGAACTATTTTGGTGGATCATTCAGATTGGAGCAAACCCAGGAGATGTTCGTTGTTAGATCACTGTTGGAGTAGCCTGAGCTATATGGATTATATCTCGTCAAGGATATGACAGTCAAAAAGGTTCCAAAGCATTAGGGCACTATCCACATGCAGTAACTGCTGTACAGCTCAAATCAGTGTTTAGGGTGCCAAACTCTCAGAATTCTTTTTCTCTCAGAAATTATTGCTTGGTCTAGAACTGGTCTCTTTAATGGTTATCACTTAAAAAAATAACTTTAAATTTACATTTTCATTCAGAATTTCCTGATTTGAAATTCCTTTCAAATTACTGTTTTTTCTGTAAAAAAAAAGTTTTGATTTTCTGTCAGAAACTATAGCTAGGAGATAGGACAAGAGGTTTTTGTGAGTTGCCATTAAACATTTTACCTCAAAACTTAGGTTGTACCATCAGCTCTCCAAGTCTCTACTCTCGGCTTGTCAGGCACTTTTTGGTAGAGCATTGACCAGGCTTTTGACTTTTTGATTCTTCCCCTCCTGGTCCACAAAAAGAAGCAAGTTGTACATTATTTTTTTGTATTGAAGCTAGCTTCCTCTTTGCCTCCGCTGTCACATCTTTGGCCATTTTGGGTACCACTGACCACTTGTCTATCTCTATCTCAGTCCCTCTGGTGTTGCTTCTTAACATGTCACCCAGGACTAAGAGATAGGTATTTTTTGCTTCTGTTTAGCTGTCTTCCTCAGGCAAGGGAGATCCATACTTGCTGGTAGCTGAGGAAGCCACCCTTAGGAGCTTGAATCATTAGGAAGGGACCATCCTTTGGGTTGGTCTTTCTGGGGTGGGAGTCTCCTAGGAAAAGAAAACATAAAGTTAGGCATTTTTTCTTTTTCTGTATTCCAAAGTATTCTGAGTCTTCCGTACAGTCAAAAAGAAAAAAAAATCCACTCACTGAAATACTGATCCTCAGTCAGAGGGACGGACATTAGATTTAGATTTAGATTTTGTGTCTCACGTTCCTACCCATACAAAAAGAGGAGTTTGACTCTGAGGAAAGTTATTCTTCAGATTCCCTTCCTGAAGAGTTATCATTTTCTGATACTACTGCAAGAATGAGGGAGTCGTTTCAGTGGGAACAAAAATACATTACAAAATCCCAGCAAAGATATGACTTGTTGAAGTTAGATTTCCCCCAACCTGTATTTGTTTCTTCTGTTTTGCCAGTATTGTAGGGTGCTTTCTTTGCAACAAGCAGTTTGCCAGACAGTCAGCCTCCTGCCCTCAAGAAGTCTGATAAACTATGAAAAGTTCCACATACCTACAGATGTCTTTTTTTTAAACCCTAAATCCGAGTTTGCAATGATTTCTCAGTCAAAACCATCACTTACTTTGACATCTTTTAGCAGCTAACCCTATTTCTATTGATTGACAAAGATGGCAAAGGCTTTGATAAGTTTTGAAAGAAAGTTTCTGAATTGCCAGGCTGGCGTGCTTAAGTTTCAGCTGGCTTCCTTTGACAGTATGAGAAAGCTGATCTCTGAACTACCCTTTACAGAGACTAAGACTTCTCTGAATTCCTTCATATCTTCTGTGTGTTGGGTAACAAGACACTTTATAAAATGTTCTTATGATACTGTCTTGGTGATGAGAAGATTTTATCTGGCTACATCCCCAGAATTTGTCAGAAGGTGACAAAGCTGAGCTCCTGAATTCTTCCTTGGATAAAGACATATTATTTATCTCATCTTCTGTTGAGGTCCTTACCAGATTTGATGAAAGAGAAAAGTTAATTTGATGGGTTACCCACATTATTTATTTATTTATTTAATTTATTAATTAATTTATTTATTTTACATTTGTTTACTGGGAAAATCCGACTGGACACGAGTCCTTTTTCAGCAGAGGCCCAGGGAGAAAAGTCCCAGGAGTAAAAATACTAAAAGTTTAAGAGTTACAGTACACAACAGAAACTGTCCTTCTAAGTTCAGACTCCTTTTATAGGAAACAACATAAACAGCGAGTCACAGGTAAACAAAATTCCAGAAAGCAATGGCAAGGGGTTCAGAAAGGAAGTTAGGATCTTCGCCGAACCAGGGACAATCTAAGACGTCAGACTGATTATATGCACCTTCACGTTTTTCTCCCTTCACCATACTAGCATTTTAATAAAACTGAAAGATTGTGTCTTTACTTCCCTGTGTGGCAGCTTCAGACACTTGGGTTCTAAGAGTCATTCAAGAGGGCTACAACTAGTGGTGGAAGTCCCTTCCTCCTGCTCAGGGGATTCCTCCATGTTTATCCAGTCAAGCCTACCTGTTTCCACCTATACTGAAACAAATGCTGTCTCAAAGTTTGTAGAGCCTGCTCTCTCAGGTCAAACAGAGGATTTTATTCAAAAATCTTTCTGGTACCAAAACTAAAAGGAGCCTGGTGACAGGTCTTAGACCCTTCTTTTCTAAACTTTCACATTAAAGTTCCAAAATTCAAAATGCTGTCTTAACAGTCTCTATTAATCCCTCATTCCACCCCTCAGTTTTAGTAACACTGTACTTAAAAGATACTTACCATCACTTTACAATCCTCAAAGATTTCAGACTTTTTTGATTTTCTGTATCTGGTTTGCATTATAATTCTATGCCTTACCATTTGCTTTATGTACAGCTCCAAGGATATTTACAACTTGCCTATCAGCCATAATAGTCCGTTGCAAGACATTCATATTATCTCATATTTAGATGATTGCCTTATTTTTGCTAATGCTTTTACTTCTTGTCAAGAATTTTTGTCATGGGTAAAAAAATACTTTTTATCAGTTTGGAATTTCAGGTGAATATGGAAAAATCTTCTATCATTCCATGTCACAAGGTAGTAATGTTCTTCCGTAGCACTGTGGTAGTATTTCATATGTAAGGGATCTCCTGCAAAGGATAGCTCAATGTCCTGCCAGTATACCAAAGCCTTTGAAATTTGTAGACATTGTATGTCACGTGTATGCTCCCTGCGCAAGGTGTAGGCATAAAGGTGACATACAGGTGTACATACCTCAGAACTTCTTTGCCGTCACTCTGAACGTCGTCATTGAATGTCAGTCTAAACACTCTTCTTCTGTGCTGGTTTCTGAGCCGTTTGTCAGATAAGTGCCAGAAACTAAACCAGTTATTAAAGTCAGTTATGTTCTGTTTGCATTGTGGCATCATCCTTGGATAAGGTAAAATGCTGCTTAATACTACTCTCTTACCAGCCTGGGATACACATTCCAAGAACTCCATGATGTTGCTGTTCATATAGTCTATGGAGGTACATCTCAGGTTATTTACACCCACATGGACTATGATTGAGTTATACTGGTACTTGTGATACAGTGATCTGAGTGCGTGCATAATGTAGTGGACTCTGCCCCCTGAAAAGCAGCTGACTGTGACTTTCTCCTTACTGGTGAGGGGAGCATCAGTGTGTCTCACAATGCATTCTCCAGTGAATGGAATTTTGGATTGTGTGGTGGCTTGCCTTGTAGGCTTAGAAGTAGAGGCTCCATGAAATGTGGTTTTATGTGTTGTGGGTGTTGTTTTGAAAGGATGCATTCAGGCTGCTGAGGATATTTGTTATGTGTATTTTGTTTAGGAGGTCCTTGGGTTTTAGAGAAGTTGCATTTAAGTGCTTCGGCATATGTGGGTCTGTTTCTGCTTTGAACTGTGTGTGATGGGTGCAGCACATGTACTACTGACAATCTGATTGACATTAGTCATGCTTTTATGTGAGAGCTTTGCCTCCAATGACATTGTATAACTACATCTGTCACATACCTTATCAGTTTGATTGAGAATTAGCTGGTTGTCAGTAAACATGAGGCAATTTCTACATTGCTTTAAGATGCCATAGCCACCAAGCTGGTAATGGAGATAGAGGGAAAGTTCATATCCATGGCAACAGGCTCTTTTTTATTAATTAGATAGTTGTGGTGAGAATATAAAGTTAAGTTAGGAGTACCTGGTTTGCAACTCTGGGGCAGTGCTTGTCACCGCAAACTAGTTGCCCTTTGTGCAACTAGGTATTGGTGAAATTTCAAGGGTGCTTTTACAGGAAACATGTCATTGTCTATACAGGGCACTGCCAAACACTTGAGGGGAAGTAATATGTAGACCCTTATGATTTATGGATGAAGTATTTAGGTAGATCTTGTGAAGTTAGGTTAGACAGCAGCTATTCAAGCAGTATTTACCAAAAAGAAAGTATTAGAGTTTGTCAAGAATGATGAAAAGAGGGAGATTCACCTGATTGGCTATTGCCCCCCTACAACTAGTGCTGGTCTCACAACAGCTTCACACAACTAGGATACAGTGCCCCTTTGCGTATTCACTCACCAGAAGCAAAATAGTAGCACCAATCTCAAGATGAGAAGCATGCCATAGGCTCTGTGGTGATCAGTAGTCTTGGCCCAGGTGATACAGGGGTCTGTAGGCTTGAAGTAGCCTTTTCCTGGTAGATACCTTGAGTAGCAACCAGACCAATCAGGAAGGTCCCACACAGACATTCACTGCCCAGTCAGAGACAATCAGGAATCTATGTCCTCTGCGCCTTTTCTTATCAGGAGCAAAATGTAAGCACAAATTCCAAGCTGTCACCTATGAAGCAGCCTGACCCCATGTGCAAAATGGGAAAAAGGGGTTATGGATGGATGGACAGACCTGTGAATCAATTATTAGGTTTTCTGGTGATCAGCACTCTCCAGGAAATAATGTCCCTGTGCTCTTATTCTCACCAGAATCAAAACAGAAGTACTAATCCCAAGATGACTACTGAGAGGCAGAATGTGGACTCTCCAATAATGGGTGGTCTTGGACTAGATGTTACATATTTTAAAGGTAAGATTGGGAAAAAATGGGTTAATATCTAAGAGTCGCAGTATGTACTAAACAGCCACATATGAAAGAGGGGGTAACTCAACCTTTAGTAATTCAAGGGGAGAGCCATTAATTTTTAGAGAGCACAATAAATTGGAAGGGGGGATTCAGTATTCTCACTGCATGGGATACAGTGGGATGGCCAAAAATTTAAATCGCTAAAGGGCAATGATTTCACAAAAATTATGATTTTACACTTACTGATGTTAGTCAGTGAAAGAGAAGGAAGGAAAAGTGGTCAAGTTAATTTAAGGGGTGGGAAAATGTATAGACATTTGAGTTTAAAACACAGCAGTACCAGGGTGGAAGGGTGGGTGGGGGGTGGGGGGAATTTAATTTCTCTATGACTCACAAGAGACACAGTGAGGTCTTTTTCTTAGTTTCAGTATTCAGTTGAAAGTAGAATACAAATAAAACACAGTGTAAAGAAAATACATGACAGTATCCAAAATAATAGAAGGCAATGAAGCAATACAAATTACAAGGAAAAAAAAAAAAACTAACCTTTCTGTCAGAGCAGTCTATGTCATAGTCTGAGTGAGTTTTTTTTTTGTCATTGACTCCCTCTGGTGTAGTCCCTATAGCCACTATGAACTGGGGAATAGAGACATCCTGTGAGGCTGTTGGAGTGTCCTTGGCAGGCAAAGGAGAGCTACTGTTGTCCTTCTTAGAGAAGGAACAATGAATACTACTCTGCCTAGAAAGAATGCTATGCCTTCCATTAGGGAGGGTTTTTCTTCCAGACAGAGCTTCTTCCTGTCATAAAGAAGCGGAAACTTTGACATGATTTCTTCTCCTGTGTCAGTCACTTTGGATAGTTGTGATCTTTTGGGCTTAGCTCAGGTTTTAAGTCAGGCTGTTGACCCTTCTGGTTTAGTAGTTTCTGGTAAAAAGGAAAAAATAATTCTTCTTTTTCTGACAAGGTACAAGTTTGTAAACCATAAAATGATTGTGACGGGGGGAGATTCAATTTTGTCCACTGAGGTTTTTGATTCAGATTTGGAAGAGTGTTGCTTATGCCAGTCCCTTTGAAGTATTCTCTTCTCTGAAAGTATTTCCAGAATGAGTCACTTGTTTCAGTTTGAACTTAATAGAATTCCACTGTACGTGAAGAAGTATGATTTATTATAACTGGATTCTCCAGAACCTACCACTATTCCTCCATTCCTTTCAGCAGTGGAGGACGTTTTTGTCACCTGGGGTGTAAGGGGTGGGGATTGGGGTGATAAAGTAGGACCCCCTTCTTCAGTTAGGAGAATAGTTCAATTTGCAAATGTTTCTGTTGCCAAAGAAAGAAAATTTCTTGGAGACCTATTCTGGATCATTCCTTTCTTAAACTATTTATGAAGGCTTCCAAGTACAAAATGTTATCCCTTCTCCACGTGTTACTCCTTACTCCATTACGTTTTAAAGATTCATATCACCTCATTCCTATAGATCCAGTTTTCAGACATTTCTTAAAATTTTTTGTATATGGATCACATTAATGGATAGTTTTCTGCATTACCCTTTGGTCTGTCCACTGGTCCGGGGGTATTCTTATAGTAGCTCCTATGATAGCCTACTGCAGATTTGAGGTATTCACATTATTCCTTATTTAGATTAGTTGATTATCTTTACTGAGTCTTTTTCAAAGTGTCAGGAATCTCTCACCTGGGTAAGGGTGAGCACAATGACATTCCACTTTCACTGACAAAGTGTTATGATCTCCTTCACAGACCGGGGTTTCAGGAGAACATAACATAAGTCTTGTGTAACTCCTACTTACAAGAGTGTTCGTAGGTTCATATGTATGTACTAGGCTAATGGCCCTGGGGCCTTTACAAGCCTAGCCATAGGATTACCCTGGCATAGTGCCACCTGACCTTAGTTCCCAGTGCCTCTGTCGAGTAGAGCCATTGGTGTTATCCCCGGGGTGAATTTTCTGTTTCCCATCCACTCATCAAGATTTCTCTTAAAGAGGGTCAGCGAGATGCTCTGCTTGACATGTATGGGAAGTCTGTTCCATAGCATAGGCAGTCTCTGGGTTATGAACCTGTCCCTCCAGCATGTTCTGTTAATTGTGGTAGTTAGGTTAAGGTCTTTGGAGCATGTGGTGCGGAGGGATTGGGATTTCTTTAGATGTAGCATTTCTGACAGAGCTGGGTCAGACATGGCTTTGAAAGTCAAGCAGAGATCAACTGTAAGTAGGCGATATGAGACAGAATAGTTGGAGTTTTTTGAGTCTGTCCATATAGGACAAGTGTTTAAGGCCTAGGATCCTTTTTGTGAGGTACTTTTGCAGCCTCTCCAGTTGTTGCAGGTGTCTAGTGAGGTAAATGCCAAATGGGACATTGTACTCGATTGGCCAAATGAGAGAAGAGTAGAAGGAGACAATGACCACTTTCTTCTTGGATTCAAAACCCTTAGTAATGAGATGTGCCACATAGAAGGACTTTCTGACCACAGCGGCAATGTGGTGATCAAAAGAGAGGTTGCTGTCAACCTGTGTTCCCAGATCTCTTATAACGCCTTCAGTGTTCAGTGGACTACCATCAGTGTGGTAATTCATGTGAACCGGGTTTTTCCCAAAGGGAATGACAACACATTTTTTGGCATTGAGCTTAAGGCCATGGTTCTGACACCAGTCGTTGGTCACAGTGAGGCCATTCTGTAGGATGTCAACATCACTTGGGTAGTTAATAATAGCTCCCAGCTTGCAATCGTCTGTGAACTTTGTCAGCCAGAGTCCCTTTGTGTTGGCCTGGACCTCAGAGGAGTTACCAAATGGGAAAGGACCCAGGACTGAACCCTGTGGGACTCCACTCATGACTAATCGGCAGTCTGACTTGGAGTCAGCTACTTTCATGTTGTGGTTCCATCTGTGAGCCAGTTTGCAATCCACCTAGTGATATAGGGGTTGATGCCAAGTTAGTGAGTTTTTCTATGATTACTGAATGGGGAATGGTATCAAAAGCCTTGGCCAGATCAAGATAGGCTGTATGAACCACCTTCCTTCATCCACAGCTCTGGTGACTGACTCAAAGAAGTCGACCAAGTTGAGCAGGCATGATCTACCCTTCACAAAAACAAACTGTGTGGGATCCAGAGTTTGGAGAGTCCCTATATCCTTGTTTATTAGGTCCATGTTAATGTGTTCCATAGCTTTGCATATCAGACTCGTCAGGCTAATGGGGCGATAGTTCCCAGGATCTGTAGTCGCTTCTCCTTTGTGGAGAGGGATGACTGTAGCAGTGCGCCATTCGGCAGGGACAAAGCCTGAGGTGAGGCTGTGATTGAACAGGGCACACAGGTGAGGTGCCAGTTCATGCTGTAGTTCATGTAGAACACTACCAGGGATATTGTATGGTCCCATAGAAGATGTATTTTTGGCCTTGGACAGTGTTGTTTTAACCTGTGGACCAGTAATACTGGGTGCCTGGCAATTTGTTGGTATTGTGATTGTTTTTTTGGGAGGGGGGGGGTAAAGTTGGCACTGAATCTGTCGGCCAGTATACTGACAATATCTGTTGGCTCGGTATAGGAGGTACCATTGTGTAGTAGCTTAGAGCAAATCTGGGTATTGCCATGGAGATTCTTTACATAACTGTAGAAGGCCTTGTGGTTGTCTTTACTATCTGCTGCAATTCTGTTTTCATACCTAGCTATAGATGATTTGATGAAGGATCTCAACTTTTTGTTGAGGCAGATAAGTAGTTTTTCCGTTCTTGGGATTTCACCTTATTCTGCATCAGTTTCCTCCTTCTGTTGTAGAGTTTGTTTATGGCAGGGGACCACCAGGTTGGCTTTCTTTTTTTTGAGGAGAGTGTCTTGGTTCTATTGGGTTTGGTGAGATCCATGCATTTGTGTACATGTTCGTACAGTGCATTGGTGTATGATTCTGCAGTCACACAACTATTCTCCATTTGCATGGGTGTCGTGAAGTTAGCCAACTTTGTTTTTAGGATCCTAAAGTTAGCTTTGGAGAAGTTTTTCATGGTGGTTACCTTTGCTGGGGGGTGGGGGGTGGATTTCCAAGGTGATTAGTTTGTGGTCAGATCTAACCAGGGAGGAACTGACTATTGGTGTAGAGCAGTGGATGCCCATGTTAGTAATGACCAGGTCAAGGATGTTGCTACCTCTAGTGGGGGTAAGAACGAGCTGATCCAGGGCATTGGAATTAATGAATTCCAGGAAACATTAGGCAAGTGTATTGGTACATGAGTAGTTTACCAAGTTAATGGAGGGGTAGTTGAAGTTGCCTAGTAAGAGAGTGTTAGATTGCACCCTAATATTTTCCAGGGTGCTTAGGAACGTGTAGTGTGAGTCTTGGGATATGGTTGGGGGACCTGTAGCAGGCTGCAACCTGAATCGCTGTCTTACCCAATGTTAGCTGCACCTGAAGTATCTCAAATGCGTTATGTTGGGCTACCAGTCTGGAGGTGTGCGCATCCTTTAGGAATATGGAAACACCACCGCCTTTGGAGCTTCAGTCTAAGTTCTGGGGTCGAAAGGTGTGGAATGAGTTATAGCCTGGTAGTGCAGGGATGCTTTCTGCTGCCTTGAACCAGGTCTCTTTTACAGCACAAATGTCGTTGTTCTCCATTTTAAGGAATACCTCGAGCGAGTGCATTTTGAGATTTAGACTTCTAACATTGAGCAACATGACCCTCAGATTCCATTTGTTTGTAGCTGTTACGGTGGTAATGCAGTCTTTGGAACACCGCCTAAAAAGGCAGTATAGAGGTGGTAAGAGCCTTGGCCAGTATCCAGAAGCCCAGGGGTGACAGATGCAGGCCATCTCTGGCAAAGCATCAAGTTCTGTCAGTCATGTCATCCCAGGCAGACAGATACTGGATCCCTTTAGAATGACACCAGAAACTTAGCCAGTTGTTGAAATCAATCATTTTCTGTTTGTACTGTGGTATCATTCTGGGTGATGGTAGGATGCTGCTCAGGGCTAGGGTCATACACACCTGGGCTACATAATCCGAGAGCTCCTCCATGTCTCTCTCCATGTAATCCAGAGAGGTACGTCTCAGTTCATTCACACCCACATATACAATGACAGAGTCATATTTGTCCCTGTTGTTGATTGACCTGAGTGCATGTGTTATGTGTCGGATCCTGGCACCTGACAGGCAGCTGACTATTACTTTTTCCTTATTCAGCCTAGTGAGTGGAACATCAGTGTGCCTCACTATCGAGTCAATTGGCTTAAACACTGGTGTCATTCAAAGGGGATCCAGTGTCTGTCTGCCTGGGATGACATGCTGGACAAGCCACGCTGCTTCGCAAGGGACGGCTTGCACCTGTCACCCCTGGGATTCCGGATATTGGCAAAGGCTCTTGCCACCCCCATAGTGCCTTTTTTAGGCAAGGCTCAAATTCTAAACCTACCACCCTAGAACACAAAAAAGGAAAAAAACTAAGGGTAATGCTGCTCAATGCCAGAAGTCTAAATCTCAAAATGCACGCACTCGAGGCCCTTCTCAGTATGGAGAACATCGATGTCTGTGCTGTGACAGAAACCTGGTTCAAGGCTCCTGAGGGCACCCCGGCGCTATCAGGTTTTACCTCATATCATGCGTTCCGGCCCCAAAATCTGGACAATACCAAGAAAGGAGGGGGTATCCATATTCATCAAGGACACCCACACCTCAAGACTGGTGGCAACGCACGATGCATCGGAGACCATCCAGGTGCAATTAACCATAGGCAAGACTGCTCTGCAAATTGTAGCATGTTACAGGCCACCCTCACAAACTCAGGAACCTCACATGGCCTTCCTGAAAACACTAGAGGGGATAAATGTATCACCAAACACCATCATACTAGGTGACTTCAATTACCCTAATATAGACTGGGAACACTACTCAAGCCCAAACACCCTAGCCCAAAAGTTCCTGGAATTCATAAACTCAAATGCCATGGAACAACTAGTCACCATCCCACAAGAGGAGATAACATACTTGATCTCATCATCACGAACATGGGAGCACAATGTTCAACACGGAGGTGTACCCCTCACTGGTGAGATCAGACCACAAACTAATCTCGCTGGAGGTCCTCATCCCACCCCCACCTGAAATAAAAAGACCACAGTAAAGAACTTCTCAAAAGCCGACTTCACACTTCTAAAGACTAGTGTGGTCTCCTTTAAGGCCCCGAGCCGGGAAAACAGTACTCAAGCCGCTGAATCACTTACAAATGCCTTCTACCAGCACCTGCAGGACTGCATGGATAAGGCAATCCCAAGCAAAACAAAGACTCTTTGTACCAAAGGCAAGCATCCAGTCTGGTGGACCCCAGCCATAAACAAACTCTACAACAAAAGGAGGAAGCTACTACAAGATAGAGCAAAATCCTTAAAAGGTAAGACACCCTTGATCACTATAAGTAAAAACTAAGAGCTCTCATAAAATCATCCAAAGCAAATTTCGAGAGAAAAATAGCTAAAGACTCAAAAGACAATCATAAGGCCTTCTTTAGCTATGTTAGAAACCTGGGAGGAAACTCCCAGATATGCTCAGAGCTAGTTCAAAATGATGTGAAGATTACTGATCCTACAGACATTGCCAACATACTGGCTGACAGGTTCAGTGCAAACTTCTCCCCTCCCCCAAAAGGAGAGATATCTATACCAAACGATTGCAGCCCCCAAACATCTCCAGCGCCCAAGTGAGAACTGCTCTCTCCAAAGCAAAAACACAGCATCCATGGGACCTGATGGTGTCCCCGGCTGTGTGCTCCATGAACTCAATGAGGAATTAAACCCACAGCTAGGACAGCTGTTTAATCAAAGTCTTACCTCTGGATACGTCGAGGAGTGGCGCACTGCAACTGTGGTACCACTTCACAAAGGCGGTGCCTCCACCGACCCTGGAAATTACCGCCCATTAGCTTGACAAGCCTTATCTGCAAAGCCATGGAGAGGATCATAATGGACCTCATAAATAAAGACATAGGGAATTTGCAGACTTTGGATCCAACCCAGTTTGGCTTTGTCAAAGGCAGATCATGCCTTTTAAACTTGGTTGACTTTTGAAACAGTCACCAAAGCCATTGATGAGGGAAAGGCAGTCCATACAGCCTACCTCGATCTGGCTAAGGCCTTCGATACAATACCCCATTCGGGTATCATTGAAAAACTCATCAGCTTAAATGTCAACCCATACATCACAAGATGGGTTGCAAACTGGTTGAGTGACAGAACCCACAGGGTCAGAGCTGCTGGCGCCATGTCAGACTCAAAGCCTGTCACAAGTGGTGTCCCACAGGGCTCAGTCCTGGGCCCACTCTTGTTTGGCATCTACTTTTCCAAGTACAAGCAAACACAGGAGGGTTATGGCTGACAAAGTTTGCAGATGACTGCAAACTGGGCGCCATAGTAGAAAACACATCTGACACAGATATCCTTCAGAAGGGTCTCACAGAAGCGGATAACTGGTGCCAGAGCCACGGCCTAAAGTTAAATGCCAAAAATGCATAGTCATACCCTTCGGGAAAAACAAGGTTACCCCTAGCTACCAAATAGGTGGCAATCCACTGAGCACAGAAGAAGTTATCAGGGACCTGGGGACCCAGGTTGATAGTAGTCTGTCATTCGACACCCATGTAGCTAAAGTAGTTAGGAAGACCTTCTACATTGCCCACCTTATCATGAAGGGATTCTCATCTAGATCAAGGGAGGTCATAGTCTCCTTTACTCATCACTCATCAGACCAATGATTGAGTACAATGCCCCATTCGGAATGTATCTGACCCGACACTTGCAGCAGCTGGAGAGGCCACAAAAGTTCCTCACCAAAAGGATAAAGGGTCTCAAAATCTGTCCTATGCTGCCCGACTGAAAGAACTCCAGCTCTATTCAGTCGCCACCGCTTGCTCAGAGGTGACCTTTGCCTAACATACAAGGCCATGTCAAACCCAGATTTGATGAATATGCTTCACCTCAAAAAATCTAGATCCATCAGAGCCACAAGGGCGGGAGACTTAAACCTTGACACGGCTATTAATAGGACGTGCTGGAGGGATAGATTCATCACCCAAAGACTCCCTATGCTGTGGAACAAAATCCCGGTACATGTGAGGCAGAGCACCTCGCTGGCCCTGTTCAAGAGAAATCTTGACCAATGGATGGGAGATCGCAGATATACCCCAGGGATTACCTCAGTGTCACTGCTCGACAGAGGCACAGAAAAATAATGGGTATAGTTCCCCATACTAAAGGGGTGGCCTAAGCCACAAAACGATGGGCTAGGCTTGTAAATGCCCTCGGGCAGATAGCCTAGTATGAACCTATGAACCTATGAACCTATGACTAGTGTGTTGGGCATGTTGTTTTGCCTTAGTGGCTTTGGTTGTGTGGCACACTGTTTAGGAGAGTTATGTGTCTCATGATTAGTGTTGTGGTGGTCGTGTTTCTGCCTTGGAGGTCTCCGCTGCTTGGGTAGATTTTTATTGAGCACCTCCGCGAAGGTGGGTGTGTGGTTTGTGTTTTGATGTGAAGGCAGTGCTGATGTGTGCTCTGAAGAGCCATGTGTTCCATGTGGTGTGGTGCAAGTGTTGACCTTCTCTTCTTGACCAGCTGTTCCGGTCTTGGCTGGAGAGTGCGTGGCTTCCAGTTTGGATATATAAGTGCATATCTCGCAAGTCTAAGTGTTGGAAGGTAAGAGGAGAGGGTTGTCGATGTACATGAGGCAGTTGCTACATTGCCTCAGGATGCCCAAGTTCACCAGGTTAATAGGAGAAAGCACAGGGAACTGATCTTTCGACATGCCTGGTGGGGTGGGCATTGATAATAATTTCCTTGTAGAATGTTTAGTGCTGGTATCACTTATGTGCTACAGTAATTGCTGCAAGAAGTCTGGTAAAGTGCTAGACTAATAAGCTAGTATACGTGCAGGAGAGGAGAGAACTAGTAGATCTAAGGGAAAAATTGAAGAGCAGGCTCTGGCACCGCTCAGAAGCTTTCAAACAGTCCTGGATACAGCAAGTCTGTATCTGGACTAGACTAGTTACAGGAAAGGTGGGAAACAAGAGCAAATGCAGGCTTTTAAACCGGAAAGTTGAGAGAGATGGAAAAACTGTCCAAACGGCCAATAAACTACAATTTCTGGGCCAGGAACCACTCCTCTTGTGGTAGATAGGCTACCCAGTGCTTACCACTCCCACTGCTAAGCTAGAAGGCTTGGGGGGGCTCAGAAGCTTACAGTCTTGATCACAGCAAATTTGTATCTGGACTAGACTAGTTACAGGAAGGGGGGGCAAGTGCAAACACAGAGTTGAAAGAGATGGAAGAAACTGCCCAAAAGGCCAATAAACCACAAATCTGGGCCAGAAACCACTCCTCTTGTGGTAAATAGGCTACCTAGTACTTACCACTCCCACTGATAAGCTAGAAGGCTTCCCTCCAACACAGAAATGCTTGGGGGTGGCTCAGGAGCTTACAGACACTTTTGGATACAGCAAATCTGTATCTGGACTAGATTAGTTACAGCAAAGGGGGGAAACAAGTGCAAATGCGGGCTTTTAAATCAAAAAGTTGAGAGAGATGGAAAAACTGCCCAGACGGGCAATAGCTGCAATTTCTGGGCCAGAAACCACTCCTTATGTGGTAGATAGATTACCTAGTGCTTACCACTCCCACTGATGAGCTAAAAGGCTTCCCTGCAACACAGAAAGTCTTGGGGGCTCAGGAGCTTAAAAACAGTCCTGGATTGGATACAGCAAATCTGTATCTTGACTAGACTTGTTACAGGAAAGGGGGGAAACAAGGTTAGAATGTTTTTTTTAAGTAAAGTGGAAAAGGAGAACGCTGGAACAGAATTTAATTCAATGTTAAGAATCTAAGCGGGTTGGCCTTCACAAATGTTCTCTCTCTATTAGGTAGAATGAACTATTGACACTAGACTGGGAGGAGTGTCCCAGATCAAATATGGGTGGGCAACTGCAAAGCCACGAAGTATAAGAACAAGACAACAATAGGCAGGACAGGTGGAAAACTATTAACAGCTACTAGCTGTAGCCACTAAAGGAAAGTTTTAAACAGATAAAGGAGCAAGGAGACTCTAGAGAATGCTTTTAACTGCAGACAAATCAGTTATATGATACCTGACTAGAACACAGAAACCTCAGAAAATCAAAAATGCAGAGAAAAGCACGGATAAAGCACTCACAAACAGAAAATACACTCTCAGTATGAAAAAGCATTTTATAGTTAAGTAATTAACTGCTCTGGCCATGCTTATTGGTAGTATAGCAGATAACATTTCTAAAAAAAAAAAAAAAAAAAAAAAAAAAAAAAATTTATAAACTGTTTTTCCCCTTTTCTTTTCAAATCTCCTCTAATCTATACCGTCTTTGTATACAACTTATTGGTACTTCTTTCTTGACTGTATTTTGCAAATGTTCTTCTGTATATTTTTTCAAGTCTGTACTTAATTTTGGTTCTTATTGTATATTGTTTCATTGTATATTGCTTGTTGTATTGCACATGGAGCTTTTCTCCCCGGGCCTCTACTGAAAATGGACATGTATCCAGCTAGACTAGCCCGGTCAACAATTGTAAAATAAATAAATAAAAAATAATTCAGTAAACATGCAATTCGAGTAAGGAAACTGTATCTAGCAATGAAAAATACAGTTAAAACAGTATAAAACAGTACATAAATGCAGTGAAACAGTAAAAAAAGCTTTATAACAGTGCAAAATGTAGTAGATTAACTGTATAGCACAATTATAAGCATTACAGAAGTGCAATTCAATGAAATAAGTGTAAGAAATAACATCCTGCTCTTGGAATGTTAAAGAATTTCTGCTTAGTCTCAGTAATGAGTCACAATCCATGTTTTTCTGGCATGTCTCCTAGACAACTCAGTTTGAACTTTGTTTCTTCCATTGGAAAATGCAGATGTCTGTCTAGATCTGTTCCCGAGTTTTTTTCCAGTCAGATTACTGTCCCATGAGGGGAATTTGTCTAGATTATGGGTGTCATGCCTTCGGTGATTTTCATGATCCTTGTTGCACGACTCCACTTGAAAAAAATCCACTGGTACCTGAAATCCATATGGTCCCGTTAGCAACATCCCCTGACATTCCAGATTCCAATTTTGGAGTTGGTTCAAAGGGAGATTTATTTGATGCAGTTACCAGATTTATCAGAATCCAGGACTCCCATTAGTCCTCCCAACTCTAGCACATTCTGTAACAACAGATGCCTCTGACTTTGCTTGGGCAGCAGTGCCTCTGGGGATAAAAGTATAGGGTTTTTAAATCAGAAAATAAAGACCAGAACATAAACATAAAAGAGATGTTGGCACTTATAAATGCTGTCAACTCTCTGAATCATCTATGGTCTCCGGGACCTCTGCAAGTGTTTACCAACAATATCACAATGATGTGGTACATAAACAAATGGGAGTACCAGATCTTACCCTCTGTGCTGTACTGGGGTGGTAGACTGGGATATAGTTTTTCAGCAGTCTCATTCTTCAGGCATCTTGCATACCATCAGAGTAAAATTGTAGGGCAGGCAAGCTGATACCTGGACGGACATGTATGAATGGAAACTAAATCGGGGGGGGGGGGGACTTTCTATGAGTTGTTGATCCAGCTGTGAGGGACACCTGAAACAGAACTTTTGCCTCCAATCACAACAGTCAGCTGACAAAATTCTGCTCCAGGATTACATGCAAACGAACGCCTGGAAAACATTTTTTTTTTCATTTTCCTTGTTTAGAAATGTTTTTGTATGCTTTTCCACCAATAACCAGGGTCATTCTTAAGATTCAGAAGGGCTCTATCAAGATCATTGTGGTGACTCCCTTGTTGACCATGCAACAGAGTTTCCTTTTTAAAATGGCCAGGGGCAGTTATCACAAGCTTCCTCACAGACTGAACCTACTCTGATCAGGCAAGGGGTGTTTGATACATACCGATGCCAGACAACTGCAGCTTACTGCCTGGATGATAGAATTTAACTATCTTTTAGGCATATATATTTTTTTGAGGACATACAGCAGGTATTAAAGGAGACAAGAAAACCTGCTATTAGAAAATCATCATTATCAGCCTACCCCCTTTCTCATTTTGTACATTAAGTCAGAATGTTGTCACTTGTATCAGTCTATCCCTATTCAGTATCATCTCCTACCTTCTTTGACAGTCATGCTTGACTGCTGCAGGTCTTCTCTCACACAATCTATCCGCCCCTTTGCTGGACACCCTTGTTTTGTCTTGCCTTCTTCCTCTCTGTCCCATATCTTCTTCATCAGATAGTCTACTACTTTTCCTGCACACGTGCCAAACCACCATAATCTGTTCTATTTGACCTTTTCTGCAATTGGAGCCACTTTGGCTTCTGCTGTTATGCCCTCATTCCTTCATCTGTCCCACAGTGTGCATCCTACCACCTGTCTTAGTCACTTCATCTCCACCACCTCTAGCTTCCTCAACTGCTCTGCCTTTACTACTCAGGTTTCTATACCATATAGTAGCACTGGTCGCACCACTGTTGTGTACACCTTACTTTTAAGCTTCTTTAGCATTTTTGTGTCATACACTACTCCTCACACTCTGTGCCATTTGACTGCACCCCCTGTGACCTCTTCATTCAGACTTCCCTTCTCCTCAGTCACCCATCTCAGATATTTGAAGCTGTTAACCTGTTCCACAGTCTTCTCTTCTGTCTCAATTCTCAGCTTCTTCTGATTTCTTCAGTTTGCTACCATTATCACCATATTATCTGCACTTAGTTTCATCCCATGTTCCTTCAGTTTTCCATTCCATTCCCCTATCCTTTGCTAAAGTTCTTGTTCAGAGTCTGCCTGAAATGCCAGATCATCTGCTTACAGCAACTTTGTAGATCTGTTCTGTCTGACTTGTTCGCTAATATAATCCATCACCAGTATGAACAGCATTGGGCTCAGAGCTGGACTCTGATATATACCCACTCCCACTGGGAACCTCCTCTGTGAGACCAATCACTGGTCATACTCAAGTCATTGGATCTTTGTACATAGTCGGCACTAATTTTACCAATGTTTCTAGGACTTCAAACCACTGCACAACTGCCCAAATCATCTTTCTTGGGACCTTGTTATATGCTTTCTGCACATCATGAAATGCCCAATTGGACCTTTTTCTCATATTTCACTTCTTATCTATCTGTCTCACTGCAAACATTGGAACAGTTGTGCTGCAACCCGATCTTAATCTGAACTGCTCATTTCCCATCTTACTTTCTACTACTGTCCGTATTCGTTTACCAGTCACCCTCTCCAGAACTTTCATGCAATGCGATAGGAGTTTGATACCAGTTTACTGCCCACAGTTGTGAATGTGCCCTTTGTTCATGAACACTGGGGGTAGTATGCTTATTCTCTGGTCATCTGGGATACGCCTTTCTACACATACTGCTATGAGTCTGAAGTATTAGAAAATCTTATATTAGTAAATTAAAAAGATTTTGTAGTTTGTGCCAAGAAAGTAACTAGCACCCCTTCAGGACTTGTGTTTCTTGGTTCTTTGCTTTTTGTGCTTTTTGTTTGAGTTACTTTCCTCTGGTCCATCTTACTCCTCCATCAAGGTTTATTTGTTGGCCATTTCAACATGCCTGTCCATGGATCCCCCTTTGTCAGTGCAACCGTATGTTAAAAATGTTTTTAAAGGGGTGTTGCCTACTGAGCCTCCTAGAAAACAAGTAGCTCTTCCTTGGATCTTAATTTAATAAAAGTGTTTAAAAAATATCACTTATTACATAGGGCACATGCATTAATAGAAAAGAAAACATATCATATTAACATGTTTTGACATTTACAGACATTACATTATAGATTAGCGTCAGCTTTCTTTATAACAACTATCTTTCATTCCAGCATTACATAAATCACTCATTTCTTGCCTTCCCTTAAACCTCACTAATTCTGAACGTTATTCTACATGTATTGTTCTCTCAAATTCCATCTATTTCTATGTAATATGCTCCTTCCCTTTCTTAAAAAGCTATCTTCCAGTTCATTTATCTGTTTTACAGTGTTCATTATGTTTAATACAGTTGGTTTAGATTGTGATTTCCATTTTTTTTAGTAATTACTTTTTGCCTGCAACAGAATAAAACTAAATAAGGACTTAGTTTGTCTAAGCCGTTCAGAGCCTATGTCCGTGCTCAAAAGAATAATTTCCTTTTTTACAGCCAGTTGCTCTTCCAGTATTTCTGACAGAGTACTCTGTAGTGAATTTTTAAAATCTGCCAACTCATTACTTTCCAAAAACATGTTCTTAGTTACCTCTCTCTTTCACATCACACCACCAGCATTTGCTGTTTACCTGAGAAAAAAAATATTTGAAGTCTGCTTGGGGTATAAAAATACCTAGTTAAACACTTCCAAGCAAAAATCCTAAATCTTCTAGACCTTGTTGTATTTTTCGGGCCATATATTTATCATCCCATTGTTCCCTTGTAAATTGTTTTTCTATTCTCTCTTCCTTTCTTACCTTCTCAGATTGATTCTTATAGATGATCATTATTCACACTGCCACAGTTGTATTTGGGCTGTGTGCTTACACAGACCCACACTGGCAACTTTACAGAGTTCAGCATTCCCTCCTCTGACTCCCTGTGGTAGGGGATCGGGTCAACCCCTCTCATCGGGAGAAGCTTAACCTGGTCAAGTAGTCTGTTGTTCAGTCTTCTTGTGCCAGGTGTTGGAATCACACAGTTGAATCACCTCAGCAGTCTGCATTGGCAGATTACAGCTTCCTGCCTTAAATAATACCCCCTTGGGAACTTCTCTTTATTACTATATATTTTTGATTTCATTCTGTTTAACACACACATGCACGCACACACGCATGGACACACACACACACACACACACACACACGGACACACACACACACACACACACACACACACACACATTCACATATGTATGTGTGTGTTAACTGTTTATTTTAATATACTTGGCATTTACTACTGCTTTTAATTCCTTTGCAAATTGTAACTTACTACTGTATTGCTTGTTATGCTTAATGCTGTTTTTAGCAGTTACTGGGCTTTTCTAAAGTGTTTTATGACTTGTATTTGGAAAGTGAAGTTCTGTGGTGTCAGTTGAACAATAGGGACTTCCTCGTGCATGTTGAGCCACATTTCAATCACACCTATTGTTCCAGTGCTTCATTTGGAAGTTCTGACAGGAAAATATTGCATTTTTACATTTTTTCTTATTGTTAAATCGCAATTTTACTGCAGATTACTTTATTTGGATTTTCTGCGGACAGTTTTTCATTTGTTACAAGGGAATCTCTTTGTATATGCTTATTCATGCTGTTTTAAAATGGTTTCTAGTTGATTTAAGGGCATATATTTGATTTTTTGCACTATCTGGACAAGTGAATTTTAATTGGTACTGTGACAGTGTGTTCTGTTAACTGCACTATGCAGGTTGTACAATAAGGCTTAGCACATTTTAAACTGTTTCTGCTATTGTTTTGCAGTTTTTCCCCATTTGCTGTGTGGGGTCATAGTTAATTTTTTCTGTTATTCCTGTCCTTGGGTAACCCTTAATAGTGTCAACATATTTATTCTGGTAGTGCTTTTCCCCTGACTTTCTGGATCCTGATATAGTTGCCCCCCCCCCCCCCTTCAAATTCAGTTGCACCTAAAAAGAAGAAACTCAAGAAAAGCATGCCTCAGTTTATGGTTTGTGAAACTCTTGTTGGTTTCAGCAGGACCGCAGACCACTTACCTTTTTTCCCCATCACCATCTGGTTTGAGAAAGCAGCCCTCTGTTGTACTGGGGTCAGACACATCCTCCGGGGCTGTTCCAGTACCTGGTTTAGTTAGTGGAGAATCAGACCCTTTAGGTGCATGAGGGGACTGGGATAAGAGACCTCTTGCCAGACGTAATACTTTCTCCCCAGATATTTTGTCCACTAGTGCAGTTCACAGTGAGGAGAAATAGAAATTTCACCATACTTGCAGACAGTTTGATTATTACCATGTATAGGGCTGAAGTGGCTTCCTTAGCTAAGAGTGTTACAGTCAGCTAATCTTGGAGACTGTGCTCCTATTCAGAATGACTATGGGGCTACCTTCTTTAGAGATCATTTTAAAGGGTGCAGATTTTGATAGGGACTCTAATGCAGACAATAGTGAACGCTCTGAGTCCGTGTGATTCTTCGGAAAGTGAATAAGGAGGGTCAAAACCCAAGCAGGTGTTCACCTTTCCACATATGCTAGTTAAGTTTAGTGATGTATTTGACTAAAAGCAATTTGGAGCTGCAGCAGAGACTGACAGAGTTTGTGATCGTATTTAGGATGAGATTCCAAATGTTATGGCTGACCCTCCACTGTTACTGACAATGAAGATGTCTGTAAAATTGTATGTAAAACCCATGTGACTAGTGAAACAGTTCCTAAAAAGGTTGTAATGAAATACAAAATGTACTGTGATATTGCAGCTCTGTTCGCACCTTTGTCAGCTGATGCAGCTGCGTTTTCTCCAGCCTCCAGCTCTAAAAAGAGATCCTTGGCTTCTTCTAACCCTACACCAACAGATAAAATTGTCATATGGTTAGACTCTCTTTGGGGGGGGGGGGTGTGATTCAATGTATAGTAATTTTGCTTTTGAATTGTAAATTATCTAGGATTTATGTGGAAATTGATTTTGCAATATGCTTACAGTATAAATTACTTTGCTGCTTCTTGGCCTGCTGACCGGATACTGTATGAGTGAATTAGTTTCTGATGTGACTCAGGCTTTGAAACATGCTTTCAGGAGTCACGTGGAGTCTGTGGACATTTCCTAGTAATACAGCTGCTTCTGTTGTACTGAGAATGTTTGCTTCATGACATAAACAGAATTTTTCTAAGGACTTAAAAATGAGATTGTGAATACTCCTTTAAGTTCTGAATCTGAGTTTGGTGCTGCTGTTACCCAAATTCACAGACAGTGGACTGACAGAAGCAGGGGTTATAGAAACAAGTCCTGTACCACAAAAAGGAAAAGGATTTTACTCCAGAATCTTTTGGTACCTAAAAAGAAGCAATTATGGTGACCAGTGTAACATTTGCCTTATCTAAATTCCCTTCTGAAAGTACCTAAATTTAAAATGCTCACCTTGCAGACAGGCCTACTCCTTCTTCTAGACCATTTCACGGTGCCTTTATATCTGAAGGATACTTATCAGTCATCATCATATTCCAGTTGCTCCCAACATCAGGAAGTACTTTAGATTTGTTGTGCCTGGTTTATATTGTTTGTTTTCTGCATTACTCTTGGGGCTATCTTCTATGTTTCAGGTATTCTTGAAGTGCCTGGCTCCAGTTACTGCTTACTGCTGGACCCAGAGCATCTAAAATTTTCCTTATTTAGATGACTTGTTCATTTGTACAGAATCCGTTTACAGGTGTTTAGAATCATAGACGATCTTAACCAACCTAGGCTTCTGGTCGAACCACCAGAAGTCCTGTCTCATATCCTCTCAAAGAATTATCTTCCTGGGGGTATATGATAGACGCAGAAAAAAGAGTGGCCTTTCTAGCAGAAAACAAAGTCCTGACTTATCAGAACATTTTCAGGGATTTCTCTCTTCAAGACATTGCCACTGCAAGATAGTTTCTCAATATTCTAGACCTCTTGGCAACAGTGACCCTCATGATACCACTGGTCAGACTCCATATGAGAAAGGTTCACTGTTACTTAAAACATTGTCAGTCCCCATACCTGCATCTGTTAAGAGTTCCAGCTTCAGTGCTGGAATTTATGAAAGAAGACCTGAGCTGCCTGAACTGAGAGTTACAGTGGTAGAGGGATCAAATGTTTCTCTGTTCAGGTTTACCCTTCTCCCTCCAGACCTCACTTCAGTCATTCCATACAGACTTGTCAGATTTTGCATGGGAAGCAGTATCCATCAGAGCTCAAATGCAAGGAAATGTGGTCCTTCTGATTACTACAGAGCTCATAAATGTCAAAGAAATGTTAGTGGTAATTCAGACCTTAAAAGTTATTCACCACTTATGGCCTCCAAATCTCCTTTTAATGGTCACAGACCACACCAGTCATGTGGCACAAGCACGGGGGTGCAAGGTTATGCCCTCTCTGCCAGTTGGCAGTGATGGCCTGGTAGCTAGCCTTATAGCATTCTCTGATGCTTCAGGTCTCATAACAATATCAATCCCTGATAGGGAGGGCAGTCTCTAACCTGCATTTTGAACTTCTTGGCCTCTTCCCACTCTTTCACCTTTCCCTGGCTAGTTAGTTGCTCCCAGTACCTTAGTTCCTTTGTCAGCTTTGTCCAGTAAATCACAGCCTCCTCTTTCTTATTTTCCTTACTACTATTTGCAGTCATCACCACTGACGAAATCTCTTTTTGCCAGTCTCAACTTTATGCATATAGTAATGATGTTCATATTGATCACTGCTGCAGTAGCCTTAGCTATATGGGTTATTTCCTGCCAAAGATGTAATAGCCAGACAATTTCCAAACCTTCAGGGCAACTTCCACAGACCCAAATTGTCAAGCAGCTCAAGCTGATCTGACTAAAAGACAAGCCTGGGCACAATGCCCTTTAGTGCTTTCCTGCCGCCGAAGAGTATGCTCCTAATAGGCTTGCGAGATCAATGGTCAGCTTGTGCTTTCCTTAGCTGGGCAGTTAAGTCCCCTTTGGAGAAAAAACTTCCATTTTCTTATTTTTACTGATATTTTATTACACTTCAAGAAAGTTATTTTAAAGCTAGGAGTGTTGTGTTTTAGCAGATAGTCTCAGGACTGTAAAGTACTTTTAAACAGAGCAGTCATTCTTTCTGTCAGTTTAAACGTAGTGTTAACTAACTGAAGAAATATTTTCTTTGGAGAAATTTTGAATATTTTCATTCTGTGGCTGCTATAGTGTTCGGAAGTTTTTTTTACTATGTTTTTTCTGTCAGAAAAAAAAAAAAAAGTAACATTTGTGGACTGGTAGTTTTACTGGCATTTGTTGCTCATTTCCCCCAGGATAGAGGCTGCATTTTCAACTTGACCATGGAACAGATTGTCATTCTCACGGTTGGTTCTTCTTCCAGCCACAAAAAAAAGTTGAGAAAACAGCTTTGCCACCACAGCAGGCTAGCAATTTTGCTCAGCTGCAGGTGGGTGACTCTGCTGTGGCCATTTGTTGTACCTCAGATCACTCATCTTTTATCCCCTATCCCTCTGATGTAGAACCTACAGCCACTGTAGACCAGGGATTTGCCATTTCCTCTGTATCTTTTCGGGCCCCCCTGAATAGACAAGGGAGAGCCACTCCTGTTGGTCCTGGTAGAGTGAACTTAGGTTTCCCTGTTGTTTCAGAATGCTCTGCCCATCCCGAGGAAGCAAAGTTTGCCATTAGTAACACGGTTGGCCTCATTTTTCCTGTCAAAAAGAAACAGAAAACCAAGCACGCATCTACTCCTCCTCCTGAAATTTCTTTAAATAGGAGTAGTTTACTGGGACTGGCTCTGTGTTTGTTTCAAGCTATTGATCCTTCTTGTAGAGTAGTTTCAGGTAAAAGAAAGATGGATGTCTCCTTTCCTGAAGAAGTTCAAGATTATGAATCTGAACATTAAGATGCAGTAATGGATTCAGGGTTTTGTCCTCAGATTACTATTTCAGACTCAGAGGAGAGCTCACTTTCTGATTTTCGGGGGGGGGGGGGGGCTCTTTCTCTGAGACTATTTTTAGAATACCCCATTATTTTCAGTGGAGAACACTGAGTTTTCTCAGTCCCTTAGAAAATAGTATGAGTTGTTATAGAAGGATTTTCCAGAACCTGTACCCATTCCTCCTGTCCTCTGTGCTATAGTGGATGTGTGTCTTACTATGTGCAGTTTTCCTGACATTCAGACAGCTTTGCCTAAAAAGGGAGATAGGATGTATAAAGTTCCTCAGTGTTTTAAGTTTTTATACACTATTCCCAAACCTGACCCAGCAGCTGTATCCTTAGTTGACTCCTCTGCTGCTAAGCACTTACTTAATTCCAATCCTAATCTTTTTAATAAAGGTGGGAAAATTATTGATAGGTATGGGAAAAAAGTGTATATTTCTGCAACTTTGAATTTCAGAATTTTAAATTGTAAGGCTTGTATATTAAAGTTTATTTTGAGATATTGTGAAAGTATGAGGAATGTTTTACTTACAGCTTCTTATTCTGAAGAGAATTTGCTTTAAGTGACTTAGTTTAATCTGTAGCACAGGTCGCTTCTCATTGTTTGCAGTGTGTGTATGAATCTGTTGGTACTCCTGGGCTCTGGCCACTGGTACGGTTTTAAGGAGATTTGCTTGGCTGCATTCTTAGAACCTCCCAGATGAAGTAAAAATGTTCCTTTAAAATTTCCCTTAGGTAGAGATTTAGTGTTTGCCCCCTCTGCTGTAGAGGTGATCCAAGAGTGCAATGAAAGTGACAAGGTGATCTAGGGAATCTCTTTGAGATTTCTGAGCCCTCCTTTTTATTTATTTATTTATTTATTTATTTTACATTTGTTAACCGGGAGAGTACGACTGGATACATGTCCATTTTCAGCGGAGGCCCGGGGAGAAAAGCTCCAAGTACATAACAGACATATGAACATTGTTAATGCAAAAAAAGGAAGATAGTTGAGTTCTAAATACAATATAAAGATACATCACATCTTGGGAAAAAAAAACAACAGCAGCATATAAAAAAAAACATAGGTCAGTTACAAAGGCGGCGCCTTGTTAAAAGCGTTAAGGATAGTGAGGTAAGAGAAGGGTAAATGATAGTGGTTAATCAGGTTTGGAACAGGGACATTGCCAGAGAGTATTGAGATGGGGTTTAAGCTTTTTTTTGAATTGTAGGAGTGAGGGTTCTGAGGTGAGCATGATCGGTAGGGAGTTCCACATTTTACCTACAAAGTTTGAGAATAGAGAATCCCCAGCAGAATTATTGGCTTTGGTAGTTTGAGCTAAGATCTTATTGGAGGAGCGTAAAGATTGCAGGTTAATATAGGGGTGAATGATGTTTTTCAGAGCTGGAGTTTTCTCTGGGTGATACAGTATCTGGTGAGCCGTTTTGAGTTGGTTGAAATGGAGTTGGCTGGAAAACTCTAACCACCCTAGTTGCTTCAAGTTAGTGCAGTGGTGCGTTCTAAAGGTGGAATTTGTGGCAAATCTAGCTATGTGATTGTAACAAGAAGCAAGTTTGTTAAGGGTTGTCTTGTTTAGGTTTGTAAAGAGGGGGAGGCATAGAAAAGAGTTGATAGTAGGTGTGTGCTGGCAATTGTAATTTTAGCGTGAGGAGTGAGAAAGTGTTTTACTTTATAGAGAGAGCCAAGCTTTTTATTGACGGTTTTGATGGTAAGATTGAAATGAGTGTCAAATTTAAGGGGAGTTATCAATGGTAACACCTAATAGCTTTGTGTGAGCTTCTGGTGATATAGTAATTCCATTGGAGGATGTAATAGAGAAGGTGGGGGGGAAGAGTCTTGTTAGTGGGTGAGAAAGTAAGTAGTTTTGTTTTGTTGGGGTTGAGAACTAGTTGTCGACTTGAGAACCATTTTTCTATTAGGTTGAAGGTGTCTTGGGTTGAAGCAGTGAGGTCTGCCAGGTTGGAGGCAGTGCTGATGATAGTCGAATCATCTGCATATTGAATGCATGTGGCATGGGGGTGATTGTGGGCAGGTCATTAACAAAGATGGTGAAGAGAAGAGGGCCAAGAATAGATCCTTGGGGAACTCCAAGTGTAACAGGTAGGCATGTAGATAATTTGTCCTGCCATAGAACAGCCTGTTGCCTATTGGACAGGTAGGATTGGAATCATTTCAGCGTGGAATTGCTGAGTGATAGTTTTTTTAATGTATGGAGGAGTTGAATGTGGTTCACCATATCAAAGGCCTTGGAGAGGTCTAAGAAAAGAGCAGATGATAGTTTATTATTGTTTCTGAAGTTATTGATGGTATTAGAAAAGGATAGTAGGGCTGATGTGGTACTGTGATTTGGCCTGAAGCCATGTTGGGAGTTAGCTAGAATTTTATTTTTGGTGAGGTGTTCCATCAGTTGTTTGTGGACACACTTTTCCATAATTTTGGCCAGGGGTGAGAGTATAGCTATAGGTCTGTAGTTGGTTAGCTCTAGTGAGCTACCACCTTTATGGAGAGGAATAATGTGGGACATTTTCCATATGGAGGGATGAAGGCTTCTGACAAGGTACGGTTTATGATTATGGAGACGGGATAGGAAATGGCCTCAGCTGCTTTTTGCAGAAACTCAGCTGGGAGAAGGTCAGCTGCTAGCTTAGTGGGTTTTAGTTTTTTAAGAAGAGATGTTATAAAGGATATGGGTACTGGATCGAAGGTAAATAGATGATCTGATGTAGTTGTAGTATTCTGCTGGCATGGGTAGTGGAGTGGGCTGGTTGTTTGTTTGAATTGTGTGGCCAGGGATTGTATAGTTTCTGTGAAGAAACTATTGAATGCGTTAGCAATGTTTACAGGGCACTGTTGTTTGCAAGTTGTTGGAGTGGGAGTGGTTGCCTGGCCTGGGTGCAGGAGCTTGTTTAAGCCTGCCCAGAATTTTTGTGGATTATTAAGGTGTTTGTGTTGGAGGTGGAGGAAGAAGTTTTTTTTTATCATTTAAGATCATTCTTTTAATTTCATTTCTAAGTTGCCGGAAGGTTTGGTGGGAGTGTGGGTCTTTAGAGGTACGCCATGTGACCCACATCTTGTTTCTAGATAGGATTTTGGATTTTGTTTCCTTAGAGAGCCATGGTGCGGTTTTGGTTTTAGTTCTAATGGACCGTATTGGAGCATGGGAATCTAGAATCTTGAGGAAGGTGGTGTTGAAGTAGATAACTGCCTCTTCAAGAGGAAGAGACTTGAGTATTGTCCAGTTGTGGGCTTTAAGTTCAGTTTGAAAAATGGAGGCGTTGAATTTATTATTATTCCTGATTTTTTTTATGGTTGTAAAAAGGGGGGTAATTTTCTTGAATTTGATAACATAGGTGAGTAAGTGATCACTCATGTCCTCTGGGTGAGTACCTGCTGAGTACTGGTCAGGATCTTTATTAGTAAGGATCCAGTCCAGGATGCTGTCTTTGTTTTGGGGTTTACCTAGTCTGGTAGGAGTGGATATGAGCTGAGAAAAGCCATGTAGATTTATGCTGCTAGATGGGGAGCTAGATGAGAAGGAATTCCAATCGATGTTGAAGTCACCTAACACTATGGATTCCTGGGGGTGAGTTTGAGTTAACCAGTGGAGAAAGTCCTCTAAGGTTTTGTTATTATTGTTGCCTGGGGGATGTAAATACATGCTATATTTATGCTTTTATGTTTGTTTGGTTGAAGTTTTACAAGTAGAATTTCGGCATTGTTTGTTAGGAGGGTTGTGGAGAGGCAAGGGAGATTTGTAATGTATTTTTGTAGAGTATGGCTACACCACCACCTTTACGAGTTATTCGGTCTGCTCTTAGTATATCATACCCTGGTGGGATTATCTGTGTGTCTTCGTACTTGGTTTAAGCCAGGTTTCTGTGAGACATAGTAGGTCTGGGGAACAAGTAGCTAAAAGGGCATGTAGGTTGTGAATCTTATTGTTTACACTTCTGATGTTTAGATGACAGGTCAGAAGAGAGTTAAAGGGTCTAGAGTTTAGATTGAGAAGTGGAGGGAGGATAGGGGGGAATAAAAATTGAGTGGGGGGAAGGGCCAAGGTTGGGGTGGATATCACCATCTGTGGCTAGTCTGTGATTCAGAGTGGTAATGAATTTGAGGGCTTTGAGTAGAAGTTTGTAGTAATGTTTATCATTTGGCCTAATATTGGTAGGTTTGATAATTACATAGCGTTCGAGTTCTAACAAGGTGGGTGAGTAGGGAGTTGAGTCATGGCCTCTGTTGTTAATTATGGGTGAGGGGTTGGTTTGGTAGCCTGGGTGGTGGAAGCCTATGTAAGACCAGGTTTCATATAGGGTAGCTAGGTAAGGGACAAGTAGGAGGGGAAAAAGAGTTAGTATGATAAGCTTCCTGGGTGGTGTCATATTCCGTTTGATCTTAGAGGGCGTAGTGAGGTACAGGAAGTTAGTGGACAGTAGGGGGAGTGGTTTGAGGTTATAAAAGTACGAGTACTGGGGGCGGGTGGGAATAGGGGGCAGGGCAGGGTTTACACTAAGCCACTAGAGCCCAGGTTTCAAGATGCAACTCCCGAATAATTAACTTGCAGGTGCGTAATCTCATCTAAACAAACACCAGGTTCAATGCCTATGCTTTGGGAGCTTGTTTTTACAATTTTATAGCAGTTTGCCTTAGTTTTAGAGTGTGTTCTGTAGTTTAAGTGGAGTATATGCAAACAAGCTTGGATTTTTTGTTTGGGTAAGCCTAGGGAGATTTGTGCTAGTGCTGAGGACCTTAAATAATACTTTACTTTAAAGTCTATACTAAAATGACCAGATAATGACCTGTTTTGTTTTTACAGGTTGTGGGCAAAAGTAGAGTAGTCGAAAAGGACTAAGTTCTTTTCTGCCTTACGCTGTGCAGGGGAAGACCTGGGAGGGATAGAGAGAGAGCTTGATTTCAGAGGCAGTCAGAAGCAGCTGTGTAGCTTAAACAACATTAGACTACCCGAGGAAACCCCTAAACTATGTTAGTAAAATCTTCACATATCTTTACATATAGCATAAATCATTATAACACATTAGCATTTTACTGCAACAGTGCCTTATGACTGAGAGTCAAGGAATGTTGAATGTTGAATTTCCTGCTTCTCAAAAAATATACAGAAGGCTCTCAATTTTCACTCTAATGAACAGCTCTGCAAAGAGCTTGTCATACTAAAGTCTGGTTACCAAACACATTTAGCTATAGAGACACAACTTAGCTTTAAAGAAACAAGTAGCTACAATATTCATGCCATTCAATACTGCATTATGTAGCTATGTAGCAAAAAAGAGTTACATCAGTTTCTATTAAATCACACAATTCAACTTAAATACATTTAACAGTCTATTAGGAACAATGAATAACAGCTTAATACATACCTCAGGAGGTAGAGGCCGGTAACAAGGTCCTACAGCACTAGGAATTTGAAATTAAAGGCACCCGACAAGGGTTATTTCAAACCTTTGTAACAGGGATAGAATGGGGGTGGGGGGTATACACTAAGCCACTAGAGCCCAGGTTTCAAGATGCAACTCCCGAATAATTAACTTGCAGGTGAGTAATCTCATCTAAACAAACACCAGGTTCAATGCCTATGCTTTGGGAGCTTGTTTTTACAATTTTATAGTAGTTTGCCTTAGTTTTAGAGTGTGTTCTGTAGTTTAAGTGGAGTATATGCAAACAAGCTTGGATTTTTTGTTTGGGTAAACCTAGGGAGATTTGTGCTAGTGCTGAGGACCCTTAAATAATACTTTACTTTAAAGTCTATACTAAAATGACCAGATAATGACCTGTTTTGTTTTTACAGGTTGTGGGCAAAAGTAGAGTAGTCGGTCGAAAAGGGCGAAGTTCTTTTCTGCCTTACGCTGTGCAGGGGAAGACCTGTTTTGTTTTTACAGGTTGTGGGCAAAAGTAGAATAGTCGCTCGAAAAGGGCGAAGTTCTTTTCTGCCTTACGCTGTGCAGGGGAAGACCTGTTTTGTTTTTACAGGTTGTGGGCAAAAGTAGAGTAGTCGCTCGAAAAGGGCGAAGTTCTTTTCTGCCTTACGCTGTGCAGGGGAAGACCTGTTTTGTTTTTACAGGTTGTGGGAAAAAGTAGAGTAGTCTAAATTGTCAAAAGGATTTTATTTCTCCTCATCCAGTTTTGGCAAAAAAAAAAAAAAGAATAAACAGTCTCAGCAGAGTTCAGGTAAACGTACATTTAAAAAGGGGCAAGGAGGTTACAGAAAGAAGTCTCAAACATCCCAAAGCCAAGGACACTCCCAGCAAGTCTGAAGGACTATTCAGAGACCTTGTGACTCCCTCTTACTCTGGCCCTTTTTCTCTTCCAGAAAGTCTGAATTTCTGTTTTTCTCTTTGGAAACAGATTGTCTCAGACAAATGGGTTCTGAAGATCATTCATCAAGGTTACAGACGGCAGTGGGAGGAAATTCCTCCTTTCCAGTGGGTCATTTCTTATCCTGCAGATCAGAATAGTGCAGTTGTGTAAAATCTTTCCATAACTGTAGATGTCCTTGCCTTCACTGCTGCAGTATTCATAACTTAAGAGATTCCCTGCTGCGGAAGCCCATCGTCCGGCCAGTCTAATAAAGCCTACTGTTGCTTTAAGGTACTTTGAATGTCACCTAAATGCTCCTCGCGAGGAGTAGGGCATAAAGGTGACTTTCAGGTGTACCATCCTCAGAGCTGACTGCCCCAGTAGGGACAGCAGTCCAAGGAAGACCAAAGAGATCCTGGATATCCAGAATGGAAAAAAGACTAGGGGAATGGAGGGAGGGAGGGAGTGAATACTGCAGTGGGGAAGGCAAGGACATCTACCATTATGGTAAGATTTTACACAGCTGTACTTGTCCTTTCATTCACCGCTGCAGTATTCATAACTTATGGGAGAGTGCCAGAGATCAAGAATAAATGTGGGAGGAGGAAGCAGCAGTAGAACCCTCTAAGAAGCCATGAAGAATGGCATTTGCAAATCCAACTTTAGCTCTGGGGATACCATCCATCTTGTAGTGTTTGGTAAAAGTATGCACAGAAGTCCAGGTAGCTGCTTCAAGAATAGAATTAGTCTGAGCCCTTGAAAAAAAGCTCCAGAAGAAGCAACAGCTGTAGTAGAATGAGCCTTTAGAGAGGAAAGGCTCTCACCAAGAAAGTGTAACAAAAAGAAATAGCCTTTGAAATCCAAGTAGACAGTTTGCTTGGAAGCAGCCATTCCTAAACACCGAGGATGAAAGGAAACAAACAGCATTTTCTGATAGCTTTAATCTTAGCCAAATACAATCTCAGCTGTCTATGCACGTCTAAGGTATGCAGCACTCTCTCACTGTCATATTGAGGAGAGGGGGAAAAAGTAAGCAAATTAATAGACTGAGTAAGTGACAACTCATTAACCACTTTGAGTATAAAAGAAAGCTTAGTATGCAAGGACACCCAGTCTTTATGGAATATCAGAAAAGGCAAACAAGCAATAAGGGCTTGCAACTCAGACATCCCTCTGGCATAAGTAAGAGCTAACAAAAGAACTGTCTTCAAAGAACAATGTTGCAAATAAGCTGAAACAGCAGGCTCAAAAAGAGCCTGAGTCAATTTCTCTAGAACAAAGTTAAGATCCCTGGGAGGAGGAATAGGCTTCCTGGGAGGTCTAATATTAAGGACGCCTTTAAGAAATTGCTTAGCTTCAAGTCTAGAAGCTAAATGAGGAGTTAAAGGCAGACAAGCAGAAAAAGCAAATAAGTGAGCCTTAGTAGAAGACTAGACCAAACCAGCATTGAGCATCTCACATAAGTAAGAGAGAACCAAAGGAACATTCACAGTGAGTGGGTCCAGATTACGAGAGAGACACCAAATAGAAAACCTCTTCCATTTAGATAAGTAGGGTTTCCTACTAGTAGGTTTCCTGGCCTCCAGCAGGACCTGCAGCACATCCTCAGGTGTCTGTGAAGAATCAAAACCCTATCACCCACAGTGTCAGTTGAAGCGTGCACAGGTGGGAAGGATTAGCGATACATTGTCTTGTGTGAGTAGATCTACACTGTGAGGTAACTTGTGATGATTGCCCTTGGCTAGATGCAGAAGTAGAGGGAACCAGTGCTATCACAGCCAAAAGGGAGTCCCCAACAAGATTTTGGGAGCATCCTGTTGAATTTTGAACAGGACTTATGGAATGAGAGGACAGGGAGAGAATGCATAAAGAGACAACCCCTTCCAAGAAAATGAGAAGGCATCCACCTTCCACACCAGAGGACCTGGGAATCTGGCACAAAACAGAGGAAGTTGTTTGCTCAGAGGGGAAACAAAAAGGTGTACTTGAGGATTACCCCACAGGTGAACAATGTCCAGAAACACATCCTTGTGAAGCACTCATTCATGGGATTGAGTGACCTAGAGTGTCTGCCACAATGCTCTGATCTGAAGTTATATAAACTGCCTTAAGAGTCACTTGATACTTGACAGCCAGGTCCCATACCAAAAATGCCAGCCAGCAAAGAAGGTAAGATCTTGTTCCCCCCATTTGTTGATATAAAACATAACTGTGGTATTGTCTATGAATAGCAAAAAACAAATGTAGTTGTGTAGGTAAACCATTCCTCCAGTAAAACAAGCATACAAAATGAACAAAAGTAATGGAGGCAGTGGAGCACAGCTTCTAAAAACCAGAATTCTTTATTTCATTTGCAAATAGGTGAGCGCTTTTGCAGCCAAAGCCGCTTCATCAGACAAACATAATGTAAAACTGTGATGCTTTTAAATAGGCAGCAGCATACATAAGACTCAATTAAGAATAAAAATATTTAAAGACAACAGCTCATTTAAGACATGGAACATCCTAATGCATCTTTTAATGTGAACGGACTGTTGGTGAATCCACTCCCCATTCGAAATTCCAATTTTTACGAACGTCCGCAGGGGAGAGGACGCTTAAAAAGGAAGGCGTCTGTGAAAGAAGGGAATCCACTTACACTCAAGAAAATGTGGCAGAACAGGGATCTACACTAATATGGAACATTTCTAGTCATAGATTGAATCAAACGGAGATGAACATTTTAAACAAAGGTATGAGTTTCATACCCACAAACAAAATGACGCTTACTGAAAACATTATTGAACTGTAAATGTTTATAAGAAATGTCTCTTTGAAAATGTATTTTAATGGAACCAACAATGCTTCTAATGACATTAATATGTTCAGAAAAGCTAGTTGTTTTATACCTCCTTCAACAGATGTACTTGATGTTTTTGAGAAAGCCTGCATGAATGACATATATGCAATGTACGATGAAAGAAAAAAATACTAAAAATTTTTTTTAATCTAAATAAGAATGAAAGATTAGCTCTTGAACAACTATGTCATGATCCCACCTTAAGTATTAGACCAGCTGATAAGGGAGGATCTGTAGTGATTATGGACTATGCTTTTTATAGTAATGCTATGAATGTTATGCTTAAAAACAATATGGTATATGCTTCTTTAACCATAGAGCAAGTGAAACAATGTATTAATAGAATTTACAATTAACATTTTGAATGCTTACAACTAGGACAGATTAACTTAGAACTTTACAACTACTTTTTAATATCTGAACTCACTATACCTATTATACAGGGTACGCCTAAGATCCACAAACACCCGAGTATACCCTCCATGAGACCTATGGTAGCAGGGAGAGGGTGGTGCACTGAACCCCTGTCCATCTACATTGAACAACATCTTAAACCTATACTGGCCAAGAATACAACCATTCTAAAGGATACTGAACATTTCCTTAGAGGCTTATATCAGCACTTACAAGCTATACCACCTACGCAGGATTGCATTGTGATAACAATGGATGTAGAGTCTCTTTTTACATCCATACCCAATAATCAAGGGATAGAGATGCTAGGGAGCTACCTATTACAAGATGGCACCTATGATCAACATAAGATAGACCTCCTTTGTTCACTGATGGAAATAGTCTTTGACAATAATATTTTCATATTTCAGCAAAACATTTATAGGTAGAGGGATGGCGTGGCTATGGGCACATGTTCTTCGTGTTTCACTGTTGCAGTCATTACATTTGGGTAATCTGCTGGCAGGTTGCCCTCAGTCGGCCTGAATTCCAAAGTCTTGGGTCTTGCGTCAGTTGCTGTCTTCTCTTCCATGATATCAGGTCGTCAGGGGTATAAAACATGCAGCCGATGCCATTTTCTTTAGTCTTTCTTGCCGCACGGTGCCCGAAGCATAAGCATTTCGCAAGTGCCGGTCGGCCGACTACTGAAATGTTCGAGTTTGAGTTTCAGAACCAAAGTCTTCACTAAAGCTAAGTACCCCGTTGGGGAAACTTTTTTCTTGCTCTTTACCGATGTCAGAAAAAGTTAATAATTGTATTACTTGTGGGAAGCAAATACCTCATAAGGATTTCCATTTATACTGTGTTCCTTGCCTAGGCCCTGATCACAACGTGCCTGGCTGTTGGTTTTGTGCTAGATTTAACCAACGCACTATTAAGTGTCGGTATATTTTTGCATCAAAGTATTTTGGAAACAGATTTAACTACCCAGAAATGTGGTCGGATAGCAATCCGACTACCGGAGTACATAAAAAATGCAAAGAAAAGGACAGACAAAGGCAGTTGAGATCCAAAACCGACGACGAAGCTTCTCCCCAGTCGCCGGTTCACCGGTACTCAGTGAGGTGCTTTCGCAGCTCCTGATACCTGCTACCTTCGAGTCGCAGGCCTCTACCGACACCCATGCTGCAAGATACTCAAGGTATTGGACCGACGGATGTATCTCCCTTGGATGGGTGCGGAGCCGCTGAGCAGGCACCAGCTTCTGAGGGTGTATTCAGACCTCAACATTTGTATATCAAACCGACGACAGCTGCAAAACCAAAGACAAAAGCAACTTCTAAAACTAAAAAAACGATGCATGAGCCATGCGCACAGGCCTCTATGCCCAAAAAACAGATGATCAAAATGGCTGAAGACCTTAATACCTTGATCAGGGGCACCCATCCCCCTCCAGATAAGAGACCTAGGCAAGACACTGATTATGAATCTTCAGATCAGGTTTCTATTTCTTCTGATTCCTCTTCTGATCAGGAATTATCTATACCTCCCTATGAGGACTCTGATGCTGAGGAGTCTATTCCATCTGCATCTCCTCCAGAGGATTATTCATTTGGAGAAACCTTGCATACTTTGAGGGAGCATTTTCACTGGGAGAGTCAAGACTTCTCAGAATCAAAAAAGAGGCTCAGGGATTTCCTTCTTCTCCCACAGCACAAGTCTTTAGCCATTCCCCCTGTTTTAGACATTGCGGATGATGTGTTTTCAGAGTCAAGCTTGACCCCTGACTCCTTACATCCGGCTCCCAGTAAGCCTGACAGATATTACAGGGTCCCTGACTCACATAAGTTTTATTTAGAAACCCTGCTGCTGATCCTGAAACTATTTCACAGGGTCCAAAGGGAGTTAAGGCCTCAACAGCAAAAAATCCTACCCCCTCTGACAGAGATTCAAGGGCACTGGACAGATGGGGTAAAAAGGTTTATACATCTGCAACCTTGGCAGTCAGGGCTTTAAACTGTCAATTTCATATGCTTAAGTACCAACAACATGTTATGGGATTGCTGAAACAGAAAATTATGTTGATTTCAGAAGGTGCAGAAAATAAAGAATTGCAGGAATTATTGCATGCAGCTGACAAGTTGGAAAGCATACTTTGCAGTGTGGTTTTGATTCTTTAGAGGCCTCCTACAGGGCCGCAGTTACTGGATCTGTGATTAGGAGGCATGCCTGGTTAAAGGAACAAAATTTGCCTGATCATATTAAAGCTAAATTGCTAGATGCACCTTTACAGCATGATTCCCTGTTTTGTATTAAGGCAGAAGAGGTGTTAAAGAAAATGGAAGACAAAGCTAAGTCTATGCAAACTGTTAAGGACTTCTTACAAGTGCAGCCACCAAGATTCAGTAGACACTGGCCTACAAAAAATTGGTCCTTTCCTGTGTCAGACAGAGCTCAAAGGGGCAAATCCAGATGCCCTAAGGGTTCCAGATACCAGGCGCAAGACTCATACAGGTCAAAGCAATGGGGCGCATCCACCTCCAAATCTGGAGGAGATAAAGCGCAAACCTACAGAAAGCAATCCCAGTGACTTCCCTCTGCCTACACCAAGCACTTATCTTTTGGCAGCACCCATAGGGGGAAATTAGCACTTTTTGCTCAAAATTGGCAGTTAATAACCCAGGACAAGTGTGTAGTAAACATTGTATCACAGGGATACAGATTCCATTTCCACACTCTGCCAATGGCAAATGGTTGGCGAGATCTGCCACAAAATCAATGGGCAGAGGCACAGAAACAGGTTATGTCCTTCATGGATATGGGGGCCATTCAGACAGTACCAGAACAGGTAAAAGGACAAAGTTTTTACTCAAGACTGTTCCTGGTACCCAGAAAGGACAAGGCATGGTGGCCAATACTGGATTTATTGATTTTGAACACATACCTGGACATTAAAAAATTCAAAATGCTGACTTTGCAGCAGCTTCTGCCCTTGCTGGGCAAGAATGCTTGGCTGGTGACTTTAGACCTAAAAGAGGCATACCTTTTTGGGTAGTTTGGGAATTTGCATGTTCTCCCTGTGTTCGCGTGGGTTTCCTCCGGGTACTCCGGTTTCCTCCCACATTCCAAAGACATGCATCTGGAGCATTTCTCCCCGGGCCTCCGCTGAAAACAGGCTCTGTGGAACCTAGTCGGACTTTCCCGGTCAACAAATGATAAATAAAGAATAAAAATAAAAATACCTGCATGTCCCAGTAAGACAGTCGTGTAGAAGATACCTCAGATTCAAGGCTGGCTTAATGCATTACCAGTTCTCTGCACTGCCCTTTGGCTTATCTACTCTGCCCAGGGTCTTTACAAAGTGCCTGGCACCAGTAATTGCATTTTGCAGACAAAGAAGTATACAAATATATCCTTACATGGACGACTGTCTCATTCAAGCAGAGAACAAGGACAGTCTTCTTCGACACCTGTCGTTTGTGAAAAGGCTTCTAACATGCCTATGGTACACAATAAATGAAAAGAAATCACAACTGATACCCTCTCAAAAGATAACATTCCTTGGTGCAAGCTTGAATACAACTGCCCAGATGGCTTACCTCACGCCAGACAAGCAAAGGCAACTGACTACTTACTTCAAACTGATGGCAACAAAAACCCAGTCTTCTACAAGACAAATTCTGCAAGCTGTGGGCTTCATGGCATCCTGCATACTACTGATTCCATATGCAAGACTGCATATGAGGAAACTTCAATGGTACCTAAAAAGTTTATGGAGTCAACATTCTCACAGTCTGGAAACAACAATTTAACTCATTCCCTGCCTGCAACAGGAGTTTCTATGGTGGGCAAAGGCATGTCACCAAAACATGGGACGGCCATTCACTCTACCCCCTGCCAGCCAAACCATGACAACAGACGCATCAGATTATTCCTGGGGGGCCCACATGGCAGGAAGATGTATTCAGGGCATATGGTTACCAAAACAAATGCATCTGCATATCAACCAGAAAGAGATGCTAGGTGTTCAGAATGCCCTAACAGCCTTCAAGGACTTACTTCATCCAGGACAACTACTGATAAAGACAGACAACACCACAGTCATGTGGTATATAAACAAGCAAAGGGGCACACACTCATACCCCCTCTGCAGATTAGCCATGACACTGTGGAACACAGCTTTGACCTACCAGATACATCTTCAAGCTCAATTCCTGCCAGGAAAACAAAACACTCTGGCAGACGATTTAAGCAGAAACCTTATGGACCCTCACAGTGGAAACTAAATCCACAAGTCTTCAGCATGATAACAGAAAAATGGGGGAGCCCAGACATAGATCTATTTGCCTCTCCTCAAAATTATCAATTGAAAAGATTCTGCACAAGGACTTATCACAGACAAACATGGAAAGTGGACGCCCTATCCTTCAGTTGGAAAAACCTGTCAGTTTACGCCTTTCCTCCTCTGCCTCTTCTCCCCAAGGTCCTCCTAAAAGTCAGACAAGAGGAACCAAAGATGATACTAATTGCCCCGGACTGGCCCCGCCAATACTGGTACCCAATCCTAAGGAACTTGTCTCAATATCCAGCTTGGACCTTGCCTCAAAGACCACAACTACTGTCCCAGCAAAACAATCAGATCCTGCACAATCCGCTACAGACTCTGAACCTGGCAGCATGGCTGGTCATGAAGTCATACAAACAACACCTCTGAGTAAAGCTGTGATGGATGTCATTTTGGAAGCCAGAAGGCCTAGTGCTAGAAAATCTTATGCTGACAAATGGAAGAGATTCTGTGCTTGAAATCAAGCACAAGGAACTGATACAGCAGAACCAAATATTCCTCAGATATTGCAATAATTAACTGAGATGCTTGACAAAGGCCTATCTTTCTCATCAATTAAAATTCATGCCTCTGCCATTTCAGCTCATTATAATACAGATCCACCAATCTTTTCTCATCCTTTACTAAAGCAGTATCTTAGAGGAGCCAAAAATTTAAGGCCTCCTAGAAGATCACCATTGCCTGCATGGGACCTCATTTATGTGTTGGAAAAGCTCACCCTGCCTCCATTTGAACCAGCTGCTACTGCTGATTATCATGGAAAACAGCTCTGCTACTAGCAATTACTTCAGCAAGAAAAGTTTCAGAGCTACAGGCCCTCATGGCTATAGAGCCTTTTATCATATTTTACCCAGACAGGGTATCTCTGAGGACAAATCCAACTTTTATGCCTAAGGTGGTTTCCAGTGTGGCTCTTAACCAAACAGTTCATCTGCCAACCTTTTATCCAAATCTGCAGAACAAGGGGGAGATAATTCTGCAATCCTTGGGCGTACACAGACAACTAAGATTCTACTTAAGCAGGACTAAAGCTCTAAGAAAATCTGAGCAATTACTAGTGACATATGCTGCAGGATCAGAGGGCAAGGCTATTTCAAAGCAGACAATTTCAAAGTGGATAAGCCACTGCATCCATTTCTGCTACTTACACCATGGTAAACCTGTGCCCAAGGGCATAAGGTCGCATTCCACCAGAGCTGCAGCTACTTCAGCAGCCTTTCTAAGGGGAGTACCAACCAAAGACGTTCTAGAGGCTGCTGCTTGGAGTTCTGTTCACACTTTTACTAAGCATTATAATTTGCCTCTTTACTCTAAATCCAGAGCAGGCTTTGCCACTGCAGTTCTGCAGGGCCTTATTGCTGCTCCTAATGCTGTTTAGCCCCAGCCCCCCCAACCATAGCTTTGGGCTTCTACCCAAATGTAATGACTGCAACAGTGAAACACGAAGAACATTGTACAGTTGTGTACACTTACCATAAATATGTTGCAGTCCAGGTTACCCGCCCGCCATCCCCCTGTCATTCTGAAGTTTATCTTTCCTTCTCTATCTTCTTTAACCTATATGGTGTATTTGCTTGTAGATGAAGATAAAGTTTATATTGATGCATGTGTATATGTGTATGTATGTATGCATATATATATATATATATATATATATATATATATATATATATATTTTTTTTTTTTTGCTACCTTTTTGGGGGCACCTGACATCGGGGGCAAGAAAAACTAAAGAAAATGGCGTCGGCTGCATCTTTTATAACCCTGACGACCTGACGTCATGGAAGAGGAGGCAGCAACCGACACAGGACCCAAGACTTTGGAATTCAGGCAGACTGAGGGCAACCTGCCAGCAGATTACCCAAATGTAATGACTGCAACAGTGAATACACTCGAAAATCTACATTTATGGTAAGTGTACACAACTGTACCATCTTGTGCCAATAGCTATGCCAACCTGGTTATGGCCAAATGGGAGGAGGCATATATTTTAACACAATTTAGATTGGACAAAGTAGTTTTTTATAGGAGATTTGTGGACAACCTGTTCTTCTTCTGGGAAGGTAATAGGTAAGGATTCACTTGCTTTTTGAATACCTTGAATGCTAGTACTAACTTTCTTAAATTTTCGGCTAATACCTCTCCCAACTCTATTGAATTTTTAGATGTTAAAGTTAATAGGAAGACAACAGGTGACTTCACTACTGAAGTCTTCTGGAAAAAGTGCTATAGAAATACCTTTGTCCATCGACAAAGTATGCATCCTAAGCATGTATTTAAGAACATTGTTACAGGACAGGCCCTAAGGGTCTCTAGATTAACAGCAGATGACTCTACACTGGATAAGGAGTTTAATGTACAGGACAGGCCCTAAGGGTCTCTAGAATAACAGCAGATGACTCTACACTGGATAAGGAGTTTAATGTACTAGAAAAAAGATTCCTGGATAGAGGATACAACAAAAAAGAAATTGAGATGGCAATAACTAGTGTATCTGAGACAAGAAAATATAAAGGCAAACATACTTCTCCGCTCCGGTTCATACATGTAAGTGGAGAGCTAACAGGAATAATGGGATGAGAATACTTATTACATATGCCAGCAATATCAGGCTCTTGCAGGATGTCTACACTAAACATTGGAACATACTCATGTCCAGTGAGAGAGTGTGCATGTTAGAGGGTGAGACAGATACACCTATAAAAATAAAAGGTCCCTCAAGAAGATGTTGTGCCACCCTAGACATGACATAGGTGAATCTACACAACCACCAGCAGGTACATACCCCTGTAATTTATACAACTTCTGCCATTTGATAGACAGTGAGAAAAGCTTTGAACACCAGGACACAGGGAAGAGGATGCGTTTCAAAGCTAATGCCAACTGTAACTCTATCAGCCTAGTCTATTTAGCCTATTGCACTCTCTGTCATTCCTTCTATATTGGGATGACAACCTGCAGGTTGCAGGATAGGATGAGAGAGCACACCTATGATATATCGAGACAAGCTGACACTAATGCCCTAGCCAAACATGTTACCAAACTAGGCAATCAACATACTTTTAAATTTATGGTTATAGAAGTGATAAAAATGGGCAACAGAAGGGGACCTAATAAATACAAGGTGGAAAATAAAGAACTTGAGTGGATTATAAGGATGAGAGCAAATATAGGGAAAGGTCTGAATGACAAGATTTCTATTGAACCTGTCTTGGTTAACAGATCCTTAGCTAGATAGCATACCTATTTGTTATGTTTCTACACTCTTGCTCCCTTTTAAAATATTTTTAATGACAAGTATTAGGATGTTCCATGTCTTAAATGAGCTGTTGTCTTTAAATATTTTTATTCTTAATTGAGTCTGATGTATGATTGGCTGCTGCCTATTTAAAAGCATCACAGTTTTACATTATATTTGTCTGATGAAGTAGCTTTGGCTGCGAAAGCGCTCACCTATTTGCAACTGAAATAAAGAATTTTGGTTTTTAGAAGCTGTGCTCCATTACCTCCATTACTTTTGTTCATTGTCTATGAATACCTTGACAGGCCCCGGAGAGAAAAGAGGATGAAAGGCCTGAAGAGCCAACATAAGAGCGCTCATCACTTTGATGTTGATGTGCTCCTTCTGCTTACGAGGCGACCACACTCCCTGAACCTTTAGTGAGCCAAACGTTGCTCCCCATCCCACATCTGAAGTGTCTGTGAGCAGATCCTGAGAGGGAAGAGGAGGATGAAGAGGGAGCCCTGGATTCAGAGACAGCTGCTGAATCCACCATAGAAATTCCTTCTTGAGACAAGGGAGAAGAGGAACTGTAAAGTCTAGAGGATGCACATGTTGAAGCTACACTGACTTCAGAAACCACTGGAACTTCCTCATGTGGAATTTGGCCAGAGGGAGTTTAAGAGTGGTAGAAGCTATGAAATTTAGAGCTCTCGGAAACTCCCTGGCTGTAATGGAGGCCAGGGGAAGAAGAGTTAGAAAGTAAGAAATGAGAGTTAAAGTCTTTGGAGGAGGCAGGGATGCCAGCAGTGGCACTGTCTGTATCCTGTAACCCAGAAAGACATGGTCCTGAGAAGGAGTCAGGGAAGACTTTTTGAACTTTATCGTGAACCTCAGGCTCTGAAGAAGAGAAATGGCAAAATGAAGATTTTGCAAAAGGACATCTGCAGAGGATGCCTGAATCAGCAGGTCATCCAAGTAAGGAAATATTTGGATCTCTTGAAGCCTGCAAAAAGCAGTCACAGAAGCGAGGCATTTGGTGAACACCCTTGGGGCAGTAGAAAAGCCAAAGGGCAAAGCATAGAACTGAAAATCCAGGAAGCAACAGAGAAATGCAAAAACTTACTGAAAAGAGGATGTATCGGAATATGGAGGCAAGCATCCTTGAGATCCAGAGACACCAGAAAGGCCTAAGGGAGCAAGAGAGGAAACTGGGTCTGAAGGGAAAGGACGGCGCCTTCAGAAAAGTGTTTAGATGAGAGAGGGCTGGAATCAGTCCCCTAGTACCCTCTTTGTCTGGGCATTAGAAACATTTTTGAATACCCCCCCCCCACCCGTTACACAGGCACCTCTTGAATAGCACCCTGAGACAAGAGTTATCGATGAACCTCTAGGAAAAAAGGAAGTTGTTCCCAGGGAGGCTGAGGAATGCCCATAAAAGGAGGACAGGAAATTCACACCATGCATTACCCCTGATGAATGATTGAGAGAATCCAAGAATCCAGGGTGATTCGAAGCCAAGTAGGAAGAGAAAAAAAAAAGGCAAAAAGAAAGAGGAATATGGTTGGGAACAGGCAGGTGGTCAGACAGCACCAGGTTTGTCAGGAAAAGGAAGGCTTTTGAATCCCTGCAGTCTGAGTGACCTTAGCAGGAGAAGCCTGTTTATTACCACCCTATTTACCTTTAGCAGGAGGGCGAGATTTTCTACGAACAAAGGCTTGCTTAGAAGGGTAGTTTCTCTGAAATTTAGGCACAGGAGAAACAAACACATGTTTAAGCTCCTGTAAGGCCTTCCCCCTTGTCCTGAAGTAGACTTAAAAAACAAAGCAGCAGCCACTTCTCCAAACAAAAGGTTATTATCTAGAGGAGCATCCATCAACTTATTCATCAGTAAGTGGGTCCAGGTTATGAGAGAGACACCAAGCCAAGAATACCTTCTCATTGCTGAATCAAAAGCAACAGCCCAAGAAGAGGCATCTGCTGTATCATAACTAAATTTTATAGAATGACAAACTACTTGAGAGGAAATCCCTAGCAAGGAAAGAGCAGAGGATTTACTCTCAAGAGTCTAGAAGATCAAAAAAAGCTGACAAGCCTGAGAAAGAAGAGCCAACACATACTTAGATATATGGGTCTGATAATGTAGGGCCCAACAAGCTAGGGTAGCCGAAGTATAAACCTTCTTACCCAGCCTGTCCATGGTTCTGCTGTCCTTGTCAGAAGGCAGTAACTTGGATGAAGGAAGCAATTGAGACAGCTTATCAGAGGCTACAGACACCACAGAAGGGTTAGCAGCAGGACATTTGAACAAAAAGGAACAATCTTCAGGCACCGTATAAAACCTATCAGACTTCTTGGGAGCAGGGGGCAGAGAATCAGGTGCTTTAATGGCATTGGAAAAAACATCCAGTAAAGCAGCCAAAACAGAAGGAATAGCCGCAGGTTTAGGAGATTCCATCTGCAGTAACTCATAGTACCTCTTATGGATATCAGAAACTTGGGCACAGTCCCACTTAAAAAATTCCATCATCCTAGAGATTGTGTCCCCAAAGGAAATTTCCTCAGAAGGAGTATCTGGACTATTAGATTCCTCCTCCTCAGACCCGTAGTCTAAAGGAGAAGGAGTTTGGGTAGAATAAGTAAGGGATTCTTCATCAGAATCCAACTGTTCCTCAGAAGAATTCAGTTCCCTAGGCCTTTTAAATGTAGAAGAGGACCAAGGAGGAGCAGAAACCAAACCCCCTTGAGGAGGCCTTAATGACAGTAAAGTATAAATAACCCTTGGGTAAAGGCCTGCCACTCACTTTGTGGATCCGTAGGAACAGAAGAAACATGTTCATTTTTCTGTTTCTTTTTTAAGGGACCTTCCGTCCTAGAAAACTGAGAAGGCTCTGACTCAGGACGGCATTCCACAACCATAGTAGGAACTTCTCCCTTAAGAAGAAACTGCTGGACACCCCCCCCCCCCCCAGACCCCTCAGAAACAATCAGCCATCGTTCCCTGTGACCTGTGAACGTCCAAAACAGTTGCATGCAAAGCCTCGTCGAACGTGCTGCCTGTCAGATCCTCGCCGACCTCCAGTACGGCTGCGGTAGAGAAATCTGACAACATAGCCAAGCGAGCCTCCAGGTTTGTAACAACCTTGGGAGAAACACCCAGCAGAGGTTGGACAGCGGAAGAGTCCGGTCTTACATTTTCACCACCTTCTTCCTGAAGGTTGGCTGACCCTTGGGGTGGGAAGTTCCATCCATAGTATCTTTAGTAACAAGCTTAAGACGCTGGTTCTCAAGATAGAATGAAAGGGAAGAAAGCCTACTATGAAGGGTTTTCGGGATGAATGCCTGACAAGTTGAACATGATGTATGGTCGTTAGAAGCTCCTAGGCAAGAAAGGCACTTATTTTGGCAGACTTTATGGGGAATCTGTTTCCCACACTTGTATTTACCCTTCCCGGATGACATTAATCCTCTAGACAGCACAAAAAATTTCAAGAAAAGGAACAAAAACCCCAACTGGGTATTTTATGGACTTCAGCAAACAGGAGTAATCACCGGAATATAAGCATACAGAAAAAGCAGCAGAAAACAGATGGAAACAAACAGACCAGCAGTTAAAAACAGCGTTCAGACTGGCAGCAAAGAAGTTCTGAAGATGCTGTGCCTGAATGACACCTTTATGCCCTACGCTACACGAGGAGCTTTTAAGTGACGTTCAGCATACCTTAAAGCAATGGTAGGCTTTGGTAGACTGGCTGGATGACGGGCTTCCACTGCAGGGAATCCCATAAGTTATGAATACTGTAGCAGTGAAGGTAAGGAGATCTTTTGCTTCCACCTGTTTTCATCACATGCTGCCAAGGAATTAAAAAAACAGTATTTCCTTTAGAGTTGGGGAAGATGTTTTCTTCAAAGATGTTCCTAGTCCCCAAAAATGAAAATGCTTGGAGATGGGTTCTGGATCTTTTTTTCCTAAATCTGATCGTACCCAAATTAAAAATGATGGCACTTCACAACCTTTTAAGTTTCCAGGTGTCACTAGACTTAAAAGATGCTTATCATCACATTGCAATTCATCCAGACTTCAGGCATTGCTTAAGGTTTTGTGTGTGTTTGGATCACATTATCAGTTCTCTGCCTTACTCTTTGGACTATCCACTGCACCAAGAGTGTTCACAGAGTGTCTAGCTCCAGTTATTGCTCATTGCAGGCTACAGGGTATCCAGTTTTTCCTTATGTAGATGACTTGCTTAACTTTGCAGAGTCTTTTTCAAAATGTCAGAAATCTCTCTTTTGGGTGAGAGATCCTTTGCACAAGCTGGGATTCCAAGAGAATTTTAAAAGTCTTGAGTCCCTCACATAGGATTGTGTTTTTGTGATGTTTCGTAGACACCTCATTTCAAAGAGCTTGTTTTCCACAGGAAAAAATATAGCTTTATTTACTTTTATCTCTAAGATTTTCCATTCAGACTTTGGTCACTGCAAGGGAGTACCTCATGATTTTGAGTCTCATAGCATCTATGATTTTCATGATGCCCCTGGTAAGACTCCATGTGAGAAAGATACAGTAGTGTCTGAAATCACTTTGTTGCCAGCATCAGTACTCTTATCTTTTCAGATCCCATTGCTGAGGTTTGTCAGAAGGGAAATCATTTGGTTCAGACAACAGTTATCCTATGTCAGGGTCTCCTTTTCTCCATCCCTGCTGTAAAGCAGTCAGTCACCACCGATGCTTCGGACATTGCTCAGGGTGCATTTTCAGGAGAGATAAAAGTGCGGGGAGGGAGTGTGGTGGAACACCAGGGACAGATGCAAGCACATCAGTATCAAGGAGATGCTTGCCCTGATCAAGACAGTCAATTTTTTTAACCAGTTTTGGTCCCTGGGATGTCTTCAAGTGGTTACAGGCAATATCACAGTGATGTGGTACATCAGCAAGCAAGGAGGAACCAGGCTGCATCCCTTTGCAGACTAGTTAGGTTGGTGTATAGCTTTACAGCACAGTCTCAATCTACAGTCATCTTACATTCTATTAGAGCAAAATTTTGTGGCAAACAAGCTGAGTAGGACCAGGGCAGACCCTCAGAAATGGAAGCTAGATCCAAGGGTCTTCCAAAATATGATCCATCTGTGGAGAGTTCCTGAAGTAGACATCTTTGCCTCCTGTCTGAACAGTCAACTGGCAAAATTCTGTTCCAGCACTCCATGCAAGAAGGCCTGGAACACAGATGTCTTTTCTGTGGACAGGAATGATGTTCATCGTGTTACACTGCTGCACTCATTACACTTGGGTTATCCTGCCATCAGGCGGTCCCGCAGTCGGCCAGAGTTCCAAAGTCTTGGTCCGGCGTCTGTTGCTGTTGCCTCCTCCCTGACGTCAGTGCGACAGGGGTATATAAGATGCAGCCGATGCCATTTTCTTCAGTCTTTCTTGCCGCCCGGTGCCCGAAGCAAAAGCAGTTCGCAAGTGCCGGTCGGCCGTCTCTTGAGATTTTCATTCCGAATCCAGAACCAAAGTCTTCTACAAAGCTAGGTACCCCATTGGGGAAACTTTTTCTTGCCTCAGACCGATGTCAATAAAAGTTAATAATTGTATTTCTTGTGGGAAGCAAATACCTCACAAGGATTTCCATTACTATTGTATCCCGTGTCTAGGCCCTGACCACGACTTTACTGGTTGTCGGTTTTGTGCTACGTTTAACAAGCGCACTATTAAACGTTGGTTTGATTTTTGCCCGACATTATTTTGGTAGAAAATTCAATTATACCATGCCGTCTGACCTTCCGACGACCGGAGTACACAAAAAGCGCAAAGACAGGGATAGGCATCCGAGGCCCAAAACTGACAAAGCCTCTTCTAGACCAGTCACCGGTTCTCCGGTTTTCAGCGAGGCGCCTTCGCAGCCCCTGCCGACCGCATCTGTAGAACCAAAAGCCACCTCTGACTCCCACGTGGAGATGGCTGGGCCTTCGGATGCACAAGCTGTTCAGCCTACTGAGACTAACCTTTCAGATGGATCCGGAGTAGCTGAGCAACCCACAGCTACAGAGGGTGTCTTTAGACCTACTCAGTTAAGCATTAAACCCTCCGCTAAGTCTAAGTCTCCTTTAAAATCAAAGAAACAAATTCAGCATTCTCCAGGACAGGCCTCCATGCCTAAGAAACAAATGCTCAAAATGGCCGAAGACCTAATTACTCTGATCAGGGGGTCCCATCCCCCTCCTGATAAAAGGCCTAGACAGGATGCAGACTATGATTCATCCGACCAGGTGTCCACCTCTTCTGATTCATCCTCAGACTTAGGATACTCTTTACCCCCTTATGAGGATTCTGATGCTGAGGAATCTATTCCATCAGCCTCACCGCCTGAGGACTACTCCTTTGGGGAAGCCCTACATACCATGAGGGAGCATTTCCACTGGGAAGGCCAGGATTACTCAGAATCCAAGAAAAGGCTCAGAGACTTCCTTTTATTACCTCAACACAGACCCCTTGCTATTCCGCCAGTGTTAGATATTGTCGATGATGTGTATACTGAATCCAGCTTAAATCCTGATTCCTTACCTTCAGCCCCTGTTAAACCTGACAGATACTACAGAGTCCCTGACTCACATAAATTTCTGTATAAAAGCCCTGTTGCTGACCCTGAAACTATTTCTCAGGGACCCAAAGGAGTTAAGGCCTCATCAGCCAAGAATCCAGTTCCCTCTGACAGAGATTCCAGAGCATTAGACAGATGGGGAAAGAAAGTATATACGTCTGCAACTTTAGCAATGAGAGCCTTAAATTGCCAGTTTCACATGCTAAAATATCAGCAATTTTTACTGTCTCAGTTAAAACAAAAAATGCTTCCAGAATCAGATCCTCCTAATTTTAAAGAAATGCAGGATTTATTGCATGCAGCTGAACAAGTGGGAAAGCATACTTTGCAATGTGGTTTTGATTCTCTAGAGGCCTCCTGCAGAGCAGCAGTTACAGGCTCTGTTATTAGAAGACATGCTTGGTTAAAAGAACATACGTCACCAGGTCATGTTAAAGCAAAATTATTGGATGCACCTTTGCAGCAGGATGTGTTATTTGGAGTTAAGGCAGAAGAGGTATTAAAGAAAATGGAGGACAAGGCAAAATCTATGCAAACGGTGAATGATTTCTTACAGGTTCAGCCTCCTAGATTTAGCAGAAACTGGCCAACTAAGAATTGGTCCTTTCCAATTACAGACAGACCTCAAAGGGGAAGATACAGACGTCCAAGAGGTAGAGGTCAAACACAAGGTCGTTACAGGCCTCGACAATGGGTTGCATCAGGCCAGAAAGAAGGGGAAGACAGGCCACAACCATATAAAAAGCAGCTCCAATGACTTCCCACTACAACTGCCAAACAAATCCGTCTTGGCAGCCCCTTGGGAGGAAAACTGGCACTCTTCTACCACAATTGGCAAATGATCACCAAAGACAAATGGGTTCTCAACATTGTATTTCAAGGTTACAGGTTCCACTTTCACACTCTGCCAAGGTTAAAAGGAATGCCAAATCTGCCACCAAATTAATGGGCAGAGGCTCAAAAACAAATTACAGCACTCATGGATATGAGAGCTATTCAAGAGGTACCATCACAGGAGCAAGGACAAGGATTTTACTCAAGACTCTTTCTGGTACCCAGAAAGGACAAAACCTGGAGGCCCATTCTGGATCTTTCATCTCTAAACACTTACCTGGATGTTCCGAAATTCAAAATGTTAACATTACAGCAGCTTCTTCCCATGCTGAGCAAGAAAGCTTGGCTTGTGACTTTGGACCTCAAAGAGGCATACCTGCATGTCCCTATCAGACAAAACTGCAGAAGATACCTCAGATTCATAGCTGGTTCAATGCACTACCAATTCTCTGCACTGCCCTTTGGCTTATCTACTGTGCCCAGGGTCTTCACAAAGTGCCTGGCAGCAGTAATTGCGTTTTGCAGACAGAAAGGAATTCAAATTTATCCTTACCTGGACGACTGCCTGATTCAAGCAGAGAGCAAGAACACTCTTCTAAAGCATCTGGTGTTTGTAAAAAAGTTATTAAGTTGCCTGGGGTACACAGTAAATGAAAAGAAATCAAAACTAGTGCCCTCTCAAGAGATTATATTCCTGGGTGCCAGCTTGAACACAACGGCCCAAATGGCTTATCTCACGCCAGATAAACAAGGACAACTGACTCAATACTTTCAATTGATGGCAACAAAAACCCAGCTCCCTGCAAGAAAAATTCTGCAGGCCTTGGGTTACATGGCATCCTGCATACTACTAATTCCATATGCCAGACTGCATATGAGGAAACTACAATGGTACCTAAAGAATGTATGGTCTCAACACTGTCAAAGTTTTGAAACAGTTATACCACTGATTCCTTGCCTTCAACAGGAGTTTCAATGGTGGGCTCAAGCTTGTCACCTCAACAAGGGACAGCCTTTTACACAACCCACAGCCAGGCAAACACTGACAACAGATGCATCGGATTATGCCTGGGGAGCACACATGGCAGGCAAATGTATTCAGGGCACGTGGACCGCAGAACAAAGGCATCTTCATAGGTTCATAGGTTCATACTAGGCTATCTGCCCTAGGGCATTTATAAGCCTAGCCAGAGTGTGTTTGGCTTTCGCCACCCATTTTAAATTAATTTTGCTATGCCTTTTTTTGAGGTTAGTATACTGTGCCTCTGTCTAACAGTGACACAGAAGTGATAGCCGGGGTAAACCTACGATCTCCCATCCACTCATCAAGATTCCTCTTGAAGAGAGTCAATGTGGGACTCTGCCTAACCTGGACTGGGATTTTATTCCAGAGTGAAGGGAGCCTCTGGGTTATGAATCTGTCCCTCCAGCATGTCCTATTTATTTCAGTGCTGAGGTTCAAGTCTCTCGGCGTAGCTCGATGGGATTTGGATTTTCTGAGGTGCAGCATGTCCATTAATTCTGGGTTGGACATGGCTTTATACGTCAGGCACAGATTGCCTCTGAGCAGGCGGTATGCCACTGAGTAGAGCTGAAGTTTCTTTAACCGGGCAGCATATGGCATCTGTTTGAGCCCTTTGATCCTCTTGGTGAGGTACTTTTGGGGTCTTTCCAGTTGCTGCAGGTGTCTGGTAAGGTACATCCCAAAATGGGCATTGTACTCAATTATGGGCCTGATGAGGGATGAGTAAAGAGGCGATGACCTCCCTGATCTAGATGTGAATCCCTTCATGATTAGGTGGGCTATATAAAATGTTTTTCTAACCACTTTGGCCACGTGGTTGTCAAATGAGAGATTGCTATCAACTTGGGTCCCCAGGTCCCTAATGACTTCTTCTGTACTTAATGGATTACCACCTATGTGGTAATTTGTGGGCACTTTGTTTTTGCCAAAGGGGATGACTATACACTTTTTGGCATTTAGCTTGAGGCCATGGCTGTGGCACCAGTTGTCTGTTTCTATGAGGCCCTTTTGGAGGATGCTTGTGTCGGCTGGAGAGTTGATTATGGCACCCAGTTTGCAGTCATCTGCGAACTTGGTCAGCAACAGTCCTTCCATGTTGGCCTGTACCACCGAGAAATATATACCGAACAAGAGAGGTCCCAGGACTGAGCCTTGTGGGACGCCACTTGTAACTGGTTTGGAGTCTGACATGGCTCCAGCAATTCTAACCATGTGGGTTCTGTCCTTGAGCCAATTTGCAACCCATCTAGTGACATAGGGGTTTATATTTAAGCTGGTGAGCTTATCTATAATGCCCGAGTGGGGTATTGTATCGAAGGCTTTGCGAGGTCCAGGTAGGCTGTGTGGACCACCTTCCCCTCGTCAATGGCCTTGGTGACTGTTTCAAAGAAATCGACCAGGTTTAAGAGGCAGGATCTGCCCTTAACAAAGCCAAACTGGATAGGATCCAGTGTCTGTAGGTCCCCAATATCTTTATTTATGAGGTCCATGATGATCCTTTCCATAGCTTTGCAGACCAAGCTAGTCAGGCTTATGGGGCGATAGTTTCCAGGATCCGTTGAGGCACCACCTTTGTGGAGAGGGACCACTGTTGCTGTACGCCACTCTTTGGGTACATATCCTGTAGTAAAGCTAAGATTGAACAGTAGTTTTATGTTTGGGTTTAGCTCTTCTTGGAGTTCATGTAGGGCGCAGCCGGGACACCATCTGGTCCCATTGATGCTGTGTTTTTGCTTTGGAGAGGGCTCTTACCTGAGCATCTGAGATGTCAGGGGCAGCACTCTGTTGGGATAGATATTTGCCCTTTTGGTGGGAGAGGGGAGAAGTTTGCACTGAACCTGTCAGCTAGGATGTTGGCAATGTCTGTGGGCTCGGTGTATTTTTGTCATTTTGGACTAATTCTGAGCATATCTGGGAATTCCCACCCAGGTTCCTAACATAACTAAAGAAAGCCTTGTGATTATCCTTAGTGTCCTGTGCAATTTTTCTCTCGAAGCTGGCCTTAGACGATTTTATGAGAGCCCGTAGTTTTTTGCTAATACTGATCAGAGATGCCTTCCTTTTTGGGATTTTGCTCTATCATGTAGTAGCTTCCTCCTTCTATTGTATAGTTTGTTTATGGCTGGGGTCCACCAGACAGGACGTCTGCCTTTGGAGGATTGTGTCTTGGTTTTATTTGGGATTGCATGATCCATGCATTCCTGAAGGTGTTCATAGAATGCGTTTATAAAGGATTCTGCGGTCTGGGCCGTATTTTCCACAGGCCCGGGGGCTTTGAAGGATTTCGCCTCGGTTTTGAGGCGTGTGAAATTTGCTTTAGAGAAGTTTTTCACTGTGGTTTTCTGGGCAGGGGGTGGGGTCGGGATGTGAATATCCAGTGAGATTAGTTTATGGTCTGATCTTACCAGTGAGGGATACACTTCTGGTCTGGAGCATAGTGTCCCCATGTTGGTGATGATCAGGTCCATTATGTTTTCCCCTCTTGTGTGAGTGGTAACAAGTTGTTCCATAGCATTTGAGTTTATAAATTCTAGGAACCTTTGGGCTAGGGTGCTGGAGCTAGAGTAATGCTCCCAGTCTCTGTTTGGGTAGTTGAAGTCGCCCAATATAATGGTGTTTGGAGAGACCTTCATATTTTCCAGTATTCTCAGGAAGGCCAAGTGGGGTTCCTGTGTTTGGGAGGGTGGTCTGTAGCAGGCTATAAACTGGAAGGCAGTTTTACCCACAGTTAGTTGCACATGGATAGTCTCTGATGCTTCGTGCTGTGCCACCAACCTGGAGGTGTGGGTATCTTTGACGAATATTGATACTCCCCCTCCTTTTGTGGTTCGGCCCAAGTTTTGGGGCCGAAAAGCATGGTATGAGGTATAACCTGGTAGTGCTGTGGTGCTCTTGGCAGCTTTGAACCAGGTTTCTGTTACTGCACAGATATCGATGTTCTCCATGCTAAGGAGAGTTTCGAGTGCGTGCATCTTGAGGTTTAGACTTCTGGCGTTGAGTAGCATTACTCTTAGTTTCTTATCCCTTGTGATACCTATGGAGGTTGGTTTGTCTTTTGAGCCTTGCCTAAAAAAGGCACTATGGGGGTAGCAAGAGCCTTTGCCAATATCCGAAAGCCCAGGGGTGACAGGTGCAAGCCGTCCCTAGCGAAGCATCGTGGCTTGTCGAGCATGTCATCCCAGGCTGACAGGCATTGGATCCCCTTTGAATGACACCAACACTTAAGCCAATTGTTGAAATTGATCATCTTGTCTTCATATTGTGGCATCATTCTTGGTGAGGGTAAGATGCTACTCAAGGTCAGGGTCATACCGGCCTGGGCTACATGCTCAGAGAGCTCCTCTATGTCTCTTTTCATGTAGTCCAGGGAGGTATGTCTCAGGTCAGTCACACCAGCATGGACAATGACTGAGTCATATTTGTACTTGCCTTGGAGTGACCTGAGTGCTTGTGTTATGTGGCGGATCCTAGCGCCCGACAGGCAGCTCACAGTGACCTTCTCCTTGTTCAGCCTGGTGAGCGGGACATCAGTGTGCCTGACGATAGAGTCACCTATTACAAGTGTATCAGGTGTGTTGTTTAGCCTTAAGGGCTGTGACTGTTCGGCACACTGGCTTTGTGAGTTATGTGTTGCACGTGTTTTGTTTTGGGGTAGCGGTTGCTTGGGTGTCTGCTTTGGAGGTCTCTGCTGCTTAGGCAGATTTTTATTTAGAGCCTCCGAGTATGTTTTTGTGTGTTTATGTGTTTGGTTTGTTGTCGTGGTAGGTCTGTGTGAGACTGGAATTGTAGTGAGTGTGGTTTCCTTCTCCTCCTGACTGGTTACGCCAGTACTGAGTTGAGAGAGCTTAGCCTCCAGTTTGGCTATATGGTTGCATCTCTCACATGTGTTGGAATTTGTTGGGAGGAGGAGAGGGTTGTCTGTGTACATGAGGCAGTTGTAACATTGCCTCAAGATTCCCAGATTCACCTGCTGGACCGGAGAGGAGATTGACAACTGACCTTTGGACATGCTAGAATAGTATTGGGAATTCCTTTAAAATTGAAAAAAAGGGCCAATGGGGAACAAGGTACTCAAGGGGTGTTTGTGAGGGTGTAGTGCTTTTAATTTTTTAGAGCTGACTTATATAATTGCTTTAGTGAGCAAGTGCCAGGTAACTTAAATGCAATGTGTTACAGGTAACTTAAATGCAAAAACGACAAACAGTAACTTTCTTTCAAGTGAAACAAAGAAATAAGTACAGTAAGCAATGCAGATATCACTAGGGATCCACAGAAGTGCTAAAAGGCCACGTTTTAGGTGGAATTAGCGTTTCAGGGAAATAAACAAACAACAAGCATACAAATAAAGCTAGATTCAGCATCAATCAAAAAGAGATGTTAGCTGTACAAAATGCCCTTATAGCTTTCAAGGACATGCTGCATCCAGGGCAACTATTACTAAAAACAGACAACACCACAGTAATGTGGTACATAAACAAGCAAGGGGGCACTCACTCCTACCCCCTATGCAGACAAATTATGACCTTATGGAACACAGCTATAAACCTTCAAGTTCATCTGCAAGCGCAATTCCTGCCAGGAGAGAAAAACACACACTGGCAGACGACTTAAGCAGAAACATCATGGATCCCCACTAATGGGAGTTGAATCCATTAATATTCAGAATGATAAAACAGAAATGGTGGAGCCCGGACATAGATTTGTTTGCATCCCCAATAAACTGCCAACTACAAAAATTCTGCACAAGGAGTTACCATCCACAAGCATGGAAAGTGGATGCCCTCTCATTCAGCTGGAAGAACCTACAAGTATACGCTTTCTCACCACTACCTCTCCTGCCAAAGGTACTCATAAAAGCCAGGCAGGAAGAGCCAAAGATGATCCTTATTGCACCAGACTGGCCACACCAGCACTGGTACCCAATCTTAAGGAGCTTAGCACAAGAACCACCCTGGATTTTGCCTCAAATCCCACATCTGCTGACTCAGCATAACAAACAAATATTACACAAACAGCTAAAGACCTTAAACCTAGCTGCATGGAAGATTCCTTAGTCAAGCAAGCAATGCCTCTCTCCAAAGCTGTTATGGATGTCATTCTGGAGGCCAGAAGGCCTAGTACCAGGAAAGCCTATTCTGATAAATGGAAGAGATTCTGTGCCTGGAACCAAGTTCACAGCCTTGACCCTCTTGTACCAAACATTCCTCAGTTACTACAATACTTAACTGAGATGCTGGACAAAGGACTGTCCTTCTCATCCATCAAGATCCACGCCTCTGCTATCTCTGCTCATTACAACACGGATCCACCAATTTTCTCTAATCCTCTGTTAAAACAGTAACTCAGAGGGGCTAAAAATATAAGACCGCCCCATAGAGCCCCTACTCCAACTTGGGACCTCAACTTTCTTTTGGAGAAGCTAACTTTACCTCCTTTTGAGCCAGCCAACACAGCAGAATTAAAATATATCTCTTGGAAAACTGCTCTGCTCCTGGCAATAACATCAGCACGAAGAGTTTCAGAATTACAGGCTCTAATGGCAGTGGAGCCTTTCCTCATTTTCCACCAGGACAGGGTGTCTTTACGAACTAACCCTACTTTTATGCCAAAGGTGGTATCCAGTGTGGCTCTAAACCAAACTATTCACCTGCCAACTTTTTATTCTAAACCACAGAATAAAGGGGAGAGACTGCTGCACTCTTTGGACATTCACAAGCAGTTACGCTTCTACTTGGACAAAACCAAAGCTTTCAGAAAATCTGAGCAATTATTGGCAGCATATGCTGCAGGAGCACAGGGAAAAGCCATTTCAAAACAGACTATTTCAAAATGGATAGAACATTGTATACGTTTCTGCTACACATACCATGGAAAACCTGTACCCAGCAGCATTAGATCTCACTCCACCAGGGCAACAGCCACTTCAACTGCCTACCTCAGGGGAGTACCTACAAAGGATATTTTGGAAGCAGCAACTTGGAGTTCTGTACACACCTTCACCAAGCATTACCATCTGCCTCTATACTCTAAATCCAGAGCTGGCTTCACCACTGCAGTGCTGCAGGGCCTTATAGCCACCCCCTAATGCCTTATAGGACCAGCCACCCTTCCTCAGCTTTGGGATTCTACCCAAGTATAATGACTGCAGCAGTGTAACACGATGAACATAGTACAGTTATGTACCTACCATAAATGTAGATGTTCGAGTGTAGACACTGCTGCATTCCAGGTTAACCTCCCTCCTTCCCCTCTTACTGGCTGGTACGTACCTATGTCTTCTACCCTTACTACCTATGGGGAGTATTTGCTGATAGCTGTAAGTTGTTTTTTGCTTTTCTTATGTATGTTTTATTAGCAATTGGAATTGCCTACATATTTAGAGGCACCTGACATGTGGGGCAAGAAAAACTGAAGAAAATGGCGTCGGCTGCATCTTATATACCCCTGTCGCACTGACGTCAGGGAGGAGGCGACAGCAACCGACGCTGGACCAAGACTTTGGAACTCTGGCCGACTGCGGGACCGCCTGACGGCAGGATAACCCAAGTGTAATGACTGCAGCAGTGTCTACACTCGAACATCTACATTTATGGTAAGTACAAAACTGTACTTTTCTGTATGCCTTTCCACTATTATCCAGGGTACTTCTGAAAATTCAGAAGGAATCCACTAAGATCATTGTGGTAACTTTTAGCCCAGGCAACCATGGTTCCCCCTTCTTTTGGAAATGGCCAGGGGCAATTACCACAAGCTTCCTCACAGAATGGATCTACTCACAAAAGAACAGGAGTTTTTGATACACCCTGACATCAGTCATCTGCGAATGACTGTCTGAATGATAGGGACTTAATTCCTTTTAATCACTGGTTTTTGAAGACGTGTAACGGGTACTAATGGAGGCAAGAAAGCCTGCTACTAGAAAATCATATATTATCTAATGGAAAAGGTTTTCTAGCCGGTGCCATCAAAATAACCAGCACCCATTCAGGTCTAGTTGCTGTCTGATGTTACAATATTTGCATGAGTTACTCATGAGAGACCTTGCTTTACAGTGAGGAAAAGGGAAGTCTCCCATTCCGCTCTGTATGCAGATCTCCATTCATGATGTCGGGATTCTAAAAGTTCGATCATATGGTTTCGGCCATATGAAATTTGATCTTTTAGGATTTCGGCATTTTGAAGTGTTCCCGTATAGATATATATATATATATATATATATATATATATGTGTGTGTGTGTGTGTGTGTGTGTGTGTGTGTGTGTGTGTGTGTGTGTGTGTGTGTGTGTGTGTGAGATTCTCTTGTGTATGATCGAGCTTACTTATCGTCAAATGGGAAATAGTCATTAAGAATGCCTAAATACGAAACTTGCAAAAGATTGAGACAGGAAAACGATTTATTTTCCTGATCTTCACACATTTAGTCCCCTGCACCATCTTAGTAACACCTACTACCCTAACCCTACACCTTACCTTTAAAAAAAAAAAACTTTCCCATAACACTACCACTACACAAGACATTCTCATGCATACAAACACGTACCAAAACTAAATCTGTCTCCATAGCTAACCCGACCCTACCCCTAAAATATGCATACACACAAAGTCACAACACTTATCACCTTAAATAACTCTGACACTATCCCTAAAATGCACACACAAACACATAACATCTATCCCCTTACCTAACCCCTAACACCCAAACATGAGCATAAGCACTCTCACCCCCTTCCAAACCCTACTTGCATGTCCCAACCAAACATACCTTCGAGATGTCCAGTGTTTGACTATATGAAAGCTAGACAGTCTCTGCCACCACTTGGTTTGTCAGTCAAATGTAGATTTGAAAAAACCCAGGGGAACCATATATATATTTGTGTGTGTACGTGAGCCTTGAAATTATGAAATGAAAGTATAAAAATACATGAGAATATTGAATGTCAAACCAAACTTTTCTCCTTTAAAGTTATTTTTTTGCAGGGGACAAGCCTCCCCTACACTCCCACAAGCTTACATATACTAGCTCTGAGATCGCCATACCGGAAAAGGGAAATAAATCTCCTGGTCACAGAGATCTTGCACTTAGTCATGGAAGGTCACATTTTCGATCTTTCAGTCTGTCTGTTCTGGAACTCACAGTATTGAGTCATGGGATGTCAAATAGTTATTCTTGACTCGCAATAAATAAAACTGAGCACAGCAGTGCAGAACATGAGCCTTCACCACAGTCATAGACATGTAATGACACCTACAGAATTGATCAGATTGCCGTCAGTCACTGTGTAGAATTCATGTTGCACAATGGGGCATGGCTGAACACTACAAATTAAAAATATATGTTGTTACAGTGGGCACTAGTATCTAAGAAAACAGTTCATATAAATACTGACACACACACACGCATCATCATCATCATCATCATGCTTATTAGCACTCCAGTCACAACTCTCCCATTCATAATGAGATGTAAATGAATGCTAGTATGCATCCAGGTGAAATGAGGCAAAAATTTACAGGAATTGTGTTGCACATTACACCTACTAGCCTAACTGTATGTGTCTACAAACTGCTGTGATGGCAACAGCACTTTTGAAATGCATAGTGTAGTACTGATGCTGTACCAAGTGATGGGGACTCAAAGCATACAATAAAACTGCACTCTGCTGTAGTTGTGTTGTTATAAACTTAAAAGTATGATCATAGAATCACTGTGGTATTCATGCAGTTAAATTGCACTGCACATAACATGCTATACTTTCTGCATCTATATACCATGTAGTTCGTGTCTTGTTTCACTCATTCTTTCTTTTGAGTCCTGGTTCAGTTGTTTTATAAAATGCAGACACAGGCAGTCAGCAAAACACAGACAGAAAGACCCTCGCAGACACACACACACACACACACACACACACACACACACACACACACACGTGAGTGTTATGTGTGCTGTTGTGTGTATGTGTGCTGTTGTGTGTGTGTGTGAGGATAATGAGTACCAACTAGCTGCCCAGAGGTTTCAGTTTGTCATAATTGTGGTTCTGGTAATGCAGCACACTGAAGGAGGCACTGCTGCACACCAGCCAGGGTCCACTGTACTTCAGATGTATGCAGCAGATCATGTCTGTGAATCCTAGTGCCCAGAAGTTGTTCATGGTAACATTGTACAGAAAACACAAAAGGAGAAATAATACACCTTCCTGGCAGAGGTCTTTTGAAGTAATATTTCTGCACTTTTCATTTTTTTGAGAAGCATTCACTTATGAAAGAAAACAGACAGAACCAAGAATTTGATTCTCATTTGTATGGTCTGTCGAAATTACCCTGTGGTCTACTTGTATTTACATAAACATGGTAGATTGTATGTGGCTTTTTTTAAATCTGTTGGATGTAGATAGCTTTATTACTGCTCAGTGCACAGTGCCTTGCAGCTGACATTCCTGCCAAGGATAAAACAACCAGCCAGCTTCCAGACGCTGTCTTCCCCTCCCACACTATCAGTCTGGCTGCTTATATGCTAAGCCCTTTTTGGAGGGAGCTATGTAAGCATCCATGTAACTAAATATTTTCAATAATTTCTTTCTGCCCTGTGCAGATGCAGCTGTGAGGCTTCTTAGGAACAAAAGTCTGCCAGTGGTTTCCTTTCAGAGAAATAAGACCTCAATGGGGAAACATTTCACACTTATTTTTATGATTTAGTAATATTTTATATGTATTTACCTGTTTTCTGTCAGAATTGTGGTACATTACTGAATTTGCAGTACTGATAGTTGACATTGCTTAGAATACTGCTATTGTAGCTCTAGGAATTTCTTTGTAGAAATAACCTGTCAATATAAGCTCAAAGTAAACTTTATTGTCATCCAGAAATCACACAAATTCAAAAACTGAATTGAATTCCGTGTATCTAGACACAATGTGCAGACAACATATAGACTATTTTCACAGACATTTACACATATAACACCTAGCTGTTACATCATGGACATGCAGGTAGACAGACTAATACTGCACATAATTAGAAACATATTTTAACACTTTTTGCAGTGAATACTTACTTGCATGAGACTTTAGTACTGCACAGGTACTTTGGGTTTATTTAACAGTTTTTAAGCTGATTTCATGTTTTTTGTTTTTTGTCAGCTGGCAAGGATTTTAAGAGAAGCAACTGTGTATTGAGTGAATGCTTATGTACACATTGTGACAACTTGATTCATTTTTATTGGGCAGATCATTTTGAGGAAAGATGTCTGTTTCTTTACAGGAGATAAAGTGCTGCTTGTGTAACTTTTTTGTTGTGAAAATGGAACTTTTTGAAGTGTTGTATACTACCTTTGTGCACTAAGTGACAACTAACTTTCTGACCAACTCCTCTAGCATAGCTTACTGCCAGTCAGGCTTCTTCTTTGTCTGTAGCATGGACACTTACCGGTCCTGCTGTTCCTTCTTCCATCCATCCACAACCCCTTTTCCCCATTTTTGCACATGGTGATGGGGTGTTCCTTTAAAAGTGAAAATCATCTAGAGCCAGTGCTCACACCACCATGGTCTTTTGTTCCGCCTTCCAACATACCTAAAAAAAAAAAAAAACAGTTGAAGCACAAGTCCTTGGCTTCATTGTGGGCTCAGTTAATACCTCAGCATATGGTTGGTCACTCTTCAGTGGCCATTTCTGATTGCTCAGACAACTTAGTGGTTTTCTTGAAACTCTCAGGTATAGCCTTGCCAGCCACTATGGACTGGGAGGTCAGACACATTTTCTTCAGCTGTTCCGGTGTCTGATGTGAGCATGGGAGAACCATCCATTTTAGGTGTGGGAGACACCTTGAGAATACCGAGGAAAGAGAGACCTCTTGTTTGGGATGATATGCTTTTCCCTTATCAGTCTTCCTACAAGGATACTCTTTGGAAAAAGAAACAAAGTTAGTCATTCTGACAACTGACAGATGTTTTTTTTGTGCGTTTGTGTGTGTGTGTGTGTGTGTGTGTGTGTGTGTGTGTGTGTGTGTGTGTGTAAATGTTATTCTTACCTTGGCCGGGAGTTTGTTGCAGATTGTCAGTACTGGGTGCCAAGTGCCTTCTTCTGTTCTTTATTCCTCAAGTCCCAACAATGAGGATGTTCTTTCAGATGATTCTGGTGTGGGCAAGAACAGGGTTATATCACTTGAGGATTCTATTATCTAAGACTCTGTCTCTTTATACAGTGAGTCTGAAATTGTACAAATGGAAGCTTTCTCCCGTTCTGAGCCTGGTTCTAGACTAAAGGATATGTTTTCATAGGAACAGGTGGATATTCCTCCTGAATTGGGCAGACGTTTTGATTTATTAAAACAAAAAGCCCCACATAACTGCACCCATCCATCCTATTCTGCCACCTTTGGAGAATGCGTTTAATGCTACCTGCAGCTGTCATGATTCTGTGTCATTGGTACCTAAAAAGGCAGAAAAACTGTGTAAAGTCTCTAAGGCTAATAAATGTCTTTCCTCATCTTAAGAGGTTATCCAGCAGCTGTTTCCTAGGGATACCGAGAATAAGCTGCTGGATAGACTGGGTAAGAAATGCTTTTCTTCCTGTACTTTAGCCTATAGAATTCTTAATTACCACGACTACATATGGAAGTTTATGCTGACATTTGCCAGTTATTTTTGGCAGTTTTCTGCTTCTCAGCCTCCTGAAGGTAGGTCTTACTTGAATCAGATTGTTTCTTACCTGTATCAGGTTTCTAATCATGCCTTAAAAAGTGTGCAGGATTGTACTAATACTGTTTCCAGGGCTTCTGGTTCATCTGCAGTCTTGAGAAGATTTGTCTGTGTACGTAATTAAATGTTTTCAGATGATTTAAAGTCAGAAATCTTGACACCCACCCACCCCCACCCCCAGGCAGACACCTAAGAAAAGATGGATGGCAGGAGTGGCCCAGTAACAATCCCAAAAAGCCCACCTCAGAATGTGCCAGAAACGTAGTCACCTTTCCTCCCCCTCCTGCCTCTGAATCTCATCCTGTCTCTCATAATCTGACTCTCAGTGCCCCCTTTTGGCAACAGGGTGTATCAGACAAATGGGTTCTGAAGATGATCCAGAAGGGTTACAGTGGCAATGGAGAGAAAAGCCCCCTCCTTTTAACAGTTTCCCCCCCCACCTTCCTAAGTGCTCCAACACATGTTAGAAGCCAGAGTCATAGAGCATGTACCTGCAGAACAACTAGGGAAGGGCTTTTACTCCAAAGTGTTTCTTCTTCCAAAGGATGTGCGCTCTCGGATATTCAGTTTGAATCTGTCTTTTTCAGTCTTTGTGTGAAGATTCCAAAATTCAAGATGTTTATTCCTTCAACAGTGTCAGCTGAGCTCCTAGATCAGAGTGCTGTGGTAATCTTACACCTCAGATATGCTTACCATCACATTCCCTTAGAAGGCAACCTTAAGAGATTTCTAAGACATTGTGTATCTGTGTCATATTATAGGATGGCACAGTGGTGCAGCAGTAGTGTTGTCACCTCACAGCAAGAGGTTCTCTGGTTCGATTTTTGGCTGGAGTGCCTTCTGTGCAGTCTGCATATCTTTCTGCATTTGTGTGGGTTTCCTCCGGGTGCTCTGGTTTCCTCCAACATTACAAAGACATGCGTCTGGAGTGTTTCTCCCTGGGCCTCTGCTAAAAATTGGCTTTGTTCCATATTGGACTTTCCCAGTAAACAAATGTAAAATAAATAAAATAAAATAAATAAATATTATCAATTCTCTGTATTACCCTTTGAGCTGTCCACTGCACCAATAGTGTTTATGTGGACCCAGCATTCCCATACTTTGTTTCTCAAATTCCATTCTTGTGCTTTATAAAGTCAGAACTGTGTTGGTGGAGGGATCAGATGGCTCACAATCCAGGTCTCCCCTTTTTTCTACACACCCCGGCACAGTCTATATTGACCAATTCCTCTGATTTTGCTTGGAGAGCAGTTTCAAAGGGGGGTAAAAGTACACTGACTGTAGAACAGTTCAGACAGAGCAAAGCACTTCAGTATAAAAGAAGTGTTGGCTGTGATTCATGCCATAATTCTTTGGGTCCTGGTCCACTCCATATAATTACAGAAAACACCAAGGTGATGTGGCACATTAACACACAGGGAGGCACCAGGTCGTACCCTCCATGCCAGCTGGCAGTTGATAGCTTGGGAGTTAGTACTTTAGCACAGCTTAACTCTCAGCCGTCTTATATTCAGTCAGAGCAAAACATAGTAGCAGACCAGCTAAGCAGGTCAGTGAAGAGGCCTTCCAGGAATTGTTTCAGATGTAGGAAACATCTCAGGTAGATCTGTTCACCTCTTTCGAAACAGACAACTAAACATATTCTGTTTCAGAATTCTTTGCAAAAAGGTCTGGAGAATAGCTGCCCTTTCATTCCCCTGGTCAGGGATGTTCTTGTATGCATTTCCACCCTCTCCATAGATTTCCTCGGTAATTCTCAAGATTCAGAAAGACTTCCTTCTAAACCAGGCAAAATTGGTTTTCCCTTTTTATGGAATTGGCCAGGGACAGTTGCCACAAATTTCTACATATGCCGGATCTACTCACGTATGTCAAGTAAAGTTTTAAGCACAAAATCCCACACAAACTAATAAAACAAAAAAGGAAGGAGAACGAGGTGTTGTTCGTCACATACTGTTTTAAATTGAGTGCTTTCATCCCAGTTCTGTGGATTTCTTCAGAAGAAGTCAATAGAACCAGGGCAAAAGCGCTCAATTTATGATGTGTGACGAACAGCAACTCATTCTCCTTTTTCTCAAGAACAGTTTTATTAATTCCAAATTCAGCTGACTGCCTGGACAATTCATTTCAGTTACTGTTTAGGTATCTGTTTCATGAAGACATACATTAAGTACTGAAGTAGGTAAGAAAGCCTATTACTAGAAAAATCATATATTGGCAAGTGGAAGAAATTTTCTAGTTAGCGCCTAACAAATGACCAGGAACCCAGCAGGGATTTTGTATCACTTGTGTTCAAATACTTGCATGAGTTAATATTCTCTGACTTCTCTTATTCTTGTATAAAGGTTCATCTTGTGGCCATTTCAGCATTTATACCCATGGATCCTCCCATTTCTTCTATGTTTATTGTGAAACAGTTTGTAAAGAAGTTTTTTACCTGAGACCTCCCCATAGAAAGGTTTATCCTCCTTGAGATCTCAGTTTTGTGTTGGAAAAACTGACTTGTGTCTCCCTTTGAATCTGCATTCCTGGCTGGCATAAAGTTCATTACGTGGAAAACCGCTCTTCTTAGTTCTGTGATATCTGCTAGAAGAATAATTTGAGTTGCAAGCTCTCCTGATGTGAGAACCTGTCTTGTTTTTCACAGTACAGGGTTATTCTATGAACAAACCTCTCTTTCATGCCTGAAGTTGTTTCAGAGTTCAAGTTTAATTAGGCCATTTAACTCCATGTTTTTTATCCAGAAAAAAAAAGGGTAGAATAGATTTACACACTCTGGATGTGCATAGACAACTCTGGTACTGTCTTGACAGCACTAAGTTCTTCAAGAAGGCTAAGCAGCAGTTTTTTCCTGTTCTGGAACTAAACAAACTATTTCCAGGTGGTTGTCTTCTGCTATTATGCTTTGTGGCAAATCCATTTCAGGCAGTCTCAAGGCACATTCCACTAGAGCTTCTGTGATGGCATACTGGAAAGGGGTCAAATTTAGAAGCATTCTAGCAGCAGCAGTGTGGCCCTCTATCCGTACACTTAAAAAGCAGTATAGATTGAATTATTTTTCTAGGTCTGGAGCTGTCTTTGCTAGGACTATTCTCCATGGGCTCCTGGACCCTTATCCTTCCTCCTCCTGGTTGTATAAGCTATGGTAGTCTACCCATAGGTTGCTGTAGCAGTGGGAGTGATGAACATAAATACAGTTGTGTAAGTTGCAGTTCTCCATAGCAGTGGGTGTTCAAATTCTTCACTGTTGCAGTAGCTGGACTTGCCCACAGTCCCTCTTGTTGTATGTAGATGTTCTTCCTGTTTCACTTTTTCAGTTATCACCTGTGGGTTATCCCTGCTGTGGTAGCCCTTGGCCGGCCCAAATATCAGAGTCAATGTTTTTCTGCGTCGGCTGCTGTAGCTTGCTGCCTGACATCAGAGTGTCAGTGCTATAAAGGAAGGCAGCCGCTGCCATTACATCAGTCTTTATTGCCCTGGAGCCTGTAGCAAAAGCAGTTCGCAAGTGTGCAGGTCGGTCGCTACTAGAGTTTGAATTACAGCTGAAAAAATCTAAAGCTAAGTACCCCATTGGGGATCCTTTTTTCTTGTACTAACCGATGTCCCAAAAATTTAACAATTGTCTCGCCTGTGGAAAGCAAATACCACACCGAGACTTCGTTCATACTGCGTCACTTGTTTAGGCCCAGACCACGATGTCCCCCGTTATCGGTTCTGTGCCCACTTTAACACGAGAACCATTCGTCGTAGAGCTCTTATTGTAGCCAGATATTTTCGTCTTCTGTCTTCCCATTCTGAAATGGCGTCCGTCAGCCAACAATCCGTAGACATTCCAAAAAAAACATAAGGATAAATATAGAGACAGACCACACAAGGCTAAGCCTTCCGATGACTTTTCCGCTAAACAGGTCGTCAATTCTCCGGAATTCAGTGAGGCGCCTTCGGAGCCCCTGATGCCCGATGCGATATCTTCGCAGGCCTCTACTGAGACCCTTTCAGAGTCTGGTATGCCACAGAAATGTTCGTCGTCCTCCGGGCCTTTGGTTGTCTCTGCCTTGGTTGGTCTGGAGCTGCGACACAGGCACCGACTTCCGAGGAAGTTTTTCGCACTACCAAATCTAGACATCTAGACAAAGAACTATGTCTTTTCCACCGAGTACTGTTTCTTACAGACCAATGTATACTCTTAGGCCTAGAAGCAAGGCCATTCCTAGGAAAACTACCTGTGGCCACCAGTTGCTCTACTACCCCAAGCTCAAATGTTTAAAATGGTGGAGGATTTTATCATCCTTATCAGGGGTAGTCAGGCCACAACTTCTAAAAGGAAAAGAGACCTTTCTCCAGAAATACTGACAGAACACGATTCTGAGGAGTCTGATTATTCAGATTTTGAAGAGGAACAACAACCTCTGACTGCTTATGAGGATTCAGATGCAGAGGAATCCATTCCTTCTGCCTCACCACCAGAAGATCTTTCCTTTGGGGAAACCCTTCACACCCTCAGGGGACATTTCCACTGAGAATACCAGGACTTCCATCAGTCTAAGAAAAGACTAAGAGAGTTTCTAGACCTGCCCCAGCACAGACCCTTGGCCATCCCTCCCAATCTTAGCGGTGGTTGATGATGTCTTCCATGAATCCAGCTTAGCACCTGACGCCCTCCCACCTGCTCCCAGAAATCCTGACCGGTATTACAGAGTATTTATCAGTGTGAAAAAAACATAAAAAATACACCCCATTTATAGTGTGTCATCAATCCTAAAGCCAATCACAGATGTTCATTTAACCCAGGTGCAAAAAGCCCTCCTAGTTTAATTATCCATTTTTTCTCCTTGACATTGAGCAATTCATGCCATCCAGTTTTATTTGGTTGCAAACCAATAACTTTATCTATAATTGTAAATTGGAAGCTTGCTGTCTTGTGATTTAAAGTGTGTTTATAAAGAGCGTTAGTGTCACGCTGGTTCCTAATTTCACTCATATGCTCAGAAATTCTATGCCTCACCGCCCTGAACGTTTGTCCAACATAGAAGGCTGAACATTGACACGTTGCTAAATAAACAACCCATTCCGAGCTACAGTTGGCAAAAAAAGGAATCTTGAATACCATGCTAGTATTCCTGCTACTGAAGCACATAGTTTTCAGCATTCTACAGCAATGCCTACAGTGCCGACATGGGTGGCTCCCCTTAACAATCCCACCTTTGATGGTACTTTGTTTTTTTCTCCCTAGGTATAAGACAACTGTGTTTGCAGTGATTAAAATGTGATGCTAAATTTCTCCTATTTCTGTATAAGAAACTGCACCTATCCCCAAGGAACTTGGATAATTTATTTTCTGCCATGAGAATATTCCAATTCCGACAAACACTATCAATAAGCGCCCCTGTGTTCCGCCCATATGTTGTCACAAACCTAAGTTTTACTCTGGTGCCAGAATCCTTCTGTTTATATTGCAGGAGTTCATCCCTGTTCATCTCATTAACCACATTCAGTGCTTGTGTGATATGTCCTGTTGGATAACCCCTTTTCTTAAACCTGTTGGTTAGGTCATCTCGGAAATGCAAATATGAATCTTCGGCTGAGCATATACGTTTTACCCTCATATACTGAGATTTAGGGATATTTTTGCATATATGAGGAGGATGATAACTGGAGGCATGGAGCAGGGAGTTATATTCGGGGAATTTTCTGTATACTTCAGTGGTGAGAGTATTATCCGGGGCCCTGGTAACCATTACATCCAGAAAAGTAATCCTATCCTGGTGGCAGTTGACCATGAATTCGATCCCCCACTTATTTTCATTAAGATATTCAACAAATTCCCCAAGATATTCCTCATCTGACCTCCATACCATCCAGCAATCATCCAGATATCTTCTCCAAATATCAGTTTGATCAATATATAAATTATGAGATTGATCATACAAAATTTGTTCCTCAATATACGCCATAAAAATATCCACTTATATGGGGGCAAACGAGGCACCCATTGCTGTCCCTTTAATCTGTAAGAAGCATGCTTCACGATAGAAAAACACATTTTTAGTTAATACATGCTCAGCCAAACCAAGAAGAAGGGTAATAAAACCTGGTCGGTACAGTTCTCACCTATATAGCCAGTATTCAAGGGCTTCAAGACCTGCCCAGTGTGGGATATTTGTGTATTGAGCTTTAACATCTAATGTACAAAGCCACCAACCAGGTTCAAGTTGCATTTCCGAGATGACCTGTAAGAATTCTGTGGTATCTAACCCACACAAACAAAGGTTTCAAATATTTGGTCAGATATTGCGACAGAGTCTCCGTCAGAGAGCCCCTTCCAGCGACAATCTGTCTACCAGGAGGACAATATAATTTTTTGTGAATTTTGGGCAGGAAATAAATATATTGGTCCCTGGGGTCAACAATTGTGAGGTTTTTTTTATCCTATCAGTAATGATTCCTTCCTCCACAGCTAATGTGAGGAAGTCATAAATTTGTTTTTGAAAAAGCTTTGTGGGATTATAATCCAGTTTTAGATAGTAGCTATGATCATTCAATTGCTTATTTGCTTCCAAATTATATTGATCCCAATTTTGTACAACCACAGCTCCTCCTTTTTCCACCCTTAGAATCACAATGTTATGGTTTTCAGCCAACTTAGAAATAACTGACATCTCCTGTTTGGTAACATTACTGGATTTAGCCTGAAAAGAACCAGATTGAAGGTGCTGATCCTTTAAAGTAGAATTTTGAAATAATAATACATTGTGATTCATGGACGGAACAAAAGAGGACTTATGGTATCTAAACTGTTCTTCAACACATGATTCTGCATCCGACTGAAAAAACAATCTGAAATTGAGAATTCGACAAAAATCAACATCTTTTGCAAAAGATTCTTCAGATACAAAAAACCCCGGAATGTATGTTAAATTATTTAGAATATTCCTCTCTACAGAGGAGAAGGGGATAGGAAGAAATATTTAACGCACAATCATTTTTTACTTCTGTATAAATTTGCGAAGCAAACCCTCTATGTTCTCTAAATTTCCTATGTTTCCTACCCCCCCCCCTCCTTCTAAGTTTAACTGCATAGAATCGTTGGAGTTTCTACATTTCTGTGCTAGTGAGCCCGTGGAAGAGAGGGTCTCATTGTCCGGCCCCGAAGAGGAGTCATCACCTGATGTATCAGATGCCCCAGTCCTCTTAAGGATAGACCTTGGACGTTTTCTACTAATGGGATATTTATTAGTAAATCTAACATGTTTCTCTTTATTTCTAGAGAAGGGATCCCCTTGTTCATAATCCAAAACATGCCTTGAGAAACTTTTTCCTATCACGCAGTTGAGTTTCCAAATTGTCAGTTCCATGTTTAGCTTATTGAGACAAACTGAGTAATTTTGCTGTCCCTCAAATTCTTTAATATGTCCAGTCATCTCATTGATGGCACCCATTTCAGCATCAGTGGTTCTGTCATAGAACCCACATAAAATTTCTACAAAATGCATAGTAGCTGTATGTTGGACTTCCTTCCATTGCTGATAAAGCAATTCGTCTGGGCCACTGACCATAGGCTGAATCCTAACTCTCAAGCCCCTAGGTGTTATTCCTTTAGCCGTATAGGCTTTGAATGGCTTATAATGCCACACGTTATTCGTCATTGATCTCATATGTTTTGTTAGTGTGGCAAAAAGCCCTTCACACAGGTATCATTAATTTTAACACCAGATGCACCCTGCTCTGAGCTAGTTCATTCCCAATACCAAAAACAGAAATGTCATCCCTGTCTGAAGACAACCCCTTAATTAGATTAGAAATATCCATTCTATAGGGTGGAGAAGTTTTGCCCAATCGTATAGACGGGGTCAATATCAAACCTGGTGTAGTATACTGACAAGGACCAGCCAATGTAGAAAACTATTTTAAGACAATAGTGCTTTAATAAAGACATATATATCAAACCTTACTGTGTCCATTAATCAGTTCCAGTTTGAGTCCACTATTTGTATCAATAATTTCACACTAAGACTTAACTTTAAACTTTATAATAAGTCAATCAGTATATAGGGACAATATCAAACCTGGTTAGAAAATGTTGGACAAATAACAGCCTAGGTTCAAACAAAGCCCGCTGAAATGATCAATCAGAAAAAATTCCAAATCCAAATCTAGCTGTGTCCATTGCTTCAGTAGCAAGAATACTAGCATGGTATTCGAGATTCCTTTTTTTGCCAACTGTAGATCGGAATGGGTTGTTTATTTAGCAACGTGTCTATGTTCAGCCTTCTATGTTGGACAAACGTCCAGGGTGGTGAGGCATAGAATTTCTGAGCATATGAGTGAAATTAGGAATCAGCGCGACACTAACGCTCTTTATAAGCACACTTTAAATCACAAGACAGCAAGCTTCCAATTTGCAATTATAGATAAAATTATTGGTTTGCAACCAAATAAAACTGGATGGCATGAATTGCTCAATGTCAAGGAGAAAAAAATGGCTAATTAATCTAGGAGGGCTTTTTGCACCTGGGTTAAATGAACATTTATTTATTTATTTTATTTTACATTTGTTGACCGGGATAGTCCGACTGGATGCATGTCCATTTTCAGCGGAGGCCCGGGGAGAAAAGCTCCAAGGGTAAGCAGATACAGCATTACATAATACCAGCATTACATATTACAAACAGATTATTTACAGAGATTACATAAGTAAGCAAGTTAAACAAGTTCCACAGGTTAAAGTTAGTCCTGAGCACAAGTCAGGATTAAATTAAATTACACAGTAAACTGGTTAACAGATTTTTACACATTCGAGTTAGCCAGGCTTGATACATTGACATAGCCAGTTAAGTGACAAATGTTGTTTGAGTCTAGTTTTAAATTGACCTAAGGTGGAAAGTAAGGTAATATCAGCTGGAAGTGAGTTCCAGGATCTACTTACAGAGTTTGCAAAGAGAGAATCACCGGCTGTGTTATTAATTTTGCTAGTCTGAATTAGTAGTTTGTTAGAGGATCAAGCGGTCTAGGATTGTTATAGGGGTGATAATATTTTTAAGTGCAGGAGTATTGTCCGGATTATAGAGGATTTTATAGGCCATAATCAGTTGGTTATACTGGATTAGGCTAGGTAGTTCAAGCCAACCAAGCTGATTTAGATTGATGCAATGATGTGTCCTAAAAGGCAGCCCAGTGGCAAACCTGGCAATGTGGTTGTAGCAAATTGAGAGTTTGTTAAGGACAGTCTTGTTCAAATTCGAGAGTAGAGGGATGCATACAGAAGGGTTGAAAGAAGGTGAGAGCGAGCTATGGCAATTTTAGCTGGAGGGGTTAGGAAGGCTTTTATTCTGTAAAGTGACCCTAGTTTTTATTGATGGTTTTGATAGTTTGGTTAACATGTAGGTCAAATTCGAGATTATTGTCTATGATGACACCTAATAGTTTTGTAGATGGGTCAGGGAGGTTATTGTGCCATCATTTGATTTTATGGTAAAGGTGAAAGCGGTAGACCTACGTGTTGGTCAAAATAACAGCATTTTAGTTTTTTGGGGATTTAGGATCAGGCGATGTTCAGAAAGCCAGTTTTCTATTGTATTAAAGGTGGTCTGGGTAGCTGACCATAACTCTACTGGAGATGTGGCTGAGCAAATCAGAGTAGAGTCATCAGCATATTGGATACAGCTGACTTTTGGGATGACAGTATAAAGGTTGTTAATGAAGATGGAGAACAGCAAGGGCCCTAGTATAGAGCCTTGTGGTACTCTGAGGGTGTTAGGTAGAAGGTTAGAGAGTTTGTTCTGCCAGAGGACAGCCTGCTGTCGACCATTCAGGTAGGATTGAAACCATTGGAGTGCTCCAGTATCTAGACAGAATGTTTGCAGGGTGTGGATTAAAAGTTGGTGATCAACCATATCGAATGCCTTGGAAAGATCCAAAAAGAGGGCTGAGGATATATAATTATTGTTGCGATTATGGTTTATGGTGTTAGTAAAGGCTAGGAGGGCTGAAGTAGTGCTGTGATGAGGACGGAAGCCATGCTGAGTGTCTGCCATAAGGCGATTTTGGATTAGGTGGTGCATGAATTGTCTATGAATACATTTTTCCATAATCTTTGCACGTGGAGAGAGTATAGCTATTGGCCTATAATTGGAGAATTCAGTTGAGCTGCCTCCTTTGTGAAGTGGGATTACATAGGATATTTTCCAGATGGTGGGAATTTTAGCTTCTACTATGGTTCGATTGATTAGTATTGAGACGGGGTAAGCAATAGCATCAGCTGATTTTTGTAGGTACTCGGCAGGGGGTTGATCAGCAGAAAGTGTAGTGGGTTTTAATTTTTTGATCAAGGTACGGATAAGTGAAGTGGCGACTGGTTGGAAGCTGAACGCAAGTAGGTTTCTAGGGATGCTACTTCCAGGACCAGGGGAGCTAGGAGGTAGTTGGCTAGCTAGGGCTTGAATTGTCTCAGTAAAGAATTGGTTAAAACTATCAGCAACATCTTCAGGGGTTTTATCAATAGTAGCAGCAGGGATTGGGGTTGAAGTTTGTCCAGGATGTAGTAGATTATTTAAACCTGCCCAAAACTTCTGAGGGTTATTTTGATTTACTGTCTGTAAATTACAGTAGTATTGTTTTTTGTCTTGTAAAATTGATTTTTTTGGTTTCGTTCCTGGATTGCCTGTATTTAATGTGATCTTGAGGGTCTTTAGAAGAACGCCATAAAGCCCATGCTTTGTTTCTAAAGGTAATTTTGAGTTTAGACTCTATAGAAAGCCATGGTGCAGTTTTTGCCTTGGTTCTCTTTGAACGAACAGGTGCATGCAAATCAAGGATCTCAAGGAATTTGTTGTTAAAGTATGCTACTGCTTCCTCTAAGGGGAGGTGTTTTAGAATAGACCAATTACATGAGTTTAGTTCTTGTTGGAATTTGGCAGGGTCAAAGTTTTTTTTGTTTCTAACCTTTCTGAGTAAGGGTTGTTGGGAATTAATGGTTTTGTGCTTAATTACATATGTGAGAAGGTGCTCGCTTAGGCCATTAAGGAGGGTACCAGAGGTGTACAGTTGGGGGTGACTGTTTATGAGTACCCAGTCAAGTATACTTTCTTTTTGGTTGGGTTTACCTATCCTGGTAGGGGTGGATATGATTTGTGTAAATGCATGCAGGTTAATATGGGTGGTTGGGGATTCTAAGGAACAGGTGCCCCAGTCTATGTTAAAGTCTCCACGTAGTAGGGTTTCTTGGGGGTAGTGACATGATAACCAGTGCAGGATATCTTCAAATGTAGATATATTGTTACCTGGGGGAATGTACATACAGATGATATTAATGCATTTATTTTTATTAAGTTGCAATTTGGTGGCAAGAATCTCAGAGTTATTAATCTGAGGAGGTTGTATTACATGGTGACATTCAACTCAGATTTATAGAGTACAGCTACCCCACCCCCCTTCCTCGAAGCACGATCCAGCCTGTGTATGTTGTACCCAGGTGGTAACACTTCATTGTCTTTAGTGTTAGGTTTTAACCAGGTTTCAGATAAACAGAGAATCTCAGGGGAGTGGACATCCAGAAGTGCCTGCAATTCATGTACCTTGTTATTAATGCTTCTAATATTGAGATGACAGACTAGGAGAGAGTTAGTTGGCCTATAAATTGTAGGTTTGTAGCTTAGATTACAAGTAGAGGGGCTATGTGTATCTGAAGTGAGTGGGCCAGGGTTGGGGTGAATATCACCACCAAGTATTAGGTTGAGTCTATACTTGGTGATGAACTTCAGGAATTTGTTTATTAGTTTGTGGTGGTGTTTGGATCTAGAGCTAATGTGCCTGGGGTTGAGATGTTGATAGACTGAACAAGATGTTGGATAGGATCTGGTACTGTAAGTATGGTTGAAGGTGGAAGGATTTACAGCTGGGGTGATAGTATGGCACTTTGGGACCTGAAATCCCGTGAAGAAACTGGTTTTCATACAAGGTAAGGAGGTATGGTGTGAACAAGAGGGGTAGTAAAGAGGAGTATATCATTATATGTGATTCAGCTAGTGAGTGAAGGAACTGTTTTACCTGGTGATGCAACACCAGAAGATAGAGTGGTGAGGTAAAGGTACTGGAAGGGGGGATGGGAGAATGCCAGATGAAAGCTAATAGGTGCTATTAAATGTAGGTAGTAGAATAGGGGTGGGTGGAATTATCCCAGATGAAAGCAGATAGGATCTAGAAAGTGGGGGAGTGGCTATAGTACTATAAATTTAGAGGTACTGGGGGCGGGAGGGAATTGGGGGCAGGGAGGGGAGCGAAGAGAGCCCAAGCGTAGCGAGGGCAAACGTAGCAGGGCTATTGCAGTTTACAAGGTTTCCTAAGGTGTCCTAAAGCTATAAGGTAAGTATTACAGCTCTAATGTAAGAGTCAATTTACTGCAGTTACAGGGGAAGGAGGCAACCACTCAAGTAGAAACAAAGAGCCCCATGGCTGACCAATATGGTGACCTGCTTAATTACAAAGCACTGTAAGTGAAAGCTTAACAAATGCTTTTTGTGTAACCTACTCTGTTTAAATGTTGAAAACAACTGATTGCAGTCCTGTAGACACCGATTTGTAGGGAACTGTAGAGTTCAGCTAGGAAAAGAGAAAAGCAGAAATTCTAGGATAAGCATGAAGACAACAACAGGCAGTTATTATATAATAATGCATTCAGAAAGGTTTGGTGGGGGGGTAAAGTAGCATACTTATGAACGAACTAAGATTTATAGCTAAGAAACCTAAGCAAGAGAGCAATTCAGAAAATAAACACTTGCCAGATTTTAAAGATATACCAGAAAAACTAAATCAATTATTCACAATTGTACAACTAGAAAATTGCCAGTAAAAGCACTTCAGGTATAGCTAGCCCAAGTTATTCAAGTCATAAAAGCACTTCTTCAATGTGTGTGTGCAATTTAAACAGTAAAAAACACATGCAGCAAGGAGGAGCTCTGATTATACACTTTCTCTAGGTACAGGTTCAGTTTAAACACAAATATTACCACAGAAATTCAGTAAAGTCACTAGCTACTTATAGAGCCTCTGAAAAAAAATAGAGCAGTCTGTGCAGAATCAGAATTTAGCAGCAGGTCATTCAGTTACACAAAAAACAGTAAAAGATCCGTACAATGAAGAAACTTACACAAAGTCACACCAGGTCAGCCAAGGGGGGAAGAGAGAGGGAAATCCTAAGCACCTAGATTTGAAAATGATGCCTGTACTGAATTGTAGCAGTTTAACCTGTTTGAGGAAAGAGGGGGGTGGGGGAAAAGAGAAGGCAGTGGGAGTGGTTACAGTTAATACCCTGATTGACTCAAGACACCACACCAGTCTGTGATTGGCTTTAGGATTGATGACACACTATAAATGGGGTGTATTTTTTATGTTTTTTTCACATTGATAAAGGCTTTGTGTTATATACAAGCCGAAACCGGTCTGTTTGATACACTTTAAATATTTTATTTCCTCCACAGTTTGCTGATCATAAATTTGGTTTACAATAGTGTTTTAGGACCCTGCAGACGCCTTACTTGCAGAGGCTTTCTTTAGGACTGTTAGGTATTACAGAGTACCAGATTCTCACAAACACCAGTACAAAAGTCCTGCTGTAAACCCATAGGTCATTACACAGGGACCAAAAGGAGCTAAGGCTAGTTCTGCAAAGAATCCTATTCCTTCTGACAAGGACTTCAGAGCTCTGGACAGATGGGGTAAAAAAGTATACACCTCTGCAACCTTAGCTATCAGAGCACTCAACTGTCAGTTCCACATGTTAAAATATCAACACCACACTTTGGAACTATTAAAACAAAATATTTCAACCTTTCCTGACTGTGCCAATTCAAAAGAGTTTGCAGATTTACTGCACTGTACTTGTCAAGTGGTGAAACACTCATTACACTCGGGATATGACACCCTAGAAGCCTCAAGCAGGGCAGCAGTGTCGGGATCTGTCATTAGGAGACATGCATGGTTGAAGAAACAACCTCTCCTTGATCATGTCAAATCTAAATTACTTGATGCACCCTTGGATAATGACCGCTTATTTGGAGTAAAAGCAGAAGAGATGCTTAAAAATGGAAGACAAAGCAAAATCTATGAAAACAGTAAAAGATTTCCTTCAGGTACAACCTCCTAGGCTCAGTATGAATTTTCCCTCAAAACACTGGTCCTTTCCTGCACCTAGCAAACTGAGGCAAGTTGAGCTGCTGGGACAGACCACACAGACTCCTGTCCCAGGGACAGCAGAGAACCAAACAGTGGACCACTTCCACTCCAAAAGCAGGGAGTTCTAAGCCATCCGTATATGGCAAAAACTCTCAATGACTCCCTCTCCCCCCGCCCTCTTTTCACTCACCAAAAACTAGGAGGAAGGCTCTCCCTCTGCAAAGAACATTGGCTTTCTGTAACAAAGGACCAGTGGGTCTTAAAGATCATTTTTCAGGGATACAAATTCTCCTACAACAAACTCCCAATTCCAAAAGGGTACCCAGACGTACCTCCAAATCAGTAGGCAGAGGCATTGCAACAAGTCCAAACCCTCATATCCCAAGGGGCAGTAGAACCTGTCCCCTCAGTTCAAACAGGCAAAGGCTTTTATTCCAGACTATTCCTTGTTCCCAGAAAAGTGGGCTCTTGACACCCCATCCTGGTTCTATCCATTCTGAGCACCTTCCTGGTGGTCCGTAAATTCAAAAGGCTAACTTTTTAGCAGCTGCTGCCTATGCTGACAAAAAATGCCTGGTTAATTACCCTAGATCTAAAAGATGCCTACCTCCACATTCCCATAAGCGAATCCTGCAGGAAATTTGTTTGCTTCAGAGCAGGCTCACAACACTTTCAGTTCTCTGTGCTACCATTTGGCTTATCTACTGCTCCCAGGATATTCTCCAAATGCTTAGCCCTGGCCATAGCCTTTTGCAGACAGAAAAATATACACATTTACTACCCTTATCTGGATGACTGCCTCATTCAGGCAGATTGCAAAGAAAAGCTCCTCAGGGGCCTCCTCTTTGTCAAAACCCTGCTAACTTCCTTAGGGTACACCATCAACAAGAAGAAATCAAAGCAAACACCCTCCAGGAAGATCAGTTTCTTGAGACCACTGCTGGACACAGCATCCCAAATGGCCTTCCTATCCCCAGAAAAGCAGAGCTTCCTACCATTCTGTTTTACCCAGCTGGCTTCTAGAAGTCACCTCACTGCAAGGAAGCTCCTTCAAGCCCTGAGGTACATGGCATCTTGCATCCTTCTAATTCCTCTGGCCAGGCTACACATGAGAAAACTTCAGTGGTACCTAAAGAACCTTTGGTGTTAGCACTTTCAACCTCTAGAGACCTCTCTCCCACTGATCTCCTGTATAAAGGTCGAGTTTCTCTGTTGGGCAGGGGCCTATGCCCAGAACAAGGATCTTTCTTTCACCCTCCGCCCAACCGAGCAGACCATTACCACTGACGCCTCAGGCATAGCTTGGGGTGCTCACCTAGAAGGCAGGTGCACACAAGGTCGTTGAGATGCCCAGCACCTTTCCTTGCACATCAACCAGAAGGAAATGATGCCAGTACAAAAGGCCCTGACGTCTTTCAAACCCCATCTCAAGCCAGGGGTTCTCCTTATCAAAACAGACAACACCACAGTAATGTGGTACATCAACAAACAAGGGGGGACCCAATCTTACCCTTTGTGCTGGCTAGCCATGAACCTCTGTCTGACAGCCTCTTCCATGGGATTACACTTAATAGCCCAATACCTACCAGGGATCAACAACACCCTGGCAGACCACTTAAACAGAAACTTACTGGACCCCCACGAATGGCAGCTCCACAGAGAAATCTTTTTACAAATCACTCAGGCGTGGGGGACTCCATAGGTGGATCTCTTTGCTTCGAGCCTCAACCATCAGCTGAAAAAAGTCTGTACCAGGGAGTATCACCAGCTAGCGTGGAAGGGTGGATGCCTTGACCTTCCCCTGGAACACCCTCTTTGTGTACGCTTTCCCTCATCTCCCTCTTATTCCCAGGTTACTGATCAGAATAAGGGAGGAGAGACCAAAGGCCATCCTCATTGTTCCAGATTGGCCCAGACAACATTTGTACCCCTTACTGTGCAGCCTGACCTTACAGCCTTCCAGGCAACTTCCCCTGATCTCAGACGTCTTAACTCAGCTGGGGGAAGGGGAATGCTGCACCCACACTTGCAGACTCTCAAGCTATCAGCATGGCTAATACTCTAAAGGCAAACAAGGGGCCCCTGTTAACCAAACAGGTCCTAGACATTATCACAAAGGCCAGAAGGCCCAGCACCAGAAAATCTTACGCAGGAAAATGGAAAAGATTCTGCTCTTGGAGTCAGTCCAAAGGGGGCAATACTTCACAACTTTCCATCCCTCTTAGCCTGGCCTACCTAGTGGAGCTACTTAATAGTTGCCTCTCCTTCTCCTCTATTAAAATCCACGCCTCAGCCATATCAGCTCATGTTGATACAGATCAGCTCCTGTTCTCCCATCCTTTGATTAAACAGTTCTTCTGAGGGGCTTCTCATATCAGACCTCCTAGAAGGCCACCCACTCCAGCCTGGGATCTGAATTATGTTTTGGAAAAACTAACTTTTGCCACTCTTCAAACCTGCTGCTTCAGCAGAACTAATATACCTCTCCTGGAAGACTGCTTTTTTCCTAGCTATCACCTTAGCCAGAATGGTTTCAGAACTTCAGGCACTGATGGCCATTGAGCCCTTCATCATCTTCCATGCAGACAGGGTCTCCCTGAGGGCTAATCCCTCCTTTATGCCCAAGGTGGTATCAAATGTAGCTCTCAACCAGGCCATACATGTACCCACCTTCTTTCCTAACCCTCAAAACAAGGGGGAAAGAATTCTGCACTCACTAGACGTGCACAGACAGCTCAGATACTATCTGGACCATACTAAATCCTTCAGGAAAACAGACCAACTACTTGTCAGCTTTGCCCCAGGGGCAGAGGGGAAACCCATTTCCAAACAAACCATTTCAAAATGAATATCACACTGTATCCATTTCTGCTACAGATTGCATGGGAACCCTCCCCCCAAGTCTGTTCGAACCCATTCCACTAGGACAGCCTCCACCTCCACAGCATTCCTTAGAGGAGTTCCCACCAGGGACATCCTGGAAGCTGCCACCTGGACTTCTGTCCATACCTTTACCAAGCATTACCACTTACCTCTGTTTTCTAAGGCTAGGGCAGGGTTTGCCTCTGCCGTTCTGCAGGGCATGCTGACCCATTCCTGGGTCTCTTACTAATCCTACCACCCCTCTCCTCAGCTTTGGGAATTCTCCCACAGTTGATGACTGCAACAGTGATACACGAAGAACATAGTACAGATGTTCATCATGTTTCACTGTTGCAGTCATTACTCTTGGTTTATCCTGCTGGCAGGCTACCCGTAGTCAGCCCGAATTCCAAAGTCTAGGTCCTGCGTCGGTTGCTGTCGCCTCCTCCCTGACGTCAGTGCGCCAGAGGTATAAAAGATACAGCCGACACCATTTTCTTCAGTCTTTCTTCCCGCGCGGTGCCCGAAGCAAAAGCAGTTCGCAAGTGCCGGTCGGCCAACTCCTGAGATTTTCACAGACGAATTTCAGATCCAAAGTCTTCATTAAAGCAAAGTACCCCGTTAGGGAAACTTTTTTCTTGCTCCAGACCGATGTACAGTTTTGTACACTTACTATAAATGTAGATGTTCGAGTGTATTTACTTTTGCAGTCCTGGTTTCCTGCCCTCCTTCCCCCCTTGTATCTTCTTTATTTAGGGAGACATAAGTTTATAACAGTGGCTTTTAGCCACCAGGATCACCTTTCCATATTTACTTGGGCCTCTGACTGGTTAGGGCAAGAAAAACTGATGTAATGGCATCGGCTGCCTTCCTTTATAGCACTGATGCCCTGACGTCAGGCAGCAAGCGACAGCAGCCGACGCAGAAAAACATTGACAATGGTATTCGGGCCGGCCAATGGCTACCACAGTAGGTATAACCCACAGGTGATGACTGCAACAGTGAATACACTCAAAACACCTACATTTATGGTAAGTGTACACAACTGTAATTACTAGCAGGATAGATTTTAGATTTGGTTACTTATATCTTGGATTAGTTCGGGACGAGATGTCCTGACTGAATTCACTGTTACAGTATTCTTGACTTCAGGTTTTCGTCTACTAACTTCTAGCTGTGGTATCAAAGCTTTACCTTCCTGTGGGCATACATCTGATGTGTGACCTCAGATTGTATGTGTTAGACATATATTTGGACGTATACATGAGTTCCTTAGACTGTCTCACTGCCAGCCTGAACACAATCATGCAGCCGTTGGACTGATCTACTTTAGGTCATCAGCACTGTTGCTTCCCTTGTTCGTTTTTTAGATAAGTGCCCTGTTGGGGAACCTTCCTTTTTTTGTACTTTGGATCATGTTTAAAAACTTTTGCTAAATATCAGCTAGGAGGGGTAAGTGTGAGTGTGGTAGGCAGATTCCATACAAGGACTTGGACACTAAGTGCCGATTTTAGTTTAGGTCTGGAAAGTGACTACAAATCCTGCTTTGTCTTCCAGTTGTTTGTTCCAGAAATCCTTAGGTCGAGGCTTTCCTTGAGATACAGAGTCTAAAATGCGTGGCCCAAGTAAAGATGGAGGAATTCCCAGCACCCATTGTCACCCTTCTTACAAAAAAGGAGCTCAGGAGACCCCGAGATGATTCGTATTCTAGTATTTCTGAGTCAGACATACCCACCGAGTTTGCAGAATCTGTGGTACAGCAGATATCCTCTCATGTGCCCACTACCAAGACCCAGGAGGAGGCAGTTATGGCTCCTGAAACCTTATAGAGTGTGGATACCTCGAAAGAACCATGCTCAGTCATTTTTGGGGTCCACAGAGCCCTTAAAATCCTAGTCTGAGAAGAGTTTCCAGGTATTCTGATTGAAGTATGCCAGGGGTCTGAACCTCCAAGTCTTGCTCAGACGAACATCATCCTAAAAAGAAAAAACAGAAAACTAGTTATGTGACCTCCCTTACAGATTCTAAGGAAAAAAAAGTGTATTGACTTTTCCAAGGGCTTATTTAAAGCTGTCATGGCCCTGAATAGGAGACCAGTTGGCATAATGGTTAAGGTGTTCGCCTCCCATGCACAAGGTACAAGGTTCAATCCTGACCTCTCGCCAATGCCTGTTTGGAGTTTGCATTCTCCCCCTGTTTCTCTCTGGGGATCCTTCCACTTCTGAAAAGCATGCCAAGGGTTTCTATCTCAAACTTAGAAATAAATGGAACTGTGGGTAACAACACAGACTCTACGTGGTGCCTTATAGGAGAAAGAGTTGTATAGACTAACTGTTTTGGGCATCTACTGTGGTGCACAGTATCTTCAAGATAGGAAAACACAAATCACGGATTGTAAGCCATGGCAGGGCTAGCCACTCAGCAGTATAAAATGTGGCTCTTGGTGATTCAGTCATGTTAACCGATGTCACAAAATGAGCATGGGTATTTGCCTGGGATAAGTGGATTGACAACCCGACCTACTCTGACCTACGTCAGGGATCCATGCTGATTGTGGGAGGGGTGTACATACTGTGATTGGCCAGTGTGTGCTTGTCATAAAGCTCAGCCCCCATGAGCTAGTAAGCAACTGGCCAGCTGGTGTCCAGTTGCTCAGCCTGGGTTACCTGGAAGAGCTCTGTTGAGAGAAAGCTGGACGTAAAACCAAACATGAAGTGAGAATTGCTACACTCAGTGTAGGTTCACTGACATGATGCAGTTTGGAAGTGTATGACAGGCTGGTCAGGATCCAAGATGGAAGAGTAGTGCAGCAAAGCCACTTGGCTTGGATCCAGATTGTACCAGTCAGGAGGAGGGCAGTTTAGAAATGGTGTGCGAATTGTGGTGAGTAAGAGAGAGAGGCTTCAGAAGGCATTGAGGGATGTCATCAGAATTAGTGACTTAGACTCATGGCAATCAGACTGTAGTGTAAAGATAGAGCAGTGTTCATAATCTCAGACTATGCCCCACACCAGGGTTGTGATAGTGAGAAAAAAGTGTGCATTCAGACAGCAGTTGCAGGACCTACTAGATAAAGCAGGACAAGTTGAGTTGATAATGGATGACTTGAATGCACATATCGGGACAGACAAAACAGGGTATGAGGACTGTCTGGGTCCACATGGGTGGGGCAGCAGAAATAAAGAGGCCATTCTAGAGTTCTCTCTGCCAGATGGCTTGATAGTAGACAACACATAGTTCAGAAAGAGAGACAGTCACAAGATCACATACAAGAGTGACCAGCATGTAACTCAGGTAGACTTCCTCCTAGTATGGAAAGGGCACTGGGGTATAATGAATGATTGCAAAGTCATCCCCAGTGAAACAGTTGGTCTGCAGCATAAACCACTGGTTGCCACAGTCAGCTGCAAGCAGTGGTCAGAGAAGGCTCTAATGTCAACATTGACCAGGCTGAAAACCTGGAAGCTGCCTGGAGAGAAAGTACAACAGTTCAAGGAATTACTCAGGGCTCTAGCACTGTAAGAGGAGGAGGAAATAGGTGCTGGTAAAACAGCATATGTGAGGACTGCAGAGTAGATATGTGGCCATGCCAGGTGTGGAAATAAGTGGTGAAATGCAGAAGTCCAAGAAGTCATCAAAAGAAAGAAGGAGTGCAGAAAAAAGTTGGAGATAGAAAAGATGGACCAGGCTAGGAAGGACTACAGGGTGGCTAACAAAGAAACTAAGAAAGGGGTTGCAAAAGAACAGGGTATCAGAGGCACTCTACCAGCTTCTGGAAAGTGACTCAGTAGGTGGCACAAAGAAACTGTATCAGGTTACAAGGCAAAGACAGAAAGGTAACAAAGATAGTCAGATACCCTTCATAAGGGATGCCAGCAACAGCCTGCTCACCGGTCCACAGGACACCAAAGGCAGATGGAGGGAGTACGTCCAGTAGCTTCTGAATGAAGAAAACCTCACAGAAGCTGCACTGCCCCACATACAGTCTACTGTGAGAGAAGAAGAGGAGCCCACCCTAGAAAAAGTAAGAATAACGCTTAGGAAAATAAAGTTAGAAAAAGCAGTAGGCTCTGATGAAGTTACAGCAGATATGATAAAAGATGATGGGTGAGCTAGGGGGAAAATGGCTCCTGAGTGTACTCGCATCAGTATGGAGAGAAAGGCGTGTCCGAGATGACTGGAGAATAAGCATACTTATGCCAGTTTACAAGAACAAAGGGGACATCCACAACTGTGGGCAGTACAGAGGCATCAAACTCTTATCACATTGCTTGAAAGTTCTGGAGAGGGTTATTGATAAATTGATTCACAGAGCAGTAGAAAGTAAAATGGGAGATGAGCAGTTTCTGACTCAAGTTAGGATGCAGTACAACTGACCCTATGTTTGCAGTAAAACAGATAGTTGATAAGAAGCTAGAGATGAGGAAAGAGTGCAACTGGGCATTCCTAGACTTGGAGAAAACATATGACAAGGTCCTAAGAAAGCTGATTTGGACAGTACTACAGTGGTGTGAAGTGCTAGAAACATTAGTAGAATTAGTGCAGGCTATGTACAAGGACCTAATGACTCAAGTATGAACAGTGTGCAGTCTCACAGAGGGATTCCCAGTGGGAGTGGTTGCGCACCAAAGTTTAGCTCTGAGCCCACTGCTGTTCATGCTGGTGATGGACTACATCAGCAAACAGGATGGAGGGGACAGATCAACCACAGAGTTGCTGTATGCAGACAGTGTGGCATTAGAGGCAGACTCTGCGCAAGAACTGCAGCAAAGGATAGGGGAATGGAATGCAAAACTGAAGGCAGATGGGATGAAACTAAGTACAGATAAGACAGTGGTAATGGCAGCAAATTGGGGAAGTCAGAAGAAGATGAGAGTTGAGATAGAAGGGAACAAAGTGGAACAGGTTAATAGCTTCAAGTGTCTGGGAGGGATGGTTGAGGAGAAGGGAAGTTTGAATGAATAGGTCAAAGCTAGAATCAGAGGGGCTGCAGCCAACTGGCACAGAGTGTCAGGTGTTGTGTGTGACAGAAGAATGCCAAAGAAACTGAAAAGTAAGGTGAACAAAACAGTGGTGCAACCAGTTCTACTGTATGGTACAGAAACCTGTCAGTAAAGGCAAAGCAGATGACGAAGCTAGAGATGATGTAAATGACGTGCCTGAGAAGGATGGTAGGATACACACTGTGGGGCAGACAAAGAAATGAGGACATAAGAGCAAAAGCCAAAGTAGCTCCAGTTGCAGAATTGATGAAGGACAACAGATTACGGTCGTTTGGACACATGCTGAAAAGCAGAAGAGAATCTGGTGAAGAAGATTTGGGACAGACAGGAAGAATGTAAGAGGAAACGAGGGGGTCCAGCAAAGAGGTGGGTAGATTGCTTGAGAGAAGACCTGTGACAGTCAGGCATGAGTGTCGAAGAAGGTAGGAGTGTGGCATTGAATTGAGAAAGATGGCAACAGTTAACACAACACTCCAACCCCATGTAGAAAATGGAAAAAAAGGGGGGTTGATGATGATGGCCCTGAATTCTCCTTATTTTGTAACCCAGCTCCCTCAGGCCTCACAGGTACATACTCAAGATTCTTCTTCCTCTCAGGAGGAATAAGATGTAGACTCTGATTATTCTCTGGATTACTCCTCACAAATGCATTGTACAAATTCAGCCTCTTTCGGATGAAGGGGACTCACTTTCTCCAGATTCTCCTGTTGAAGAGGCCTCTTTTGTTGAAACTATTCAAAACATGATGAGGCAGTTTGAATGGCAATCAAAGCAGATCTCTGATGTACAGAAGAGAGATTGTAGCCTTCTGGAAATGGGCACAACAGCTCCTTCTCCAGTCCTAGAGGCATATCAGGATGCCTTCTATTCTATCTTCAGCTATTGAGTCTGAACCACCAGCACCTAAAAGACCAGACAGGTTCTTTAAGATACTTGATGACTTTAAATACCTGTATAAGAATTCTGTGACTGACCCTGCTGCAGTGTGTTTTTCTTGAACAAGTCATCTAAACTGCTTCCCAGTGCTTATGTCATTCCCACTGACAAGGTTAGTAGGGCTGTGGATAGGTGGGAAAAGAAGATCTACACATCACCTAATAGCTGTCAGAGCTATTAACTACCAGACCCAAATTACCAAGTATTTGCTTTATAAATTACAGTCGAGCAAATGTTTGTCAGACCTACAGTCAGTGGATTTAACTTAGCAAATGTAGACTTTACTGTGTCAGGCTACACAAATAGTCAGACACAGCATAAAATGCAGTTATGATGCTGTGGAAGCCTCCTCCAGGCTGCTGTCACGACTCTGTCATCAGACAGTATACGTGGCTATGCAGTCAGCCCATCTCTGCGGGCTTCAAGTGTTAAAATACTAGATTCAGCCTTAGATAAAGATCTCTTGTTTGGTTCACAGGCTGGCAAGTCTCTAAAAAGCCATAAAAGAGCAACGCAAGATTATGAAAGACTGTAGACAAGTTGTACTTTCCACATTCCTTAGATACCATAGAAATTAACCAGCCAAGTCTACTTTTTTTGTTGAGGGACCCTAGGTCCACTCACAAAGAGAAACACAAAGAAAAAGATTTCCAGACAGACCACAAAAGGAATCTCCTTTGAGGAGGCTTCCCTTTGGAAGCAGAAATCTTAAACTACCTTCCCAACTCTCTCTCCCCTCTACTCAGCCCCTGTACTCCTTTGTCCAAAACACTTTTTCAGTGTCACTCCTTTCGGGGAATGGTAACTACAGACAAATGGACTCTGACTGTCATCATAGAAGGGTATGCCGTGACTTGGGAAAGAATTACATCCCTAAAGAGCATACCTTTTCCATCTGTCAACCAGCTTCCATTGCTCGACCTTCTTATTCAGGACTTAGTAACTGATCAGGACACCATAGAAAGAGTGCCAATGTTCTTCATTAGAAAAAGTTTCTATTCCAGAATCTTTCTGGTAGCAAAGAAAGGAGGACAGTGGAGATGCATTCTGGATCTCTCTCTTGTAAACGTTTTCCCCTGAAACTCCCTTCTTTCAAAATGCTCTCCCTCTCCACTGTTCTGCATTTTAGCCTTCCTCATGGCTTCCTGGTATCTCTAGACCTAAAAGGATGCATATGTTCACATTCTCATTGTACTATCTTGCAGAAAATACCTCATATCCTTTTCTGACTCTTCACATTTTCAATTTACTGCTTTGCCCTTTGGTCTTTCTGCAGCACCAAGAGATTTTGCAAAGTGAATAGCTGCAGTAGTGGCTTACCCTCAGGAAATTCAGATGTTCCCTTACTTGGATGACTTTCTGATCCAAGCTGTCTTTGTGGATATCATCCTTACTCATGTACATTACACAGTAAATCTCTTGACAATACTGGCAACCAGTAGTTTCAAAAAGATCCCATCTCACACCCACTCAGGATCTAGTTTTTCTGGGTTGCAGACCAGACATACAGATAATACATGCCTTTCATTCTCTGGAAAAAATCACAGTCTGGTCAGCTACTTCCAACACCTCTCCTCAGTGTCACTACATAGCAAGGGCGATCTTCAGGGCTTTGGGTTTCATGGCAGCTACCATCTCAATGCTTCCTCTGACCAGACTACACATGAAGAAAAATTCAGTGATACCTGAAGTCTGTGTGGTCTCTATATTTTCATCCCTGGATACCCTGATCTCTGTCCTACATCCTTGCTTCAAAAAGGAGCTGCTCTGGTGGGAGAAACAGATTACGTTCAACCCGGGTCTTCCTTCCATCCCAGCCAGGTTCTTCACACTGATTCCTCAGACAGGGCATGGGAGATTTGACAGGATCTCACCGAGTGCAGGAGAAATTGTGCTCTTATGTCCTGAAGGAGCACATATTTTCTACTATATATGGAAATCAGACACACTCTTGGTGTACCCTGACACACCATAGTTATGAGGTATGTAAACAAATGGGGGTACAAAGTGTTATCCTCTTTGCAAGCTAGCACAGGAGACATGGCATGTAGCCAGAAATGAACATGACTTTGACAGCCACATCCATTCCCTCCCAAGATAATGTGCTGGTGGACTCCTTAAGCAGGTCCCTGGAGGACCCTCACTAATGGACCGTGAACAGAAAGGTCTTTAAAACAGTCAGGCACCATTTTGTTATACATAATGTATTTTACAGTATAAGTAATGCAGTTTTCATTCCCACTTTGGCGTTCTTTGTTGTAATAATTTTGGGAATATCTCTAATTTTTTAAAAAAATGGTTTTAATTGTTTAATTGGTATGGCTGTTTAAAAGTACTTAAGCTGTAACAATATGTGGTTTTATTTGTCTGATGAAGTTGGTGGATTTCACCGATGAAAGCGCTCACACTCTATTTGTAATAAAAACAGTGTTGCTGTGGTCCCGCTGCTGCCATTTTTGTGTTAACTATTACAGTCTGGTTTGGCTTACTCTTCCATTAAAGCCCATCTGTCTGCCATCAGTGCCTACTTGGCTTTTGACCCTCCTGTTATATCCAGGGTTGAGATCAAACTTTTCTTGAGGTGAGCCTTATGTCTTAAACTGCCAAGAAAACCTGTTTCTGCTTCCTGGGATCTCAAGATGGAAAAAATTACATTGCCCCATTCGAGCCAGCATCATCTTCCACTCTACAATTCTGCACCTGGAAAACTATCCTTCTGTTGGCTCTTACCTCTGCACATAGAGTGTCTGAACTTCAGGTACTTATGGCTGTTCCATTTTTTCTCATTTTCCACTGGGACAGGATGACTCTTTGGGCCCAGCATTCTTTCATGCCTAAGGTAGTGAATGAACTATCCCTCAGTCTGTCTATTAACCTGTCTTCTTTTTTCCCAATCCCCTGGATGGGGATGAAAGAAACCTACACTCTAGACATTCACAGGCAGCTGAGGCTTTACTTGGACAAAACAAAACTATCAGAAAAACTGACCAACAATTTGTTGCCTTCATGGATTTCAAGCTGAGCCAGCCAGTCTCAAAGCAAACTACTGCACTGTGTATATTGAAGGCAATCTCTTTCTGCCAAAAAACATTATGGTAAATCTTTTCCTTCCTGCACAAAAGCACACAGTGCTCAGGCAGTGTCCTCTTCGGTGCTTTCCACAAAGGTGTTTATGCCAAGTCCTTCCTGGAAGCTACCGCCTGGTCCTCTGTGCTCACCTTCACCAAACACTACAAGCGTAATGCTTTTTTCCAGATCCAGAGCTGCCTTTGCTAAGTCTTTCCTTTCTGAGCTCCTTGACAGCTCATCTCTCCATTAGTGAACCATCCTTTCTCTACTTCCTTTAGCTCTGGGAATCACCCATATGTTAAGAATACTTCAACAGTGAATTCAGTCAGGACATGTCATAGTTGTGTAAAAACTTACCATAAGGGTAGATGTCTTACTGATAACTGTTGCTGTATTCCTTCCCTTCTTCTCTTCCTTTGTTACAGTGTTACTCTTTCCCTCAGTTGTAACATATCACCTAATTCCTGTTACTGGGGGAGTTTACTTATCTGTTTAAACTACACCTCTCCTAGCTGACTATTCTTTTCTCTCGGTAGTCTTCACTCCGCTGATTTGGAGATAGTCCAAGGAACTCGTGTACATTCACCTATATACCCTGATGCATATGAGCTGTGGTCACGTGTCAGACATATGTGAGGAAGGTAAAACTTTGGTACCTCAGCCAGACATCGGCAGATGAAATCCCATATGTTAATAATACTGCAACAGTGATAAGTACATCTATTATTATAGAAAGTTGTTACACAACTGTACTTTCCCCATTTTTGGTTAGGGACAGAAAAGTCCTTGTTAGTCTGTCTGTGTATATAGCTCCCTCCAAAAAGGGCTTAGCCTATATGGAGCCAGGGTGACAGTGTGGAAGGGGATGAAAGTTTTTGGAAGCAGGCTGGTTGCCATATCCTTGGCAGGATATAACCCTATGGGCTACTACAGCACTGAAGAATTCATACATCTGCTATTATATGTGTAAGTGCAGCTTGCATAATTGTACTATAATTCACAGCTTTTGCATGGTACTAGACTAAGTATTATTTGAGAAAGAAGCCTGCACCTAGATCATTGTTGAAAAAATTCAGATAGCTTAGTTCTTAAACTGTAAATAGCAGTGTAGCTAAGGTAGTGTTGAGCCAGCTTGAGGTTTTTATGGACTGTAGTGTTTAATAGCTTATTAAAAAAATCAGGTGCACCACAAGCTTGTGTAGCAGTGTGGTGCTTAATTCTATGGATAGTACACCTCTTTTATTTGCATAAGAAATTACAATACAGCAATTTTTGTCCTCCGTTTCTCATCTTAGGTACTGTTGCTGAAAAGCAAGAGGTCAAGAAGAAGAAAATAGAGAAAGGCTCCCCTGGAACTGCTCAGTCCCCTCCAGCCAACAAACCGTCCATAGATCAGATACGGCAGAGTGTCAGACAGTCTTTAAAAGAAACTCTTGAGAAAAGGTAAAGTCCAATGGTGCATGATATTTCTTTTCATTTTGTGAAATAGTTGCAACCATTTTTACTAACTTGAACTGTTCTTCAGAATTGCAGAGACCAATATGAGCCTTCCAGAAGACAGACCAGGAAAAGTTGCAGGAAAAATAGAAAAAGAGTTGTTCACTTTCTTCAGGGACACAGATTTGAAGTACAAAAACAAGTACAGAAGTCTATCGTTTAATTTGAAAGATCCTAAGAACAAGGTATGTTAATCAGGCTTTCTAAAGTGGCCCTGAACATTTCAATTCATTGCCAGTGTAGAAGAAATGTTGGCATGAAGGAACATCATTGTTAAGCATAACTAATGATCTGATGTTATCCCTGACATTATTCCTCACAGTAGGGTCTTGGATCCGACATCAGATCCAAGTTGGCAACTTTAGCTTAGACAGATCCATGGCTGAAGCTCCTCCCTCCCCCATAATTCTCTGCTGCTGTTTAATCCTAAGATCTTGTTTGCTGCGCACTGCTGTGGACGTGATAAATTGGCAGTCGCTGAGCTAAGTGATTTTTCTAACGTCTCTAACCTTTTTCTGCTGGAATTAGCTTAGTTTTAGTCTGACTGGGTTATTTTCACTGTTTGGTAGTGCTCGAGTTAGTTACCCCCCCCCCCCCCTTAGATTTCCTAATTTTTTTCTGGTTGTCAGTTAAGCATTTGGTGCCCTTTTTTCCCCTTTGCCGGTTTAGTCACTAATTTTTTTTCCCAGTGTTTTTTTCGTTTCTTTAGCATGTCTGAGAAACCACTGGGATTTAAGAAATACTCCTCGTGAGGTCAGAAGATGCCCAATTCCTACTGGCATGAGGACTGCTTGTATTGCTTAGAGGCTCCCCACCTGGAGGTTGAATGTAACGTTTCTGCCACATTCAACCCTAGGGCCTTGGAGCGGTGAAATAAGCTTTTGCTTAAAGGAATGGTTCAGGGGAGCCCTTATGTCTCCCCTGCCAAGGCTTCCCCTTCCGATTCCAAGTGCAAGGGAAACCTAGGCTGTCAGATCCGATGTCTTCAGATCTGACCCCAGCCCAGGCTGTCTTGGATCCGTGATCCTCTCATCCCAGACTTTATAGACTCTTCTGCCAGATCCAGGGCCTCCTCAGATCGAGCCCCTCTGATCCGGTCAAGGCCAAACCCGTCTTGGATCTGACCGCTCCCCTCCTCTTGGCCTTCGGATCCAACAGTCTTGTCGGGTCCACCATAATTATAGAGGATTCAGCTTCGCCGGGGTTCTCCAGGTATTTGTTTCATTCGGCTCCGAGGTCATGAAGCCAAACTCCTGAGCGTAAGTGCAGGTCTGCAGATTTCAGGATCAGATCCAAGGCCAAGTCTACCCACTCTTTTAGAAAACAAGCAGAGCTAGGCAGGGTTACCACCTGTCCCACTTTGCGAGGGACTGTCCCTTTTTGGGCAGCTGCATACTGCAAAAAAATTGGAAAAATGGCAAATGTCCTGAGATTTTAGGACAAACGTATTTCCTATATTTTATGTAATAGTTGCATAAAACAGTTATTCTGTGTCTGAAACACCTCAATGTTTTAAGAAACAGAATAACCAACAAAAATGCTACAAGAATAAGTTTTTATTTAGGCAAAAAAAGTGAAGTTTTGTCCTTTGTACTGGCCGTGGGTATGTTTTGCCCAGCAAAATCAGACGTTTGTACCAAAAATGTCCCACTTTGGGCATTTGAAAGGGTGGCAACCCTAGAGCTAGGCCACCACAGAGAAACATTTATGAACTAATAAAACAATAAAAACAGCACAGGCATAGAAACAGGGATATGTTATTTCAACTCATTCTGCATTACTGCCAGTACTCCTCCCGTTTAAAGCAAAGAGCAGCCAATTAAAATTCATCCAGGAAGTCTCCTCCCTTTCATCAAATATTGCATTACTGCCGGTGCTCCTCCCCTTTGAAGCTAAAAGCAGCCAATTAAAATTTAAATTTTATCTAGGAAGTCTCCCCCCTTTCAACAGTGGCCACAAGGGAATCATTCCATTCAGTTCAGGGAGCTAGTCGGCTGGTTGCTCTTTGGTTTAAAGGGGAGGAGTACTGGTAGTAATGCAAGATCTGATGAAGGCTCTATGAGTTGAAAGTGCTTGTCTGAAAGTGCTTGTCCCTGGTTTATGCCTGTGCTGTTTTTATGCTGTTTTATTGTTTATTTAGTTAATAAATGTTTCTCCGTGGTGGCCTAGCTCTGCTTGTTTTCTAAATATTTTTGTTTGGTTGAGCAGCCTTTAGCGGTCTGATGTTTATATATTTCTACAAGTCTACCCACTCTTCCACTTCCTGCAGATCTTCCAGGAGTTTGTTGCCATCGGATATGGACAGAATGATGAGGAGCTTCCTCAAAGCCCAGATAGAGTTGGGGATTCTGGCATCCCCAGCCCACCTGGCTAGGGGAGCCTCTCCAATTCCAACTCTCCATTCTCCTCTTCCAGCCCCAGGGGTTTCGGAATCTTGGGACATGGATACCAACAGTCAGATCCCAATGGTGTCGAGTATCCCCTTTTTCTCGATCCTATCAGGGTCCCTGGCCTTCTCTGCTCCTCCACCATTGAACCAGAGCGGGCCCTGTGCCAGAGCTGTCAGTGCCAGCTCCACAGGGATGTGGTCGATACCGGACCTTTCAGACTGATCACTTAGGGGCCTTGGCACTTGATAGCTGTGGACTAGTATTGTCCAGGGATCACAGTACTGTATTGGGGTCCTTTCTTCCTTTCCGGGGGGTGGGATTGCTTCCAGCCTGTCTACCTTCCATGTGGTAGAGAGGACCTTCTCCAGGACTGGAGCGACATCTTCTGCCCCTCCAGGTCCCCACTTACCCCTCTTTACCTTGGGTGGTGAGGCCTCCCACCCTGTTCAGGGTCAGCCCTGCTATACTAGCCTTCAGGGGGTGTCCTCCCCCATGGAGTCCTCACATCTTTCGAGTCCTCCCAGGAGCCCTCCATAGAGGAGGCACTTGGACTCTCCTATGGAATCCCTCACAGAGGACATGAACCTTAATGATGGAGGCGGGTCCCCTAGATCTCCGCCTGATGATGTGTCCTTTGGGGACATCCTTGAAATCCTGAGGCAAAAGGGCGGATGATCTCCCCAACCTCAGTCTTCGGAGTAGTTTGTGTTTCTGAAGGCATTTGGGACTGGCCCATCTACTTCCTGGGTGTCCACCCCCTGCTGAGGAGTTGGTGGATCTTATCACCCATAATGTCTGGAAGGAACCTAACACTGTGGAACCAGTACCTAAGCGAGATGACAAGTTCTTTAGCCCTCCCGTGGACCGACCCTTTTGGAGCAAAGAAGTCCTATTCGATGCCATCGTGGCTGCTGCTGTCATCAAAAAGGAGCTGGTGGAGCAGAGCTCCATGGTCCATCCTCTGAATAGGGAGTGTTGAGTGATTGACCGGCATAGGAAGCATGTGTTTGCCTCAGCTCCCTTTGGACTGAGGGCAGTTAATTACCTGTCACACTTTACATGCCTTCAAAGGGACTTCGTCAAAGAGCTCACTGCTTCCCTTACAGAATTGTTGCTGGAGGAGGACCTCAAGAAGGTGTCTCCCAAGCTCTCTACTCTGACGTCCCTCGCTAATTCCTCGATGAGGTAATTTCCAGTGCAGTGGAAGCTACCTCTTGAGTGGCTGGTACTGGCATAGCTTTAAGGCAGCATGCTTGGCTATGACTATGCGGGTTTGCAGAGTCCTTCAAAGTGTCTTTTACCAGTGCCCCCATTGATAGGTCCACCCTCTTTGGACCTTCTGTGAAAGAAACTCTAACCCATAGTGAGCAGGAAGGAAAGATCTTGTCTGCAGTTGGGATCAAGTTTTCTGCTCCTCCGAGGTAATTTTCCAAGATCCAGTGAGGAGCTAAGAAGATGTGGTTTCTAAAGTCACAGTATTCCTTCCAGGATGCTCCCGATGATTCCTCTTCCAGAGGCAGGGAGAGAGGATTCAGTGGCAGACGCCACCCTAGACGGAGGGGAGTCTTCATAATCAGGGCTCCAGGGAACTTTTCTTTGAGCAGCCCTTTCAGCTTTCCTGAAGTGTTGCCCAACTGTCCTGCCCTGGAGGCAGTCGGGGGGCTGTCTTTCTCTTCATCCACTAGCCTGGACAAACATCACCTCAGATCAGTGGGTGTTAAACATCGTTTCCAGGGGTTATTCCATTCCCTTTTTTCAACCCCCTCCTGTATGAAGGTATCTCCCCAGTGTACCAAGCTGCCAGAAGGAGTTGGCCTTCAAGGAAATTGTGCAGCGTCTTCAAAAAAGAGCCATCCAAGAGGTCCCAACAGGTCAAAGAGTATCCAGAACTTACTCTTGCTTCTTTTTAGTGCCGAAAAAGACCAGGGACCTGCGTCGTATTGTGGACCTCATCGAGTTGAATCTGTCAGACAAGAAGTCTAAGATGTTCTTCGTGTTTCACTGTTGCAGTCATCACATTTGGGTTATCCCAGCCAGGGAAGCACTCGGTTGGCCTGAATACCAGAGGCTTAGTATTTCTGCGTCGGTTGCTGTCGCTTCAAGACTGATGTCAGGTCGTCAGTAGTATAAAGTAAGTAAGGCAGCCAACACCATTACATCAGTCTTTCTTGTTGCGGAGCCCAAAGCAGAAGCGGTTCATATGAGTGCCGTTTGGCCTCTACCCGAGTTTCGTCTTTCGAATTGAAGCTGAAGTCCTCTAAAGCTAAGTACCCCATTGGGGATCCTTTTTTCTTGCACTAACCAATGTCAGAAAAAGTTAACAATTGTCTTGCCTGTGGAAAGCAAATACCACACCGAGACTTTCATTCTTACTGCATCATTTGCTTAGGCCCAGACCACAATGTCCCCCTCTGTCGCTTTGTGCTTTGTTCAACACCAGAACTATACATCTTTGGGCCCTTATTGTAGCTAGATAGTTTCGCTTACAGTCCTTGAATTCTGATATGGCTTCGGTAAGCCATCTGACAGCAGATCTTCGAAAAAAACGTAAAGATAAAGACAGAGACAGATTGCACAGGTCCAAACCTACCGAGGACGCTTCCGTTAAGCTAGTCGTCAGTGCTCCAGTCCTCAGTGAGGCGCTTTCGCAGCCCCTGATTGCCACTTCTGTGGATTCGCAGGCTGCTACTGAGACCCTTTTGGATTCTGGTATGGCGCACAACTCTTCTTCCACTAAGGATCCTGCGGTTGTCTCTCCCTTGGATGGGTCCAGAGCTGCTGAGCAAGCACCGGCTTCCGAAGTACTTCACACTACCGATTCTCGACACAAACCGATGACATCTTTCGCGTCTACCGTTCTTTCGAAAACTACCAAGTTTCTAAGGCCCAGGGTATGAACCACACCCAAGAAACCAATGAGCCAATCTCAGGCACCTACTTCCTTGCCTCAGTCTCAAATGCTTAAAATGGTGGAAGATCTTATCATGCTGATTAGGGCAAGCCAAGCTACCCCTTCCAAAAGAAAAAGAGATCTGTCCCCAGTAGTTTTGTCTGAACAAGAGTCTGATGACTGATGCATCTGAATATGAAGACATGCAACCCCTCTCTGCTTATGAGGATTCTGATGCAATGGACTCCATTCCTTCAGCCTCTCTCCCCAAGGACTTTTCCTTTGGGGAAACCCTTCATACCTTAAGGAAGCATTTCCAGTGGGAATGTCAGGACTACCCACAGTCTAAAAAGAGACAGGGAATTCTTAGATCTTCCACAGCACAGACCCCTGGCCATTCTCCCAGTCCTGGATGTTGTGGATGATGTTTTCCTGGAATCCAGTTTGTCTCCTGACACCCTCCCTCCTGCACCCAGAAAACCAGACAGGTATTACAGAGTCCCTGACTCACACAAATTTCTTTTTAAAAATCCTACTGCTCACCCTGAGGTAATTTCTCAAGGGCTTAAAGGAATTAAAACAACCTCTGCTAAGAACCCCACTCCCTTAGATAGGGATTCCTGAACACTAGACAGATAGGGTAAAAAAGTATACACCTGTGCTACTCTTGCTGTCAGAGCACTAAATTGCCAGTTCCATATGCTAAAATTTTAGCAACATACCCTTGAACTCCTCAAACAAAAAGTGTCTTCCTTTCCTCCTTTTGCAGAATCTAAAGAGTTATAAGAGTTAATGCATTCTGCAAGTCAAGTAACTAAACACACATTGCACTATGGTTTTTATGCCCTAGAAGCTTCTTGCAGGGCAGCAGTCACCGGTTCTGTCCTTAGAAGGCATGCATGACACAGCCCTTGCCAGACCATGTTAAATCTAAATTGTTGGATGCACCCTTGCACAAAGACAACTTATTTGGCACTAAGGCAGAAGAGGTCTTAAAAAAGATGGAATAAAAGGCTAAATCTATGCAGACAGCTAAGGATTTCTTACAGGTCCAACCACCCAGGTTCAGCAGGCATTGCCCTTCCAAGCAATGGTCCTTTCCTGCTCCCACCAGGTCAGTTCAGCCCAGACCCCGTGGAAGCAGACCCCCTAGACAGCAGCCATAGGGAATGCAGAGATATAAACAGTTGACTTCCTCCACTTCAAAAACAGGGAGTTCTAAGCCATGCCCTCATGGTAAGAACACACAATGACTCTCCTCCCCCACCCCCTCCCTCTGCCCACCTTCACTTACCCCTGGGAGGAAAACTCTCCTTTCATGCAAGCACCTGGGCCACCATTACCAACGACCGCTGGGTCGCCAACATAGTGTCCCAGGGATACAAATTTTCTTTCCACACCCTTCCAACTCCAAAAGGGTTCCCAAATTTACCTGCAAACTAGTGGGCAGAGGCGCAAAAGCAAGTTCTTTCCCTGCTGTCTATGAGGACAATAGAGCACGTTCCTGCAGAACAGAAAGGCCAAGGTTTCTACTCCAGACTTTTTCTGGTACCCTGAAAGGAGGGCACCTGGTGCCCCATCCTCGATCTGTCCATTCTAAACACCTTCTTGATGACACCAAAATTCAGAATGCTCACCCTCCAGCAGCTGCTACCCATAATCTCCAAGGATGCTTGGCTAGCCACCCTTGACCTAAAAGAGGCCTACCTTCACATTCCTATCAGGGAATCATGCAGGAAATATCTACGCTTCAGGGCAGGATCCGTGCACTTTCAGTTCTCTGCACTTCCTTTTGGCTTATCTGCTGTTCCCAGAGTTTTCACAAAATGTCTGGCTCCGCCCATTACCTTTTGCAGACAAAGGAACATCCAGATTTATCCATGCTTAGACGACTGCCTAATTCAGGCAGACAGCCAGGAAGAGCTGCTGAAGCACTTAGTCTTTGTAAAGTCCCTACTGACCTCCCTGGGGTACACAATCAACGAAAAGAAATCCAAACAAGTACCCACGCAAAAGATTATATTCCTGGGAGCAAGCTTGGACACAGCATCCCAGATGGCATTCCTTACACCAGAGAAGCAAACTTACTTGACAGCCTACTTCTCTCAACTAGCCAACAGACCCCAGTTATCTGCAAGGAAAATCCTGCAAGCTGTAGGGTTAATGGCATCTTGCATTCTACTCATTCCATATGCCAGACTGCATATGAGAAAACTTCAGTGGTACCTAAAAAGCCTTTGGTGTCAACACTCGCAAGACCTGGAAACTCTTATACCCATGATACCTTGCCTCAGAAAAGATTTTCTTTGGAGAGCAGCGGCATGCTTCCACAACAAGGGACTACCTTTCTCACCACCCCCCGCCACCCAGACCCTCACCACAGATGCATCAGACTATGTTTGGGGAGCACACCTGGACAGCAGGTCCATACAGGGCCAATGGAGCCCACAGCAAATCCATCTGCACATCAACCAAAAAGAGGTGATAGCTGTCCAGTACTCCTTGACAGCTTTCAAGCCCCTTATCTCCTTGGGGGCTCTCCTGATCAAAACAGACAACACCACTGTAATTTGGTATATCAGCAAGCAGGGAGGGACTCACTCCTACCCTCTATGCAGGCTGGCCATGACCCTTTGGCACACAGCCTCTGCCATGCAACTCCACCTGTTAGCACAATTCCTGCCAGGTTCTCTAAACTCTCTGGCAGACCACTTAAGCAGAAATCTTCTGGACCCACACGAGTGGCAGCTAGACAAAAGAACCTTCACCCTAATAACTCAGAAATGGGGCACCCCAAAGGTCGACCACTTTGCCCTCACACCAACCATCACCTCAGCAAGTTCTGCACCAGGGAATATCACTGCATGGCTTGGAAAGTGGATACCTTGTCCTTCCCCTGGGTCAATCTATCGGACTATGCCTTTCCTGCACTACCTCTCATCCCCAGGTTACTGCTCAAAATAAGGGAGGAAAAACCAAGGACAATTCTTATTGCTCCAGACTGGCCTCACCAGCACTGGTACCCACTGCTGCGCAGCCTGTCCCTATTGCCATCATGGCATCTCACTCATACCCCAACCCTCCTGACCCAGAGGGAAGGAGAATTCATGCATCCCCAATTGCAGACCCTCAATTTGGCAGCTTGGCTTATTCCTTAACCACCAATCAATCTGCCAACATCAGTAAACAGGTTCTTGATGGTATATGTGAGGCCAGATGCCCTAGCACTAGAAAGTCTTATGCTGACAAATGGAAAAGGTTCTGCACCTTGATTCAGGCTAAGGGAGCCGATACGGTACAGCCCTCCTTCCCTCTTATCCTGAATTACTTAGCTGACTTGCTACACAGTGGTCTCTCTTTTTTCTCTTTTAAAATTCATGCCTCTGCTATCTCTGCTCATTTCCTCACTGAGCAGCCTTTTTTCTCACGCCCTCTGTTCAATCAATTCCTAAGAGGGGCTAGCAACTTGAGACCACCCAGAAGAGCACCAACCCCAGCTTTGGACCTTAACTTTGTGTTGGAAAAGCTCACCCTGCCCCCCTTCGAACCAGCATCTTAAGCAGAGCTAAAATTTCTCTCCTGGAAGACGGCTTTCCTTCTGGCCATCACTTCAACCAGAAGGGTCTCCGAGCTACAAGCACTCATGGCTGTGGAGCCCTTCATCATCTTCCATGCTGACAGGGTTTCTCTCAGGACTAACCCATCCTTCATGCCCAAAGTGGTGTCCAGTGTGGCTCTCTACCAATCCATTCATTTGCCCACCTTTTCCCCTAACCCATAGAACAAGGGGGAAAGGATCCTGCACTCTCTAGATGTACACAGTCAACTCAGATTCTGTCTAGACAGGAATAAATCCTTCAGAAAGTCTGATCATTTGTTGGTTAGCTTTGCTGCAGGGGCAGAGGGCAAAGCCATTTCCAAACAAACCATTTCGCACACTGCATCCATTTCTGCTACAAGCAACACGGAAAGCCTCCCCCTAAGGGGGTCAGGACTCATTCCACGAGAGCAGCCTCCACCTCTGCAGCTTTCCTCAGAGGAGTCCCCACCAGGGACATCCTGGAGGCTGCCACCTGGACATCTGTTCACACTTTTACCAAACATTACCACCTGCCTATCTTCTCCAAATCCAGGGCAAGGTTCGCCTCTGCAATCTTGCAGGGCATCCTAGCCAGCCTGTAGTCTCTTTGACTGCCTCCACCCTTTTCCTCAGCTTTGGGAATCAACCCAAATGTGATGACTGCAACAGTGAAACATGAAGAACATAGCACAGTTGTGTACACTTTCCATAAATGTAGATGTTCGAGTGTATTCACTGTTGCAGTCCTGGTTTCCCTCCCTCCATCCTCCTCTTCTTTCTTCTCTCTCCTTACAAGGGACATTTTGATATTTACTTTCTACTGGTGGGGTTCTTCCACCAGAACCTGCCTCCCACTTGGGGGCTCCTGACAGTTAGGGCAAGAAAAACTGATGTAATGGCATTGGCTGCCTGACTTTATACTACTGATGACCTGACGTCATTCCTGAAGCGACAGCAACCGAAGCAGAAATACTAAGCCTCTGGTATTCGGGCCAGCTGAGGGCTACCCAAATGTGATGACTGCAACAGTGAATACACTTGAACATCTACATTTATGGTAAGTGTACACAACTGTACTTACTGGATGGTCACTGTTCAACCCATTCTGCCTCTCTTGCGCAAGGGTGACTAGATGTGCTCAGTGGCTCTCCAGAATGCCTGCTATCACATCAAGATAGACAGGTGCTCAAGGAGACACCTTCGCTTCTAGTTAGGGGCCAGTCATTACCAGTTCAGAGCCCTGCCCATTGGACTCACCACAGTCCCCTGGGTGTTTACCAAATGCATGGCAATGGTGGCAGCTGCAGGGATTCCATGTGTTTCCGTACCTCGACAATTTGCTCCTCATGGCACAAGCTGTGTAATATATCATTTCTCTGTTCAGCCAGTTGGGGATTACAGTGAACCTGTCGAAGTCTAGTCTGGTCCCTACACAAAAGCTTGAGTTAATAGGATTCCAGCTAGACTTTCTCTCAGAGATTGCAGCATTACCTCTTCGCAGAGTACAGCTGATCCAGGAGCAGGTTGTGCAAGTCTTAAATCTTTCAAATTCTCCAGTCCAATTGGTTCTTCGGACCCTAGGATCCATGGCCATGGCCATAGAGCTTGTGCCAGTAGCAAGGTATCATATGAAGGTTTTACAGTGGACCCCACTCAACCACAGCCCATAAGGCATAATAACGTACCCACCACTCTAGTCATAGGTGACTCTATAGTCAGGCACACTGATGTTCCACTCACCAGGCTAAAAAAGGAGAAAGTTACTGTCAGCTGCCTGTCAGGTGCCAGGATCCACCACATAACGCATGCACTCAGGTCACTCCACAGCAAGTACAAATATGACTGTCATTGTCCATACTAGTGTGAATGACCTGAGACGTACCTCCCTGGACTACATGAAAAGAGACATGGAGGAGCTTTCTGATCTTGTAGCCCAGGTAGGTATGACCCTAGCCCTGAGTAGCATCCTGCCATCACCCAGAATGATACCACAGTACAAGACCAAAATGATTGACTTCAACAATTGGCTAAGCTTTTGGTGTCATTCTAAGGGGATTCACTATCTGTCTGCCTGGGATGACATGATCAACAGACCACAATGCTTTGCCAGAGATGGCCTGCAACTGTCGCCCTTGGGATTCCAGATACTGGCTAAGGCTCTTGCCACCCCTATAGTGCCTTTTGTAGACAAGATTCAAATGACAAATTCACCACCGAAACAGGTACAAGCAAGCAAAATCTGAGGATAATGCTACTTAATGCTAGAAGTCTAAACCTCAAAATACACTCACTCGAGGCACTCCTTAAAATGGAGAACACTGACATCTGTGCAGTGACAGAGACCTGGTTCAAGGCTCCAGAGAGCACCCCTGCATTACCAGGCTATAATTCATACCACACCTTTCGGCCACCTAACGTGGATCGAAGCACTATAGGCGGAGGCGTGTCCATATTCATTAAGGATATCCACACCTCCAGGCTAGTTGCTCAGCATAATGCAACTGAGATTATCCAAGTGCAACTAACTCTGGGCAAGACCGGAATGCAAATTGTAGCTTGCTACAGATCCCCCACCATGCCCCAGGATTCCCACTCCTCATTTCTTGATACACTGGAAAATATTAGGGTACAACCTAACACCCTAATAATGGGCGATTTCAACTACCCCACCATTAACTGGGAAAACTACTCATGTGCCAACTCTTGTGCTCAACATTTTCTGGAATTCATAAATTCCAGTGCCTTAGATCAACTTATCCACACCCCCACCAAGGGCAGCAATATCCTAGACCTGGTCATTACCAACATGGGCAACCAGTGTTCCACACCAGAGGTCAATTCCTCATTGGTCAGATCTGACCACAAGCAAATCACCCTAGACATCCACATCCCACCCCAACCCCCACCCCCACCCCCATTAGGGAAACCACTGCAAAAAATTTCTCCAAAGCCAACTTCACGCTTCTTAACACAGAAGTGGCAAACTTCACGACACCCATGCTGACGGACAATAGAGATACAACTGCTGAATCCTATACAGTTGCACTTTATAAGCACTTACACGAGTGCATGGATTGTGCAATCCCTAACAGAACCAAGATGCTATCCTCCAAAAAAATGAAGCTAATCTGGTGGATCTTCATCGTGTTACCCTGCTGCAGTCATCACACTTGGGTTATCCTGCCGTCAGGCGGTCCCGCAGTCGGCCCGAATTCCAAAGTCTTGGTCCGGCGTTGGTTGCTGTCACTTCTTCCCTGGCATCAGTGCGCCAGGGGAATATAGGAGGCATCCGACACCATTTTCTTCAGTCTTTCTTGCCGTGCAGTGCCCGAAGCAGAAGCAGTTCGCAAGTGCCGGTCGGCCGACACCTGAGATTTTCAAATCGAATTTCAGTCCGAAGTCTTCAGTAAAGCTAAGTACCCCGTTGGGGAACCTTTTCTTGCCTCAGTCCGATGTCAGAAAAAGTTAACAATTGCATTTCTTGTGGGAAGCAAATACCTCATAAGGACTTCCATTCTTATTGTATTCCTTGCCTAGGCCCAGACCACAACGTCACAGGTTGTCGGTTTTGTGCTAGGTTTAATAAACGAACTATCAAATGCCGTTTTGACTTTGCACGGCATTACTTTGGTAGGAAATTTAATTATATCATGCCGTCGGAGCAGCCGACGACCGGCATGCATAAAAAACTGAAGGATAAGGACAAGCAGCGTAGGAACAAGCCAGACTCCGAGGCCTCTGCTGGTCCTGTCGCTGGTTCTCCGGTTTTCAGTGAGGCACCTACGCAGCCCCTGACGACCGCAGAATTGGAACCCCAGACAGCTTCGGATTCTCAAGCGGATTGTACTAGGCCACAGCAGCCATCTTCATTAGGCCCTTCCGACACCGGAGGAGAAGGAGATCCCGGTGCAGTAGAAACACCGGTTGCAGAAGGTGTCTTCAGACCGACTACACTCACCATTAAATCTTATGCTAAGCTTAAAACTCCATTAAAACCTAAAAAGACTGTACATCAGTCTCCAGTTCAAGGCCCCATGCCTAAGAAACAGATGCTTAAGATGGCTGAAGATTTGATTACCCTAATCAGGGGTTCACATCCACCTCCAGATAAAAGACCAAGACGAGGAGGATTTTGCTTCCTCTGACCAGGTTTCAGTTTCCTCAGACTCTTCTAAGGAACAGGATTACACTTTTCCCCCTTATGAAGACTCTGATGCTGAAGACTTATTCCCTCAGCATCTCCCCCTGAAGACTACTCCTTTGGGGAAACTTTACATACCATGAGGGAACATTTCCGCTGGGAAGGCCAGGACTGCTCTGATTCTAAGAAAAGGCTCCGAGAGTTCCTTTTACTACCCCAGCACAGACCACTTGCTATCTCTCCAGTTTTAGACATCGTAGATGATGTTTACTTGGAGTCTAGTCTAAATCCAGACTATCTACCTCCTGCTCCAGCCAAACCAGACAGATACTACAGAGTACCTAACTCACACAAATTCCTTTATAAAAGCCCTGTGGCTGACCCAGAAACAGTTTCCCAGGGTCCCAAAGGGGCTAAAGCTTCTATGGCTAAAAATCCTGTGCCCTCTGAAAGGCATTCCAGAGCCCTAGATAGATGGGGAAAGAAGATATACACCTCAGCTACTCTGGCTATGAGAGCATTAAATTGTCAGTTTCACATGCTGAAATATCAGCAATTCCTAATGTCTCAATTAAAACAAAAAATGAGCACACATTCTGAACAGTCTGAATTCAAGGAAATGCAGGATCTGTTGCATGCAGCTGAACAGGTGGGAAAATATACTTTACAATGTGGATTTGATTCATTGGAAGCTTCCTGTAGAGCAGCTGTTACTGGGTCTGTCATAGGTTAAAAGAACAAACCCAACCTGATCATGTTAAAGCAAAATTATTGGATGCACCTTTACAGCAGGATGTCTTATTTGGTGTCAAAGCAGAAGAGGTTTTAAAGAAAATGGAGGATAAGGCAAAGTCTATGCAGACGGTCAAGGATTTTTTACAGGTACAACCCCCTCGTTTCAGCAGAAATTGGCCAACAAAAAACTGGTCCTTTCCAGCTTCTGACAGATCACAGAGGGGCAAATACAGACGCCCAAGGGGCAGAGGACAGTCACAAGGCCCTTACAAACCTCGCCAATGGGGTACTGCTACCCAGAAAGGGGGAGAAGACAGGCCCCAAGCTAGCAGAAGACAAACACAATGACTCAACCCTCAAACTACCAAGCAAATCTCTCTTGGCAGCTCCCTTGGGAGGAAAATTAGCACTTTTTGCAGACAACTGGCACATCATCACAAAAGACAAATGTGTCCTAAACATTGTCTCACAAGGATACAGATTCCACTTTCATACCTTGCCAAAGGATAAAAGGAATGCCAAACCTGCCACCAAATCAATGGGCAAAGGCACAAAAACAAATTACAGCTCTCATGGCCATGAGAGCCATTCAACAGGTACCTACACAGGAGCAAGGACAAGGATTTTACTCAAGACTCTTTCTAGTCCCAAGAAAGGACAAAGCATGGAGACCCATTCTGGATCTTTCAACTCTAAACATCTATCTGCAAGTACCAAAATTCAAGTTGCTAACACTACAGCAGCTTCTTCCCATGCTGGGCAAGAATGCTTGGCTAGTAACGTTGGACCTCAGGGAGGCATACCTGCATGTCCCTATCAGACAAAATTGCAGAAGATACCTCCGCTTCATTGCAGGTTCAGCCCATTATCAATTCTCTGCACTGCCCTTTGGCTTATCTACTGCTCCCAGGGTCTTCACAAAATGCCTGGCACCAGTAATTGCATACTGCAGACAAAGAGGAATTCAAATATACCCATACCTGGACGACTGCCTTATTCAAGCAGAAAGCAAGAACATTCTTTTAAAGCATCTGGCATTTGTCAAGCACCTTCTAAGTTGCCTAGGGTACACAGTAAACGAAAAGAAATCAAAACTAGTGCCCTCACAAAACATAATATTCCTGGGTGCCAGCTTGAATACAACGGCCCAGATGGCTTATCTCACGCCAGGCAAGCAACAACAGCTGACTCAATACTTCAAAATAATGGCAACAAAGACCCAACTCCCTGCAAGAAAAATTCTGCAGGCCTTGGGATTCATGGCATCTTGCATACTACTAATACCATTTGCAAAACTGCATATGAGGAAATTACAATGGTACCTGAAAGGCGTATGGACTCAGGACAGCCACAGCTTGGAAACAATGATACCACTCATTCCCTGCCTACAACAGGAGTTTCTGTGGTGGGCACAGGCATGTCACCTCAACAAGGGTCAGCCTTTCACCTTACCCACAGCCAGGCAAACTATGACAACAGATACATCGGACTATGCCTGGGGAGCACACATGGCAGGACAGTGCATTCAGGGCAAATGGACTACAGATCAAAAGCATCTGCATATCAATCAAAAAGAAATGCTAGCAGTGCAGAATGCCCTAACAGCTTTCAAGGACGTCTTATACCCAGGACAACTAATAATAAAGACGGACAATACCACAGTAATGTGGAACATAAACAAGCAAGGGGGCACACATTCCTACCCTCTATGCAGGCAAGCAATGACCTTGTGGAACACAGCACTGTCTTACCAAGTTCAACTACAAGCACAATTTCTGCCAGGAAAGAAAAACACATTGGCAGACGACCTAAGCAGAAACATCATGGATCCCCACGAGTGGAAACTAGATCCACAAGTATTTGCAATGATCACTCAAAAATGGGGATGCCCAGACATAGATCTGTTTGCCAACCCCCAAAACTACCAACTTCAAAAATTTTGCACAAGGACATTCCACCCACAAGCTTGGAAAGTGGACGCCTTCTCATTCAGTTGGAAAACTTTAACAGTGTATGCCTTTTCTCCACTGCCTCTTCTAGCAAAGGTACTGCTGAAAGCCAGATTAGAGAGGCCACAAATGATACTCATTGCACCAGACTGGCCACGCCAGCACTGGTATCCAATTCTAAGGAACATGGCACATGGCCCACCATGGATTTTACCACAAATTCCTCACCTGCTCACCCAGCGAGACAATCAGATTCAACACAGCCAGCTCAAGACTTTAAACCTGGCTGCATGGCAAATTACTTAAACAACCAGCCAACACCTCTATCCAAAGCTGTTATGGATGTCATTCTGGAGGCCAGGAGGCCCAGCATCAGGAAAGCCTATTCAGACAAATGGAAAAGATTTTGCGCCTGGAACCAGGCTATAGGCCAAAAACCCTTGATCCAAACATTCCTCAGATTCTACAATATTTAACCGAGATGTTGCATAAAGGATGTTCCTTTTCATCGATTAAGATCCACGCCTCAGCAATTTCAGCTCATTACAACACGGATCCTCCTTTATTTTCACATCCACTCCTACGACAGTACCTCAGAGGGGCTAAGAACATAAGACCGTCCAGGAGAGCACCAACACCTACTTGGGATCTCAACTTTGTTCTGGAAAACCTTACACTGCCACCCTTTGAACCAGCTTTTTCTGTTGATTTAAAATTTCTTTCATGGAAGACTGCCCTGCTACTAGCAATAACTTCAGCTTGAAGAGTCTCAGAGCTACAGGCACTAATGGCAGTGGAGCCTTTCCTTATTTTTCATCAAGACAGAGTCTCTGTACCAAAGGTGGTATCCAGTGTGGCCCTAAACCAAACCATTCATTTGCCCACCGTTTTCCCAAATCCCCAGAACAAAGGAGAAAGACTCCTGCACTCTTTGGACATTCACAGGCAATTATGTTACTACTTGGATAAAACTAAGGCTTTCAGAAAATCTGACGAGCTCTTTGTAGCCTATGCTGCAGGATCACAAGGAAAAGCTATCTCAAAACAGACTATTTCAAAATGGATAGGACATTGCATACGTTTCTGCTACACGCATCATGGGAAACCGGTACCTGCTAACATTAGGTCCCACTCCACCAGGGCTACAGCTACATCAGCAGCCTTTCTCGGGGGGGGGGGGGGATGCCAACCAAGGATATTCTGGAAGCTGCAACTTGGAGTTCAGTGCACACCTTCACCAAACACTATCACTTACCTCTATATTCTAAGACTAAGAGCTGGTTTTGCCACTGCAGTTTTGCAGGGCCTACTAGCTTCTTCTAACCTGTTTAACTCCACCACCCATCCTTAGCTTTGGGATTCAACGCAAGTGTGATGACTGCAGCAGGGTAACACGATGAACATAGTACAGTTTTGTACTTACCATAAATGTAGATGTTCGAGTGTTCACCCTGCTGCAGTCCAGGTTACCCTCTCTCCATGCCCTCTGAACTAGCTGGACTTTATCTATACCTTTCTATCCTATACAACCTCTGTGGTGTATTTGCTTGTGCCTGAAGGTATTGTTTTATTTTTATATAGCAATATATATATATATATTGCCTACCTATTGGGGGCACCTGACATCTGGGGCAAGAAAAACTGAAGAAAATGGCGTCGGATGCCTCTTATATACCCCTGGCGCACTGACGTCAGGGAAGAAGCGACAGCAACCGACGCCAGACCAAGACTTTGGAATTCGGGCCGACTGCGGGACCGCCTGACAGCAGGATAACCCAAGTGTGATGACTGCAGCAGGGTGAACACTCAAACATCTACATTTATGGTAGGTACAAAAGTGTACTTCCCCTGCTATAAACAAACTCTACAACAGAAGAAAGAAACTGTTGCACAAAAGAGTAAAATCCCATGATTGGAGGAACTCTGTGGTCAGCCTCGGTAAGAAGCTGAAATCCCTCATAAAATCCTCCAAAGCTAGTTATGAAAACAAAATCACCACTGATTCTAAAGACAACCACAAAGCATTCTATAGCTATGTCAAGAATCTCAATGGCAACACTCAGATCTGCTCTGAGTTACAGCACAGTGGCACTAAATATACAGAACCAACTGATATTGCCAACATCCTGGCAGATAGGTTCAGTGCTAACTTTACCCCTTTCTCATTCCCCTAAAGGGCCCATCTCTATACCGGAAGAATGCAAAGTACCTGTAATCACGGCTGCACAGGTGAAAAACACACTCTCCAAAGCCAAGAACACAGCATCCATGGGACCTGACAACATCCCAGGCTGCTTTCTACATGAACTACAGAACAAACTGCCACCCCACCTAAGTACCATGTTCAATCATAGCCTCACCTCTGACTTTGTGCCCACTGAATGGCGCACAGCAACGGTTATCCCACTCCACAAAGGGCGAGCCACCACGGACCCCGGGAACTACCCCCCCATTAGCCTGATGAGCCTGTTCTGCAAGGCTATGGAGCGTATCATCATGGAACGTATAAACAATGACATTGGTAATCTCCAAACTCTGGACCCTACCCAGTTCGGGTTTGTAAAAGGCAGATCATGTCTCCTAAACTTGATAGACTTCTTTGAAGTGGTCACCAAAGCCGTAGATGAGGGCAAGGTTGTTCACACAACCTATCTAGATCTCGCCAAGGCTTTCAACACCATCCCCCACTCTGGAATTATAGACAAACTCACTAAACTAGGTATAAATCCCTATGTGACAAGATGGGTTGCCAATTGGCTCACTGACAGAACCCACACTGTGAAAGTAGCAGACTCTAAATCCAACGTCAGACCAGTGACAAGTGGAGTACCACAGGGTTCAGTCCTAGGTCCTCTCCTGTTTGGTATCTACTTCTCTGAAGTACAGGCTAACACAGAAGGTCTTTGGCTAACAAAGTTCGCAGATTACTGCAAACTAGGAGCCATAATCAAAACTCCTAATGATGTGGACATCCTACAAAAGGGCCTCACTGAGACAGATGTCTGGTGTCAAAGCCATGGCCTCAAGCTTAATGCCAAAAAGTGCATTGTTATCCCTTTTGGTAAAAACTCTGTACCCATGAACTACCACATAGGCGATAGTGTACTTAACACCAAAAGTGTGATAAGAGACCGTGGAACACAGGTGGACAGTAGTCTCTCCTTTGATAATCACATTGCCACAGTAGGCAGGAAATTCTTCTACGTGGCACACCACATCACAAAAGGTTTCTCATCCAGGAAAAAAAAAGGTCATTGTTCCCCTCTACTCATCACTCATTAGACCCATTATAGAGTACAGCGCCCCTTTTGATATGTACCTCACAAGACATCTACAACAACTGGAAAGGCCACAGAAATACCTCACAAAGAGGATTACCGGCCTCAAACAGATGCCCTACGCAGACTGTCTCAAAGAATTCCAGCTTTACTCTGTCGTATATCGCCTACTCAGAGGCGATCTCTACCTAACATACAAAGCTATGTCAAACCCAGAGCTGTTGGAAATGCTCCACGTAAAGAAATCCCAATCCCTCTGAGCTACACGCTCTAGGGACCTAAACCTTGTCACCACAATAAACAGAACATGCTGGAGGGATAGATTCCTGTCCCAGAGACTTCCCATACTCTGGAACAAACTACCTATCTATATCAAACAGAGCTCCTCATTAGCACTCTTCAAGAAGAATCTTGATGATTGGATGGGAGATAGGAAATTCACCCCGGGGATCACTTCTGTGGCTCTGCATGACAGGGGTACAGGAAAATATTTTTCTTGGGTGGTAAAAGCCAGGGTGCTGTTTGGCTAGGCTTATATAGGTCCTAGGGCCAATAGCCTAGTACCTTCCTGTGAACCTATGACCCTAGCGGTTCAGTGGTTCCTTCTGTCTCAGCCTATGTCCATGTCCATAAAATTGATGCCAGTGTGCAGACGACACCTTCTTTGGTAGCTTCAGTGTCAGGGTCTCATTTTAGGCATGCCCTTTTCACTTTGTCTGCCCAAGGCCATGGTGGCTATGGATGCTTCCCTGTTAGGGTTGGGGGTCATTTCCAGAGGAGAGCAGTTCAAGACATTTAGCCCCCTGTAGAGACCAACTTACACATAAACGTTTTAAGGATGAGAGCAGTCTTCCTAATGTTGCAAGCCTTTCAGGATTGCCTTTCTCTGGGGGCGATTGTAGTTCAGATGGACAACATGGCAGTCGTCTGATATATCAACAAACGGGGGGAACAAGATCTTATCCGTTGTGCAGAGAGGCCATGAGAGTGTGGGAGTGGGTGATGTCCTCCAGGCACTTTCTTCTTGCAACACATATACCCAGGGACTCCCAATGTGTTGGTCGACAAACTCAGCAGAACCATACAGAGTACTCACGAGTGGTCCCTCAGTCTGACGTTGGCGAAGCAGATTTTTGATCGTTGGGGTCAGCCATGCTTTGACCTCTTTGCCTCCCCTTCCAACAGCAAATGTAGTATGTTCTTCGCTCTGATCCCCCCACCCGGGGAGTCACCAAGGGATGCTCTAATCCACAATTGGCCTCCGGGGTTTCCACTACGCTTAGCCACCTATCCCTTGTATCCCCAAAGTTTTGCAAAAAGCGTGCTGCCTGGGGACATCTCTGATACTCATTGCCCCCTTCTTGCCTTGTCAGTCATGGTTTCTCTTCCTAAGGTCTCACCTCTGAAGTCTCACCCTTAGATACTGGATCCCCTACAAGATCTGATCTTGATCTTCCATCCTTTGGGGCTCCCTCTTCCGAATCTGTGAACCATTCTTCTAACTGCATGGTTTCTCCAATCTCAATGATTTTGAAACAGTTCAGGCTAGCTTCCCCTATCAAGAATATTATCCTAGCCTCCCAAAAGCCTTCTTCCAGAAAGGTTTATAGTAGCAAATGGAAAAGTTTTTTTATCTGGGCTAAGAGCAGGAATCTGGACCCCTTTTCTGCTTCTGTACCAGATATTCTCCTGTTCTTTTCCTCACCTTTTTAGGAAGGGGCATGCTTTTCTACTATTAAGCTTCAGTTGGTTGCATTTTCCAATTTTCATGAGAATAGTGAACCTACGTTCTCTTCCAGACTCTCTAAAGCCTTCATTAAAGGCATTTTCCTTTCTAAGACCACCTGTTAAGGATCCCTCCCCTCCTTGCGATCTTACCTTAGTGCTACAGTCTCTGACTCCGAGCCCATTTGAGCTTGCTAGTTCTTGCAATTTCAGAATGTTGCCTTGGAAAACGGCCTTCCTAGTAGCCGTAACATTAGCTAAGAGGGTGTCCAAACTGCAAGCCCTTTCTATTGTTCCCCCATATGTAGTCTTTCAAAAGGGCAGTGTGTCTCTTAGAATGAATCCATCCTTTTTTCCCAAGGTTTCCACTGAATCCAGTCTGAACCAATGTATTCAGTTACCAGTTTTCTTTCCCAATTATTCCATTAAAGGAGAGTACATTCTGCATACTTTGGATGTACACAGGCCATTGTGATTTTATCTGCATAGGACTAATGAGTTTTGCAATTTCAGATCAGCTTTTTGTGGCCTTTTCCCTGAACAGACGTGGCCTCCCCATTTCTAAAGTGACTATTTCTAAATGGATCTCCAGCTCTATTTCTACAGTCTACACCAGCAAGTATCTTGCGTTTCCTGGAAAGGTTAAAGTTCACTCTACTAGGTCTGTGGCTACTTCTTCAGCCTTCATGGCCAGACTCTTTATTGACGGCATTTGCACTGCCGCCACTTTGTCTAACCCTCACACTGTTATATCACATTACAAGCTCGATTTGGTTTCCAGGAACAGAGCTTCCTTTGGTTCCACAGTGCTTTGACTTGTCCTTCCTTGAGGCTTCCCAGGGTAGATTGTAGCTGGGGACTGCAACCCCACTGTGAGGAATAATGACATGGATAACATCAAATAAAGAGTTTTGTACTTACCATAACTTGGCATCTGTGTTCCTCACATTTCCCTCTCGCCATCCCCCTTCCTTGTTCAATCTTCTGAGGAAGTTGGACTGTTGTGGGTCCAGGACTCTTCCCTTTCTTCCTTTTGGGTCATAGCGATACTGATTATGTTAGCAAACTCAGTCTGAGGGTTAGAGTGTAGCAGGGAATTATGGGAGAGGGAGGTGCTTGAGCCTTGGCTTTGTCTAAGCTAAAGTTGCCGGCTCGGATCTGATGTCGAATCTAACACCGTACTGTGAGGAATAATGACATAGGATAACATGGATGCCAAGTTATGGCAAGTACATAACTCTGTTTTTAATTTTGTGCACCCTGCTTTCCTTCTTGTGTTGTAGGCTGAGAGGAGATAGTGTCCCACACTGTATGTTTGCTGGGAATTGAACTGTTAGGTTGTAGGCTTGGCAGTATGATGGCCACTTAAGAGGAACATCTGAAAAAAATGTTTCACTGTTTCTTTTGCTGTCCTAATCAAATATTAAAATATATTCTTTTCAGCTGTACACATTGTATTGAGTAGTAGAATCAGCTGACTTTTTTGACAGTTTCTGTTAAAAATTTCCCAAGCACACCCATCACAAGTTTTACACACCAGCTGAAGTATAGTAAGAAAAAGGCAGCCACATAGTGGTATCACAAACGAAATGACAAAATTCAGACAAAAACTTTTTCAAGACACAGATCTCCATGTTGGAGTCAAAAAGAGAGAGAGTACAGATGATAGGCTTAAAGCCTGTCATGCTGTAAACTCTTAATAGTTTTTATTTAGGAACCCATGAGTCCTTCCTTGCTGTATGATGTGGCTAGATAGGTACATGCCAAAGGGGACATAATACTCTACGTTTGGTCTAATTAGTGTTGAATAAAGAGATGATAATTTCAAGTTCAAGGCAAGTCTTAAATGTAATACTTTCTAATTCAGTTTAATATGTAGAGAACATCTGTAAAATGAATGACCTAGTTGAAAATCAGTTTAAAAATAGATCCTACTTAATTAATCCATCTGATCTAACATGTAGCTTTTGAGCCCCTTGTTTGATCCGACTCTGCAGTATCAGTTCTTCAGCTTTAAGTCTCTTAAAGAATCTTTCCCACCCATAATGTACCACTTTCCTTAGCTACCTCAGATTTTGCTTGTCACCTTAGTGAAAGAAGTGTGATCACTTGCAGCTAGTGCTCCACTTCATTTCTCTTCAATTCTTATTCTATTTTACATATATAGCTTTCAAGTGATCGTTGTAGTCAGTGTTTGGATTTTGAAGTAACAGTTCTCTTTCCAGTGTTTAGTGTTGTTTTTTTTTTTTTTTTTTTGTACTCGACTCCTTCACATTATCCCATCACTGAGTTTCCTTCCTTAGATTTTTCTGCTACTTACATAGTTAGGATTTTGTCACTGTTGTTATTGAGGTTAATATTTACATATATAGATATTTAGATATATAAATAGAGCAGTGTTTGAAGTGTAACATTTTGGAAGTAATAGATCTGTTGTCAAGTTTTTTTCATTCCACAACAGTTTGGTTCAGATCCGATCCTCAGATATGACTTGGCCGTTATTTTATTTTGTGACCACCAAAAAGGTCTAGAACTTTTAAGTGTAGTTCTACTTCCATTGCTGATAATCTTTTTCTTTATTCCTGTTTCACTATTTAAAAAAAAACTTTTTTTACTTTTTTTTGGTTTAGTTTTTACATAATGTCTGAAAAAACGTCTTTCTGGTTTTAAAAAGTGTCAGAAATGTGGGCACAAGTCAACTCTTTTTGATGCACATGCTTTATGCATATATTGTTTGGGGGCAAACCATCTTCATGTAGACCTGTAAGACCTTCAGTCTGTGAGTTGTAGTGGATAGGAAAAATAAATTAATCTTGAAAGGATTGCTACCTTCATCCTTTTCAGAGGCTGTTGCTGGGGCTCAACTCCCCCAAACCTAAGTTAAATGAGCCTTCAACTAAGCCTTTAAGGCATTCGGGAATCTTGACTCCTTGTCAGATCTTACCAGGGAGCTACCATGGAAAAAGCATACATTGGATCAGAAGACTGCTCCTCCTCAGCTGGCGTTGGAGTCGACAAAGGCCTTCTCATATCCTTGCTCTTCGGATCCAATGCCTTTACCCAGAACTAAGTATTCTCCATCCATAGACCTCATACCCTCCAGAGTACCTTCACCATATCTTGCATCCTGCTGGCACTCTAGGTCTCCATCGGTAGTTTCTTTTCGTTCTTACAGAAGTCTGACTGAGGCTGATGTGGAAAGAATGATGAGCAAATTTCTCTCGCTGCAGATTCAGATGGGAGTTCTCTTGGCTCCTACCACTTCGGGTCATGAAGCCCTTGTTCATATTACTCCACCAATCTCAGATGTTCTTCGTGTTTCACTGTTGCAGTCATTACAATTGGGTAATCCTGCTGGCAGGTTGCCCTCAGTCGGCCTGAATTCCAAAGTCCTGGGTCCTGCGTCGGCTGCTGTCTCCCCTTCCCTGACATCAGGTCAGGGGTATAAAAGATGCGGCCAACGCCATTTTCTTTAGTCTTTCTTGCCGCGCGGTGCCCGAAGCAGAAGCACTTCGCAAGTGCCAGTCAGCTGACTCCTGAGATTTTCGTGTTCGAGTTTCAGATCCGAAGTCTTCAATAAAGCTAAGTACTCCGTTGAGGAAACTTTTTTCTTGCTCCAGACCGATGTCAGATAAAGTAAATAATTATTTCTTGTGGAAAGCAAATACCTCATAAGGATTTTCATTCTTACTGCATTCTTTGCCTAGGCCCTGATCACAACGTCTCTGGTTGTCGGTTTTGTGCTAGATTTAACCAACGCACTATTAAGCATCGGTATGATTTTGCTTTAAACTATTTTGGACACCGGTTTAAGTATCCAGAAATGTCGGATAGCAATCCGACTACCGGAGTTCACAAAAAACGCAAAGAAAAGGAGAGAGATAGACAACCAAGGCCCAAACTCGACGATGAAGCTTCTCATAAGCCAGTCGCCGGTTTGCCGGTTCTCAGTGAGGAGCTTTCGCGGCCTCTGACGCCCGCTACTTTAGAGTCGCAGGCCGCTACCGACTCCCACGTAGAGTCAGCCATGCTGCTGGAAACTCAAGGTACTGGAGCCTCGGATACTATTCCTTCAGATGGGTCCGGAGCCACTGAGCAGGCACCAGCTTCTGAGGGTGTATTCAGATCTAAACATCTTTACATTAAACCGACTTCAGCTTCAAAGGCAAAGAGTAAAGCACCTTCTAAAGCAAAGAAACAAACTCAGTAGCCACGTGGTCAGGCCTCTATGCCCAAAAATCAGATGCTGAAAATGTCCGAAGACTTAATTACCTTGATCAGGGGTTCCCATCCCCCTCCTGATAAGAGGCCTAGGCAAGAGACTGACTATGAATCTTCAGATCAGGTTTCCATTTCTTCTGATTCCTCTTCTTATCAGGAATATTCTCTTCCCCCCTGTGAGAATTCTGATGCTGAAGAATCTATACCTTCAGCTTCTCCTCCAGAGGACTATTTTTTTGGGGAAACCTTGCATACCATGAGGGAGCATTTCCACTGGGAGAGCCAAGATTTTTCAGAATCTAAAAAGAGGCTCAGGGATTTCCTTTTACTACCTCAACACAGGCCACTAGCCATTCCACCTGTGTTAGACATTGTAGATGATGTGTTTTCAGAGTCTAGTCTTACCCCCGACTTCTTACCTCCAGCTCCTGTTAAGCCTGACAGATATTACAGACCCAGACCCAGAAACTATTTCACAGGGTCCCAAAGGAGTTAAGGCTTCCGCTGCAAAAATCCTACCCCCTCTGACAGAGATACTAGGGCACTGGATAGATGGGGAAAAAAGGTTTACACATCTGCTACCTTGGCTATAAGGGCCTTAAACTGTCAGTTTCATATGCTCAAATATCAGCAACATGTCATGGCATTGCTTAAACAGAAAATGTTGTTAAACTCTGAATGTGCAGAAAACAAGGAAATGCAGGATTTATTGCATGCAGCTGAACAAGTTGGAAAACATACTTTGCAATGTGATTTTGATTCTTTGGAGGCCTCCTGCAGGGCCGCAGTTACAGGTTCTGTAATCAGGAGGCATGCTTGGTTAAAGGAACAAAATCTGCCTGATCATGTCAAAGTTAAATTATTAGATGCACCTTTACAGCATGATACTTTGTTTGGTGTTAAGGCAGAAGAGGTGTTAAAGAAAATGGTGGACAAAGCTAAATCTATGCAAACTGTCAAATATTTTTACAAGTACAGCCATTTAGGTTTAGTAGACACTGGCCAACAAAGAATTGGTCCTTTCCTGTGTCAGACAGACAGCAAAGGGGCAGATCCCAGACGCAAGGTTCATACAAGTCAAAGCAATGGGGTGCTTCTACCTCCAAAGTTGGAGAAGACAAATCACAACCATACAGGGAACTGTCCCAATGACTTCCCCCTGCCTGCACCAAGCACTTATCTATTGGCAGCACCCTTAGGGGGGAAATTAGCACTTTTTTCTCAAAATTGGCACATCATAACCCAGGACATGTGGGTTCTAAATATCGTGTCACAAGGCTACAAGTTCCATTTCCATACCCTGCCAAAAGCAAACGGCTGGCCAGATCTGCCAAAAAAATCAATGGGCAGAGGCACAAAAACATGTCTCATCCCTCATGGACATGGGGGCCATTCAACAAGTACCAGAGCAAGAGCAGAGACAAGGATTTTACTCAAGACTGTTCTTGGTACCCATAAAGGACAAGGCCTGGAGGCCAATACTGGACCTATCTATTCTGAACACATTCCTGGATATACCAAAATTCAAGATGTTGACTTTGCAGCAGCTTCTGCCCATGCTGGGCAAGAACGCTTGGCTTGTGACTTTAGACCTAAAAGAGGCATACCTGCATGTCCCAGTCAGACAGATATGCAGTAGATACCTCAGATTCAAGGTTGGCTCAATGCATTACCAATTCTCTGCACTGCCCTTTGGCTTATCTACTGCGCCCAGGGTCTTTACAAAGTGCCTGGCACCAGTAATTGCATTCTGCAGACAAAAAGGAATACAAATATATCCTTACTTGGACGACTGTCTAATTCAAGCAGAGAACAAGGACATTCTTCTACAACATCTGGCATTTGTGAAAAGACTTCTAACATGCCTAGGGTACACAGTCAATGAAAAGAAATCAAAACTAGTACCCTCTCAAGAGATAATATTCCTGGGTGCAAGCTTAAATACAACTGCCCAGATGGCTTATCTCACGCCAGACAAACAAAGGCAACTGACTACCTATTTCAAAATGTTGGCAACAAAGGCCCATTTATCTGCAAGAAAAAATCTGCAGGCTTTGGGCTTTATGGCATCCTGCATCCTACTAATTCCATATGAAAGACTGCATCTGAGGAAACTTCAGTGGTACCTAAAAAGTGTTTGGACCCAACATTGCCACAGCCTGGAAACTATGATTACTCTCATTCCCTGCCTGCAACAGAAGTTTCGATGGTGGGCAAAGGCTTGTCACCAAAACAAGGGACAGCCATTCACATTACCCCCAGCCAGGCAGACACTAACAACGGCTACATTAGATTATGCCTGGGGGGCCCCACATGGCAGGAAGATGCATTCAGGGCACATGGACCTCAAACCAAATGGATCTACATATCAATCAAAAAGAGATGCTAGCTGTTCAAAATGCCTTGACAGCCTTCAAGGACCTACTTCATCCGGGACAACTACTGATAAAGACAGACAACACCATGGTCATGTGGTATATAAACAAGCAGGAGGGGGGGCACACATTCTTACCCCCTTTGCAGACTAGCCATGACTTTGTGGGACACAGCATTGACTAACCAAGTACATCTGCAGGCACAATTCCTGCCAGGAAGGAAAAGTACTCTGGCAGACGAACTAAGCAAAAACCTCATGGATCCCCACGAGTGGCAGCTGGATCCACAAGTCTTCAGTATGATAACAAGGAAATGGAGATGCCCGGACATAGATCTATTCGCCTCCCCTCACAACTACCAACCAAAAAGATTCTGCACAAGGATTTATCACAGGCAAGCATGGAGAGTGGACGCCCTATCTTTCAGCTGGAAAAATCTATCAGTGTATGCCTTTCCCCCACTGCCACTCCTCCCCAAGGTACTCCTAAAGGTCAGACAGGAGAAGCCACAGATGATACTGATTGCCCCAGACTGGCCCCACCAGTACTAGTATCCAGTACTAAGGAACTTTTCTCAATGCCCAGCTTGGACCTTACCTCAAATACCTCATCTACTGTCCCAGCGAAACAATCAGATCCTGCACAGCCAACTCAGGACTTTAAACCTGGCAGCATGGCGAATAATGTAGTTATACAAAACACACCTCTCAGTAAAGCTGTGATGGATGCCATTTTGGAAGCCAGAAGGCCTAGTACTAGAAAATCTTATGCTGGAAAATGGAAGAGATTCTGTGCTTGGAACCAGGCAAAGGAACTGATACAGCTGTGCCAAATATTCCTCAGATTTTACAATACCTAACTGAGATGCTGGACAAAGGCCTACTTTTCCTTCTATTAAAATTCATGCCTCTGCCATTTCGGCTCATTACAATACAGAGCCACCAATCTTTTCTCATCCCTTATTAAAGCAGTACCTCAGAGGAGCCAAAAATTTAAGGCCTCCAAGGAGATCACCAATGCCTGCATGGGACCTCAACTATTTCTTGGAAAAACTCACCCTGCTTCTTTTTGAGCCAGCTGCTTCTGCTAATATAAAGTTTTTATCTTGGAAAATAGCTCTGCTCTTAGCAATAACTTCTGCAAGACGAGTTTCAGAGCTACAGGCACTCATGGCTGTGGAACTTTTTTTCATTTTTTATCCAGACAGGGTCTCTCTGAGGACAAACCTAACATTTATGCCTAAGGTGGTGTCCACTGTTTCTCTTAACCAAGCTATTCATCTGCCAGCTTTTTATCCAAATCCACAGAACAAGGGGGAGAGAATTCTGCATTCTTTGGACGTACACAGACCGCTTAGATTCTACTTGGACAGAACCAAAGTATTCAGAAAGACAGAGCAATTACTAGTTGCATATGCTGCAGGATCACAAGGAAAGGCTATCTCAAAGCAGACTATTTCAAAGTGGATAGGCCATTGCATTCGTTTCTGCTACTTACACTAAGGCAAGCCAGTGCCCAAGGGCATTAGGCCACATTCATCCAGAGCTGCAGCCACTTCAGCAGCCTTTCTCAGGGAAGTACCAACCAAGGACATTTTAGAGTCTGCTACTTGGAGTTCAGTGCACACCTTTACAAAGCACTGTCATCTGCCACTCTACTCTAAATCCAGGGCTGGCTTTGCCACTGCAGTTCTGCAGGGCCTCATAGCCGCTCCTAACGCTGTTTAGCTCCAGCCTCCCAACCATAGGTTTGGGACTCTACCCAAATGTAATGACTGCAACAGTGAAACACGAAGAACATAGTACAGTTGTGTACACTTACCGGAATGTAGATGTTTGATGTAGATGTCTACATTTATGGTAAGTGTACACACCTGTACTTTCCTTCTGCGATCCAACCTATTATTTCAAAGCCATTGGATCCGAGTCTCCCAGGACCATACGGATTGGATCAGAAGGTGTTGGTATCTTTGGCTCGAGACTGCCTCTGAGTGCACCGACTTCGATGGTTTTGGAGCAGGATGACTCTTGAAACCGAAGTGTCCCTGTTGGATCCGAGGCTTTAGAGACGACTCCAAAGTTTTCAGAGCCATCTTTTCCCCTCAGAGCCTTGACATTGGACAGCTTGGTTCCATCCTCCATTTCGGGTGGACTGCCTTCAGGGTGTGGGGAGTCGATGGAATGGAAGTGTGGCTTCTTGGCTCCATTGGTTTCCTTCTTACTGGAGCATTGTCTTTGAGGTGGTGGAGAGAGTGTTCTGTGCTTCAGAAGGATAGACGGCTCCTACCCGCTCAGATCTTCCCTCTGGATACCCTGTGTCTCTGTGCCTTGAGCCCCATCATTTTACGCCACAAGGACAGCTAGCCCAAAGTCTCCAGGTTACGCACCAGGGTATTTCTATCTCTTCTGACACTTCTTTGGAGCATCCCACCAAAGAAGTCCCTAGAAAGAGGAAGTGCAAGTGGAAGTACTTGAACTCCCCTCAGGAGTCCTTCACCGAAGATACCGATTTTGATGAAGGGGAAGGGTACCCAAGATCACCACCCAAAAATGTCTCATTCAGAGACATTCTTGAGATCCTTAAGGGAAGGGTGGTTGGTCAACCAATAACCCTTCCGCAGATCAGTATTCCTGGAGGCCTTTGGGTCTGGCCCGTCTACCTCCTGGGTAACTCTGTTCACTGATGAGCTCATTGAATTGATCTCTAGATGAGAGTGGAAGGAACCAGATATAGCTGAGCCAATCCCCAAAAGAACAGATCGGATTCTGGCACCACCTGTAGGAAGGGAATTTTGGAGCAAGGAAGTGCCCATAGATACTATGATCGTGGCAGCGGCTGCCAAGAATGAACTTGCTGAATCTCAGGCCTCTGTGACCTCACAGTTGGTGACCCTACAATCCCTTTCTGATTCATCCATGAGACTTCTCTCTCATGCAGCTGAAGGTCCTTCAGGGGTAACGGGTTCAGGCATTTTTATTAGAGGCATGCCTGGATGCATTTGTGTGATTTTGCGGAGCCCTTCAAGTCCTTGTTCGTCATTGCAGCTTTTGAGGGCAGTTCGTTGTCTGGCCCAGAAGTGAAGGACACACTCTCCAGGTGTGAGAAAACTGGAAAAACCCTCTCTGCAGTGGGTGTACATTTTTTCACTCCTTAAAGAACCTTCTATGGGAATCAACAAAGTGGTCGAAAGATGTGGTTCAGGAAGTCCCATGGTCCTTTCCAAGATCCACGTGGAGATAGTTCCCCCAGGGGCAGGGGGAGGGGACTCAAATGGAAGACACCTCCCACACAGTAGAGGATGCTTGCAAAATGAAAGGTCTAGAGATTCCTTCTCTAACAGACCCTACCAGTGCTCCTGAAAGAAGACCCAATTGTCCCCGTCTGGAGGTAATCGAGGGTCAGTTATCCCTGCACCAGGGAGCCTAGCTAGAGATTACAAAAGGTACATGGGTGCAGAGGATCATTTCCAGAGGTTATATTATTCCCTTTTCCCTTCCACCTCCTTTGGTATGGAAAATTTCCCAGTGTTCCACCCAGTCAGAGGAAAGCAGCAGCAATAGAAATACAAAACCTGTTAGAAAAGGGTCATCTAAGAGGTCCCACCAGACCAGATAAAATCCAAAACTTAGTAAAGATTCTTTTTACTGCAAAAGGAAGCAGGGGACTGGAGACAGATTTTGGATCTCAGCTACTTGAACAAATTAGTTCGACACAGAACGTTTTGGATGGTCATGGTTCAGTCCATTCTGCCTTTCTTGTGCAAGGATGACTGGATGTGCTCAGTAGATCTTCAGGATGCGTACTATCACATAAAAATGAACAGACAATCCAGAAGGTATCTATGCTTCTGGCTGGATGCCAGTCATTACCAGTTCAGAGCACTGCCCTTTGGCCTCACCACAACCCCCAGGGTGTTCAAATGTGTGGCAGTGGTAGCAGCTAACTTGAGACTGCAGGGATTCCAAGTATTTCCTTATTTGGATGACTGGCCCATTGCCTCCCCAACCAGGCATCTACTATTAAGACTGCGAGATCAGATGCTCTAGACTTGCTCTAATCTGGGAATAATCAGAAATTACAACAAATTTCATTTTGAAACATTTCAGACATTGGAATCTATAGAAACAGTTTTCAACACAGTATCATTGACAAGAGTTCAAAATTTCAGATTTCAAGTCAGAAGAATACTTCACAGTACCACTGTCTCAGCCCTATTGACTGTACAAGCCTTGGGATCAATGTTGGCGGCTGTAGTCCTAATTTCCCTAGCAAGATTTCACATGAGAATTCTTCAATAGATGTTAGCAGCACAATGGTTTGTTCTCTACCAACACATCAGCCCAAATAATCACTCGGGCATGCAAGAGATACATTCTGTGGTGGATTTGATCAGATCAGGTTCTTCAAGGCCATCCTTTCGTTCTCCCTCAGCCCAAGGCAATAGTGACCATGGATGCATCCTAGATTGAGTGGGAGGCCACTTGGTCCCTGAAGAGGCAAACACACATATCAAAGTCATGTAAATAATAGCAGTGCTCTTTGTATTGCAGGCTGTCTAAGACTCTCTCCTTTTGGTACAGTTGCGATTCAGACTGGCAATTTGTCAGTAGTTTGGTACATCATCAAACAAGGAGCAACCAGCTGTTACCGCTTGTGTCGAGAGTCCCTCAGAGTGTTGCTTGGGTGATCCCATCCAACCATTTTCTGATAGCAAAACTTTACAGAAGTAAATGGAAGAGGTTTGTTTTTTGGGCACATCAGAAAAATATTGACCTCTTTTCAGCTCTAGTACAAAGTGTCCTTGAATTTTTGGCAACAATATTCCATGAAGGAAGTAGCTCCTCAACTGTAAGTATTCATTTAGCAGCCATCTCTAATTGTTACACTGGATTTAAGAACTCTACTATGGCTTCATCTAAACTTTATAAGGCCTTCTTGAGAGGTATCCTTCTTTTGAGACCTCCTTATCAAGATCCAACTTCTCCATGGGACTTAATTGTGGTACTGCAGGCTTGAATTCATCCCTCATTTGAACCAGCAGCAAAATGTGATCTAAAGTTTCTGACCTAGAAGGCTGTCTTTTTGGTAGCCATCATCTCTATGAGAAGGATTTCAGAACTTCAAGCATTGTCTTCTAAACCTCCCTACTTGATTTTTCACAGGATTAGAGTAACATTACAAACAAATCTATCTTTCCTTCCTAATGTGGAATCGGAATCTAACATCAACCAGTCAATCTGCCAGTTTTCTTTCCTAAATTTCCAAACAAACGTGAATATATGTGGCACTTATTGAATATTCACAGACAATTGTGTTTTTAAAACAAAAATTAGAAAGCCAGATCAATTCTTTGTTTCCTTTGCATATTCTAAATTGGGCAAATCAGTTGCAAAGGTAACTTTAGCCAGATGGCTGATGGATTATCATTTGTCTACAACAAGTTGGGTCTGTCCTTACCAAAACCTTTAAGAGCCCATTCATCTAGGTCCATGGCAACTTCTTCACTGTTTCTATCTAGGGCTTCCATGAACGACGTATTATTACTCATTACAAACTGGATCTGATCTCAAGGGGAAGATCAGACTTTGGCTCAACTGTGTTCAGGAATATCCTTCCTTAAGAGTCCACCTGGGATTTTTGGTAGCTGGGGACCTTGTCCCAACTGTTGAGGAATAAATGAAAATTGGCAATGTCAGATAAAGAAGTTATGTACTGACCATAACATTCCATCTGTGTTATCCATTTTCATTCTTCCTCAACTCCCTTCCCACCAACCCCCAACCTTTTTAACAGTTGATTTCTGGAAGAACGAGAACTTATAAGGGCACCACTCTTCCTTATGTTGAGCTCCAGATAATGGCTTCTTTTACCACGGATGTTATGATAATATTTCTTACATTATGTTAACCAGCAAACAAGATCTTGGGTATGTTAAGGGTTGGTGCATTATGGATAAGGGAGGAACTTGAAAGCTTTTTGGTGGCCATGAGCTGAAGTAACAGCCGTGTTGGATCCAAAGGTTGGATCTGTACCCAGCTATTGAGGAAGAATGAAAATGGACAACACAGATGGAACATTATTGTCAGTACATAACTTCTTTTTTTTTTTATCTGAAGTAGTTGATTTTCAACCTGTGGGTTATGGATCCGTATCGGATCCGACACGGCCGCATATCCAGCATCTGATCCAAGCACCAAGCTCCTCTCCTTACCCATAATGCCCCCTGTCTCCTTCCTCCCTTCAGATCTCATTTGCTGCTGGAAAAGCAAGCATCATGGTCCAAGTTCTTGGCTAGTCATTTGGGATTAGTGAGTGTGTTTTTGCATTTTTTGCTTTCCTCTTTAACTTTTCTTCCTAGCTTTACTATCTATTTTCCCCGCGCAGTCATCGGAAATCAAAAAAAAAAACTTGTCTCCTTTTTCCATCTGTTCTTTTCTTTAGTGCGAGGGTGTGTGTGTGTGTGTGTGTGTGTGTGTGTGTGTGTGTGTGTGTGTGTGTGTGTGTGTGTGTGTGTGTGTGTGTTCTGGGTCTATTTAGGAACATAGCTGAAACCCCTAAACTAGGTTTCAGAAAGTGCACAGCGTGTGGCTATAAGCTATCCCCAGCCGATGGCCACACTCTGTGCATTGTGTGTCTGGGGGCGGCCCACCTACTAACCTCCTGTCCTATCTGTGCCGGGTTTAATCCCAGGCAATGAAGGACAGGAGGGACAAGCTCATCCTCAAGGGCCTACTTTCCTCTTTGGGAACTGTAGTCCCTACGCCCCCCCACATCAGATGTGGCATCAACTTCTACCTCTTCCCCAGTCTCTTGGACTCAAACTCCCACCAAGAGGTCCAGGGAAGGGGAGAAGTCTGGGAAGGACAGGCTGAGGAAGCGGTCTCCCAACCGCTCGACTGTGGCCGGCCCACTGCCAAAGGTTAGGCCAGAAACCAGACCTGGATCTCCCCAGCTGCATTCTCCTAGGTTCTCCCCGTAGCCGGAGGAATCCCGGGTCTGGTCACTTGTATGGGCTTCCCCTCACTGACACTCCAGACCGATGTCAGTGGCTTCATCCTCCAGCTCCACCCAGAGCCTCAGTGAAAAGGAGATGGATAGGATGATGCAGAGGTTTATCCACACCCAAATTCAAATGGAGGTCTTGCCTGTCCCCTCTCCCTCTGGAGGGAGGAGTTCGCAGTCTTTCTTCACTCCCAATACTCCTTCTTTGATCCATCCTTCAGTTACAGAGCCCCTCGATCCGAGGACCCCCTGGGTCGAGGGGTCAGCGCCGATGGTACCTTGTACCTCTATGCCAGCCATTGACTTAAGCATGTCGGAGCCGAGCTCTTGGAGCCGTAGCCTTGGGGTCGGATCAGAAGGGGTGCTGTCGGCTCCGAGTGTGTCGGAGTGCAGTATTCCCCTCAGTATCTCGGCTCCAGGTGTCTCGGCTCTGACTCCCCTGCGCATCAGAGGGGAACGGCTCCAACTGGCACTTCTCAGGATATCCGTTCTCCTTCAGCCTTTGATGTGGTGGAGAGGGTTCTCTCAATGTCGTCGAGACACTTGTCCATCTCATCCTCGGACTCCGTCCTGACTCCCTCTGTTTTGGGTACTGTCCCGACCATTTTATCATCTCACGGACAACCTGTGCCCATTTTGCCTCAGGAAGCTCCCGTAGAGGAGCAGCAGGACGTTGACGAGATCTCCCCAGTGATTCCTCCTGAGGAGATCCCTTGCAAATGGACGTGTAAAAGGAGGCACGTGGACTCCCCACCAGAGTCCATTACCGAAGACACTGATTTGGAGGTAGGGGGAGGCGCCCCCCCCGATCACCCCCTGAGGAAGTCTCTTTTGGAGACGTCATGGAACTCCTATGCTGGGGGGGGGTCTGCCCAAATACCAACCTCGGATGAATCGGGTGTTCCTAGAGGTATTCGGCACAGAGTCATCTACTTCCTGGGTGTCCAATCCCGCTTATCCCTTAATGGACCTATTAACATCTCGGGCGTGGAAGGAACAGGACACGGTGGAACCTATCCCTAAGTGCCCTGATAAAGTCATTAGCCCCCCCTCGTCAGACAACATGTTGGTGGTCTGGTACATCAACAAACACGGGGGAGTCAGATCTTACCCCCTTTGTCACAAAGCCATGAGAGTGTGGGAATTGGGCAATCTCCACTGGCTGTTTTCTGGTGGCAACGCACATTCCAGGACGGTCCAGCATTCTAGCGAACAGGCTCAGCAGATTTACCCTGATGCCTTACGAGTGGTTTCTGAATCCTTCAGTGGTGGAGCAGATCTTTCTGAAGTGGGGTCGTCCTTGCTGCAATCTATTTGCATCTTCTTCCAACATGAAATGCAGCAAATTTTTCGCTCTGAACCCCTCTCAGGGGTAGCCCCCAGAGATGCTCTGATTCATGCTCATCTTCCCAGTCTTCTTTATGCTTATCCTCCTCTACCCTTGATATCAAAGTTTCTTCAGAAAGCTCACAGGCTGGGGAGCTTTGTGATTCTCATTGCCCCATTCTGGCCTCGCCAATTCTGGTTTCCCTCTCTATAGTCTCATCTAGTAGTTCCACCGTGGTTGTTGGATCCAGTTCAGGATCTCATTTCTCATCCCTTGGGGATTCCTCACCCAGACCTGGACAGCCTGAAGCTCACAGCTTGGCTGCTCCAGTTCCCATGAGTATTAGGACTCCTGGTTTATCTTCTCCAGTTAAAACCATTTTGGTGGCGGCTCACAAGTCCTCCACCAGAAGGGTATACCGTAGTAAGTGGAAACGTTTTTCCATATGGGCCTCGTAGCATGCACTGGATCCCTTTAATGCTCCACTGTATGTGGTATTGGAGTTTTTGGGGGGATTTTTCAGCAAGGTGCTAGTTCCTCCACTGTCAGAGTCTAATTGGCCCCAGTTTCCAATTTTCATGTGGGGAAAACATGACTTCTTTGGCCTCTTCTAAACTTTGCAAGACCTTCCTTATGGGTGCCTTTCTTCTGAGACCCTGGTGAATGATCCTACCCTTCCTTGGGACCTTATGTTAGTGCTTCAGGCTTTAGTTTCACCCCCATTTGAACCTGCAGCTTCGGTAGATTTGCAGTATCTATCTGGAAGACTGCCTTTTTAGTTGTCATTACTTCTGCTAGGAGAGTGTCAGAACTTCAAGCACTATCAATCAAGGTTCCTTATATGATTTTCATAAGGATATAGTGTCTTTGTGTACTAACCCATCTTTTCTTCCCAAGGTAGCATCAGAAGCCAATATTAATGAGATGATCATCTTCCAGTCTTTTTTCATATTTTCAAAATATGAGAGACTATAAATTACATTTGCTGGATATGCATAGACAATTACGGTTCGACTTGCACAGGACAAAAGCTTTTCGTAAATCTGACCAACCGTTCGTTTCTTACTCAAAACCCTTTTTAGGGAAACCAACCTCCAAGGTTACGATTGCCCCTTGGATTTCCCAATGCATTATTCGGGAGGTACTCTGTCAGGGGGTTTTCCCCGCCAGGTCAGGTAAAAGCGCATTCTGCCAAATCTATGGCTACTTCAGCAGCTTTTTGGCCCAGGGTGTCGCTGGATGATATCTGTTCTGCAGCTACTTGGTCCTCATCTCATACCTTCATTTCTCATTATAAATTGGGCATTGCATCCAGGAACAGGGCATCTTGCTCCAGAATATCCTTTCATGAGGGCCTCCCAGGTGTATAGTAGCTGGGAACTCTGTCCCACAGGTTGAAGATCAAATGAAGTCAACTACATCAGATAAAGAAGTCATGTATTCACCATAACGTTCAATCTGAGTAAGTTGTACTTCATTTGTCGTCAACCATCCCCCCCCTACTTCCCCCGACTTTGTCACTATTGTCCTGGCTATATATATATGGAAGGTGGACATCTCAGGGATGTCCTTTATCATGCTTTGGCTCAGGAAATTTGGGTTGCCAGTAGTGGTAAGGTCTTGTTGGGTCGGGTATGTGTTATGTGTTGGGCAGCAAACTCGATCTGAAGGGAGGAAGGAGACAGAGGCATTTTGGGTAAGGGGAGGAGCTTCGAGCTCAGACCAGATGCTGACTATGCCTTCGTGTCTGATCCAGTATGGATCCGTAACTTACAGGTTGAAGACAAATGAAGTACAACTACTCAGATGGAACATTATGGTGAGTACATAACTTCTTTTTAACTTTTTTTTTTTTTTTTTTTGCAGTTATACATACAAAGTAGCCAGTTTCAAGAAATATTTTGTGTGTGGACATAACATTTTGCCACAAGATTTGCATGAGCTTTAGTGTTGTTTGTTTGGGGGTCTCACATTTATCTATTAGTTGTAAATTATTTGCATTCTTTGGACCCAGAGCTTTTGCAGAAAGGAAGAATAAGTTGCTTTTGAAAGACCTCCAGCCACCAGATCCAGATGTTTCCAAGTCAAAAAAGACTTCTGAGAAATCATCCAAACACAAGGAGTCAGACTGAAGAAAAGAGACATTGGAAATCCTTGGCAACGCCCCAACTTCTGAAGGTCCCAAGGTTTGAAGAACATATGACCTGAACTCCTACCTACATACCACCCTCAGATCCAGAGCTCATGGATCCTCACAATTCATGATTCTTCCAAGAAGTCCTTGCTTGCAGAGAAATTAAGAGCATCCATTATCCAGCCTTTCCTTGACTCTTTCTATGTGATCATTTAGGTCTTACTGGAGTACCTCAGAAGCCAGTTTGGATCATCTGATGCAAAAACTCATCAGGAAGCAAATAGAGATGGGGGTTATTCCAGCTGCTTTGGCTCTGAAGGTGATTGGATATGCCCAGATGCCCCCAATCCGTGCTCCCTCACTGGTCCTTCTTTTGGCTCTGGTTACCTTGAAACTTTTGTTCTTTCCCGAATCCTGTGGACCAGAGGCCAACCTACTGTGTCTTCAGCTCCAGAGAATATAATTCTGACGCTTTTAACTATGGTTTCATTGGATCCATTCAAGTCTTGGATCTGAGGGTTCGGTTGATGTCTTTAGCTTCATCACTGGGGCTATTGTCCATGGGTCTGTTGGTGATATTGAAGACATCTACCTTTGAATCATTGGTGCCAGTTCCCTCATCAGGGCCTTCAACTTTCATGGATTTAGGGGTTCTTCCAGTAGCCATCTGCTTCTCTGAAGGGATTGCTGGATCTGTCAGCTGGCATGGTCTCTTTGGATCTTATGGAATTTGGTTCAGCCTTTCAGGTATTGGGCAGTATCCTTTATTTCTTCACCTACCAATTGCGGTTCCATCCCATGGCCCTCCTCAGTTCTTGTCTTATGTCCATAGGTCGTAGTTGCTCTGTAGGGTTCAAACCAACTGCTCAGAAGCAGCTGCATTACTCTGAAGAGTCAGGTGATACCTCTCCTAATCTACCAAGAAATAGGTCATGCAAGAGGAAACATTTAGAATCCCATCTGACTCTCCCACCTCTGATAACGATTCAGAGGATAAAGAGTGTTCTCAACAGTCTTCCTCCAGATTTCACCTCATTTCGAGAAATTTTTAGAAGTGATTCATCAGAGGCTTGGCCCATCGATCCCCCCCCAGGATGAGAAAGTATTGTTTGTAGCCTGTGGGGTGAAACCATCTATATTCTGGGTGGTCCCCTCCAGTCAATAAGTTAATCGAGAACTAAAACCAAACATCCACAAACTATGAATAAAAACAACAAAAACAGCACTGAGAAAGGGCGTGACACTGTGGAAGCCAGCAATTAACAGGAAAAAATGCCTTTATTAATCCATAACATCAGTTAAGCACTTGTTTCAAAAGGCACAACTTCATCAGAACTGATAAATTAACTCAGTCATTAAATTTAAATATTAAAAGGCCAATCAAATCATTCTTTTTAATCACGTCAGTGTGAATGACACTCAAAAATATGTATTAGAAACATTTACGCGGTGGTGCAGCAGTAGCGTTGTTGCCTCACAGCAAGAGGTTCGCCCATTCGATTTTCGGGTCGAGTGCAGGGAGTGCCTTCTGTGTGGAGTCTGCATGTCCACCCCGCGGTTGGGTGGGCGTTCGAAAGACATGCGTAAATGGGCGTGCCTTCGTTGAAGGTTGAACGTCCAGCTGGCACCTCGGCGTTCGTGAAAATCTACTGCCAATCATTAGCAGACCGGAGTTCTGCTGTGGCGACCCCTAACCAGGAAAAGCATAAAGACAACAACAACAATGCATGCATTAAAACCTTTGAATAACAGATGTAATGAATACCATTCATTTGACCACATAATGTTTCAACTTTAAAACCGGTAACAACAAATAAGTTAATTGACTTAGTGGCTAGACGGCCTTGGCAGGAGCCTGACACCTGTGAGGCAGTCTCCCATAAACTGATCAAAATCCGTAAGCCTCTAAATGAGAAACAGCACTGAGACAAGTCCCGATGTAGAGTCCATCATTGTGGTGGCAGCCACCAAAAGAGAGCTATCTGAAGGCACATCCTCTGTCCATCCCCCATAAAGAATAGAGAAAAATGGAGAGACTGCAAAAGTGGGTGTATGCTTTGGGCGCTACTTCATTTAGAGTCCTGTACTACTCCACACACATAAATATATTTCAGAGAGATTTGTTCCAGCAGGCTTTATCAACTGTGAAAGCCCCACTGACAGCATATTCCAAAAAGCAGCTTAAAGCTTCTCTATCTACCATGTCCAGTATTACAAACATTTTCATGCACCTAATGCATAATGTTGCGGAAGGAGTAGTTAAAAGTATCTAGGACTGTCATAGCCATGAGATGTCATGCTTGGCTGCATCTAAGCAGTTTTGCAGGCAGTATTTAAAGTGTCCTTCACATATGCCTAATTTAACGGATCATACCTTGTTTGGCTCGTATGTGAAAAATGTTGTTGAGTGAACAGAATGGTAAGACTCCCTCTGCTGTTAGATTGTAATTCAGGGTCTTATAGTAGGCACCAAAGAGGCCCTGTTCAGGTGTTGAAAGTCTAAACATCAGTTCGACTTGCCTTATGACAGGGGCAGCAGTGGCAGAGATGCCCCCTTCTACGGACACCCGCCCAGAGGCTGAGACGGTACACAGAATCAGGGATTTCATGAGCCCTTCTCTGATAGGAGACACCGTAATCCCTAAAGGTCTACCAGACTGCTCCACTTTGGGGGCAGTCAGAGGTTATCTCTTCGCCAACTAAGCCTCACCCAACAAAGAACAAATGGGTACATTTCAAGGAGTATTAAAGTGATGAGCCAACAGACTATGGAAAACTGTTTTATTACCAAAATATCATCTCAAACATGAAAAATAGACACAAAAAAGACCAGTTTCAGCTATAAAGTTGACATAGCCTTCATCAGAGTTATACAAAACATAACTTCAGTAGCCCCATTTTATAGTAGACATATTAATAATCTGAAAAATCATTGCTCACTCACAAATGCTCATTAAGTCTCTGTGGAAATAACCCATCCAATTTAATGATCCATTTCTTTTCGTTAGAATTCAATATAGTATGCCATTCTGCTTTATTCATCCTGTTGCCCATAATTTTATCAATCACAATGAATCTAAAAGAAGCATTCTTGTGTATCATAGTATGTTTGTAGAGAGCATTGCTGGTCTTTTTAGTTCTTATGTCACTAAGATGTTCTGATATACGTAGCCTTAAAAGTCTAGACGTTTGGCCTACGTAAAAAGCAGAACAAGTACATGTTGCCAGGTAGATGACCCAGTCTGTGCCAAAATCTGCAAAGAACCCAATATTGTATATATTCCTAGTATTGTTGCTGCTGAGATTTCTTCACACTCCTACAATGGGTACAATAACCACAAGGGATACACCCCACAACTATGTCTCCAGTTAAGGTTTTTTGGTGGAATCCAATTTGGACCTGCCACTGTGCTTGTAATGACTAAGCTGAGAGCCTATGTTCCTGCCGCTCCAAAATGAAAAGAAGCATCTGTCTTTTGGAAAGGTTGAAAGGTTAGCACCCGCAAGTAGTATGTTCCAATGCCTCTGTACACTATTCAATAAAAGATCATTATTTCTCCCATAAGTAGTTACTAAACGGATCAGTGATTGATTACCTGGTTTCCTCTGTTTGTACTGCAAGAGACCCTTCCTGATGAGTGCAGATACCCAATTACTAGAACTGAAGACATTACCCATTTTGTAACCCCATCCCTGAATCTAGTGGTTAAGTCATCCTTAAAATGTTCGTAGGTTTCCGGGTGAGAACATATGCATTTCATCCTTAGGAGTTGAGATTTTGGAATATTTTGCAGATATGTGGTGGGTAAAAGCTGGAGGCATGGAGAAGAGAATTATGTTGTGGGTATTTTCGATAGACCTCTGTCTATAAAGTATGGTCAACATTCCTGGTGATTAGGACATCTAAATAGGTGATTTGTTGAGAACTGTAATTCACTGTAAATTGGATGCCCCGTTTGTTTTCATTAAGGTATCCCACCAACTCCATAAGATATTCCTCATCAGATCTCCATACCATCCAGCAATCGTCAAGGAACCTTCTCCAAATGTCAATCTCACCTAGATAGATGTTATGTTTATTGTCATATATCAAGACCTCCTCCACATATGCCATAATAGGTCAGCATAAATGGGGGCAAAAGATGCCCCCATTGCTGTACCCTGGACTTGCCAATAGCATTTTTCCTGATAGAAGAAAACGTTCTTGGTCAGCACATGTTCCGCAAGGCAAATTAGGAAAGTATTAAGGCCTGGAGGATAGAGTTCTGATTTATAGAGCCATTATTCTAATGCCTCTAATCCTGCCCTGTGTGGAATATTGGTATACAGTGCTGAGACATCCAGAGTGCATAATAGCCATTCTGGTTCTAGTTGCATGTCTGAAACAATTTGGAGACATTCAGTGGTGTCCGGAATTCTTGAACATACCCATCTAAGTAAAGGTTGTAGATATTGCATGAGGAATTCTGAAAAGGTTCTGTAATTGAGCCCCTGCCTAAAACAATGGGCTTGCCAGGTGGATTGTTCAGATCCTTATGTATTTTCGGAAGGAAGTAAATGTATTGACTCATGGGATCTGAAACAGTCAAATGATGTAAAGTGTTATTTGAAATAATGCCCTTCTCTTTGGATGACCACAAGAACTGATCAGTCTGTTTCTTAAACCTGAAAGTAGGATCTAATGGCATACAGGTGTAATAACGCCCATCACTAAGCTGTCTGATTGCTTCCGCATTGTATTGTGTCCATTTCATTACAACCACAGCCCTACCCTTATCTGCAGGCAAGATAACCAGTTCCTTGTTGTTGACCAATTCTTGTAACGCTTCAGTTTCGATCTTTGAGAAATTATTAGCTTTACATTTGAATTTCCTAGAATGAAAGTGTAAATCCTTTAGGATGGAAGATGTTCTTCCTGTTTCACTGTTGCAGTCATTACATTTAGGTAATCTGCTGGCAGGTTGCCCTCAGTTACCCTCAGTCGGCCTGAATTCCAAAGTCTTGGGTCCTGCTTCGGTTGCTGTCTCCTCTTCCATGACGTCAGGTCGTCAGGGGTATAAAACATGCAGCCGACGCCATTTTCTTTAGTGCCACGCGGTGCCCGAAGAAGAAGCATTTTGCAAGTGCCGGTTGGCCGACTACTGAAATGTTCGAGTCTGAGTTTCAGAACCGAAGTCTTCACTAAAGCTAAGTACCCCTTTGGGGAAACTTTTTTCTTGCTTTTTACCAATGTCAGGAAAAAGTTAACAATTGTATCACTTGTGGGAAGCAAATACCTCATAACGATTTCCATTTATACTGTATTCCTTGCCTAGGCCCTGATCACAACAAGTCTGGCTGTTGGTTTTGTGCTAGATTTAACCAACGCACTATTAATTGTCAGTATATTTTTGCATCAAAGTATTTTGGAAACAGATTTAACTACCCAGAAATGTCGTCGGATAGCAATCCGACTACCGGAGTACATGAAAAACGCAAAGAAAAGGAGAGAGAAAGGCAGTCAAGATCCAAAACAGATGACGAAGCTTCTCCTAAGCCAGTCGCCGGTACTCCGTGAGGTGCTTTCGCAGCCCCTGATACCCACTACCTTCGTGTCGCAGGCCTCTACAGACACCCATGTGGAGTCCGGCATGCCGCAAGATACTCGTAGTATTGGACTGATGGATGTATCTCCCTCGGATGGGTCCAGAACCGCTGAGCAGGCATCGGCTTCTGAGGGTGTATTCAGACCTCAACATTTGTATATCAAAGCGACGACAGCTGCAAAACCAAAGACAAAAGCAACTTCTAAAACTAAAAAACCGATGCATGAGTCACGTGCACAGGCCTCTATGCCTAAAAAACAAATAATCAAAATGGCTGAAGACCTTATTACCTTGATCAGAGGTACCCATCCCCCTCCTTATAAGAGGGCTAGGCAAGACACTGATTATGAATCTTCAGATCAGGTTTCTATTTCTTCTGATTCCTCTTCTGATCAGGAATTATCTATGCCTCCCTATGAGGATTCTGATGCTGAGGAGTCTATTCCATCTGCATCTCCTCCTGAGGATTATTCATTTGGAGAAACCTTGCATACTTTGAGGGAGCATTTTCACTGGGAGAGTCAAGACTTCTCAGAATCAAAAAAGAGGGTCAGGGATTTCCTTCTTCTCCCTCAGCACAGGCCTTTAGCCATTCCCCCTGTTTTAGACATTGTGGATGATGTGTTTTCGGAGTCGAGCTTGTCCCCTGACTCCTTACCTCCAGCTCCCAGTAAGCCTGACAGATATTACAGGGTCCCTGACTCACATAAATTTTTATTTAGAAACCCTGCTGCTGATCCTGAAACTATTTCACAGGGTCCAAAGGGAGTTAAGGCTTCAACATCAAAAAATCCTACCCCCTCTGACAGAAATTCAAGTGCACTGGACAGATGGGGAAAAAAGGTTTATACATCTGCAACCTTGGCAGTCAGGGCCTTAAACTGTCAATTTCATATGCTTAAGTACCAACAACATGTTATGGGATTGCTGAAACAGAAAATTATGTTGATTTCAGAATGTGCAGAAAATAAAGAATTGCAGGAATTATTGTATGCAGCTGAACAAGTTGGAAAGCATACTTTGCAATGTGGTTTTGATTCCTTAGAGGCCTCCTGCAGGGCCGCAGTTACTGGATCTGTGATTAGGAGGCATGCCTGGTTAAAGGAACAAAATTTACCTGATCATGTTAAAGCTAAATTGCTAGATGCACCTTTACAGCATGATTATCTGTTTGGTATTAAGGAAGAAGAGGCTTTAAAGAAAATGGAAGACAAAGCTAAGTCTATGCAAACTGTTAAAGACTTCTTACAAGTGCAGCCATCAAGATTCAGTAGACACTGGCCTACCAAAAAATGGTCCTTTCCTGTGACAGACAGAGCTCAAAGAGGAAAATCCAAACGCCCTAAGGGTTCCAGATACCAGGCGCAAGATTCATACAGGTCAAAGCAACAGGGCGCTTCCACCTCCAAATCTGGAGGAGATAAAGCACAAACCTACAGAAAACAATACCAATGACTTCCCTCTGCCTACACCAAGCACTTATCTTTTGGCAGCACCCGTAGGGGGAAAATTAGCACTTTTTGCTCAAATTGGCAGTTAATAACCCAGGACAAGTGGGTACTAAAAATTGTATCACAGGGATACAGATTCCATTTCCACACTCTGCCAATGGCAAATGGTTGGCCAGATCTGCCAAAAAATCAATGGGCAAAGGCACAGAAACAGGTTGCATCCCTCATGGATATGGGGGCCATTCAGACAGTACCAGAACAGGAAAAAGGATAAGGTTTTTACTCGACTGTTCTTGGTACCCAGAAAGGACAAGGCCTGGCGGCCCATACTGGATTTATCGATTCTGAACACATACCTGGACATTCCAAAATTCAAAATGCTGACTTTGTAGCAGCTTCTGCCCATGCTAGGCAAGAATGCTTGGCTGGTGACTTTAGACCTAAAAGAAGCATACTTGCATGTCCCAATAAGACAGTCATGTAGAAGATACCTCAGATTCAAGGCTGGCTTAATGCATTACCAATTCTCTGCACTTTTACTTTCGCTTATCTACTTTGCCCAGGGTCTTTACAAAGTGCCTGTCACCAGTAATTGCATTTTGCAGACAAAGAAGTATACAAATATATCCTTACTTGGGCGACTGTCTCATTCAAGCAGAGACAAATGAGATAAGTAACAAACTAGTAAAAATAAGAAACAAAGTATCCAACAACTGAGGCGAGACCCGAAACCAAGACTAAACTGTTTAATGAAGCGCTTTTCGTTGTCGTATTTACGGCAACTTCTTCATATTATTACAAACAAACAAATAACCTTACAAGTTTATATAGCAGATATCATGTGATTTATGTATCTGCTATATAAACTTGTAAGGTTATTTGTTTGTTTGTAATAATCTGAAGAAGTTGCCGTAAATACGAAAAGCGCTTCATTAAACAGTTTAGTCTTGGTTTCATTCAAGCAGAGAACAAGGACACTTTTCTTCGACACCTGGCATTTGTGGAAAAGCTTCTAACATGCCTAGGGTAAACAAAAAGAAATCACAACTGGTACCCTCACAAAAGATAATATTCCTGTGTGCAAGCTTGAATACAACTGCCCAGATGGCTTACCTCACGCCAGACAAGCAAAGGCAACTGATTACTTACTTCAAACTGATGGCAACAAAAACCCAGTCTTCTGCAAGACAAATTCTGCAGGCTCTGGGCTTCATGGCATCCTGCATCCTACTGATTCCATATGCAAGACTGCATATGAGGAAACTTCAATGGTACCTAAAAAGTTTATGGAGTCAACATTCTCACAGTCTGGAAACAATGATTCCTCTCATTCCCTGCCTGCAACAAGAGTTTCTGTGGTGGGCAAAGGCATGTCACCAAAACATGGGACAGCCATTCACTCTACCCCCTGCCAGCCAAAACATAACAACAGACGCATTAGATTATGCCTGGGGGGGCCCACATGGCAGAAAGATGCATTCAGGGCATATGGTCACCAAAACAAATGCATCTGCATATCAACCAGAAAGAGATGCTAGGTGTTCAAAATGCCCTAACAGCCTTCAAGGACTTACTTCATCCAGGACAACTACTGATAAAGACGGACAACACCACAGTCATGTGGTATATAAACAAGCAAGGGGGCGCACACTCATACCCCCTCTGCAGATTAGCCATGGCACTGTGGAACACAGCTTTGACCTACCAAATACATCTTCAGGCTCAATTCCTGCCAGGAAAACAAAACACTCTGGCAGACGATTTAAGCAGAAACCTTATGGATCCTCACGAGTGGAAACTAATTCCACAAGTCTTCAACATGATAACAGAGAAATGGGAGAGCCCAGACATAGATCTGTTTGCCTCTCCCCAAAATTATCAATTGAAAAGATTCTGCACAAGGACTTATCACAGACAAACATGGAAAGTGGACGCCCTATCCTTCAGTTGGAAAAACCTATCAGTTTACGCCTTTCCTCCTCTGCCTCTTTTCCCCAAGGTCCTCCTAAAAGTCAGACAAGAAAAACCAAAGATGATACTGATTGCCCCGGACTGGCCCCGCCAATACTGGTACCCAATCATAATGAACTTGTCTCAATGCCCAGCTTTGACCTTGCCTTAAAGACCACAACTACTGTTCCAGCAAAACAATCAGATCTTGCACAATCAACTACAGACTCTGAACCTGGCAGCATGGCTGCTCATGTAGTCATACAAACAACACCTCTCAGTAAAGCTTTGATGGATGTCATTTTGGAAGCCAGAAGACCTAGTACTAGAAAATCTTATGCTGACAAATGGAAGAGTTTCTGTGCTTAGAATCAAGCACAAGGTACTGATACAGCAGAACCAAATATTCCTCAGGTATTGCAATACTTAACTGAGATGCTTGACAAGGGCCTATCTTTCTCATTAATTAAAATCCATGCCTCTGCCATTTCGGCTCATTACAATACAGAGCCACCAGTCTTTTCCCATCCTTTACTAAAGCAGTATCTTAGAGGAGCCAAAAATTTAAGACCTCCTAGAAGATCACCATTGCCTTCTTGGGACCTCAATTATGTGTTGGAAAAGCTCACCCTGCCTCCATTTGAACCAGCTGCTACCACTGACATAAAGTTCTTATCATGGAAAACAGCTCTACTACTAGCAATTACTTCAGCAAGAAGAGTTCCAGAGCTATAGGCCCTCATGGATATAGAGCCTTTTATCATATTTTACCCAGACAGGGTATCTATGAGGACAAATCCTACTTTTATGCCTAAGGTGGTTTCCAGTGTGGCTCTTAACCAAACATTTCATCTGCCAACCTTTTATCCAAATCCGTAGAACAAGGGGGAGATAATTCTGCATTCCTTGGACGTACACAGACAGCTAAGATTCTACTTAAGCAGGACTAAAGCTCTAAGAAAAACTGAGCAATTACTAGTGGCATATGCTGCAGGATCAGAGGGCAAGGCTATTTCAAAGCAGACAGTTTCAAAGTGGATACGTCACTGCATCCGTTTCTGCTACTTACCATGGTAAACCTGTGCCCAAGGGCATTAGGTCTCATTCCACCAGAGCTGCAGCTACTTCAGCAGCCTTTCTAAGGGGAATACCAACCAAAGACATTCTAGAGGCTACTACTTGGAGTTCTGTTCCCACCTTTACAAAGCATTATCATTTGCCTCTCTACTCCAAATCCAGAGCAGGCTTTGCCACTGCAGTTCTGCAGGGCCTTCTAACCGCTCCTAATGCTGTTTAGCTCCAGCCCCCCAACCATAGCTTTGGGCTTCTACCCAAATGTAATGACTGCAACAGTGAAACATGAAGAACATAGTACAGTTGTGTACACTTACCATAAATGTAGATGTTTGAGTGTAATCACTGTTGCAGTCCAGGTTACCCTCCCGCCATCCCCCTGTCATTCTGGAATTTATCTTTCCTTCTCTATCTTCTACAACCTATGTGGTGTATTTTCTTGTAGATGAAGGTAAAGTTTATAGTGATGCATGTATATATATATATATATATATATATATATATATATATATATATATATATATATATATATATATATTTTTTTTTTTGGGGGCCTGACATCGGGGGTAAGAAAAGCTAAAGAAAATGGCGTTGGCTGCATGTTTTTATACCCCTGACGACCTGACGTAATGGAAGAGGAGACAGCAACTGATGCATGACCCAAGACTTTGGAATTCAGGCCGACTGAGGGCAGCCTGTCAGCAGATTACCCAAATGTAATGACTGCAACAATGAATACACTCGAACATCTACATTTATGGTAAGTGTACAGAACTGTACTTTTGAAACATTTGTACATTGGGATGTATAGGGGGCGGAAAACTGGATTTATGATATTTGAAACCACTTTCATATTCAGGGTTATCAGATGTTTGAAAAAATAACCTTATGTTAAGAAGTCTGCAAAAGGATATAATATCCTGTGCAAGATTATCTTCAGAGACAAAGAAGCCAGGTATAAAGTTCAAACCTTTATTCAACATTTTTATTTGGATGTTTGACAGAGGTATTGTAGAAATATTCAACACATTGTTATTGGTAATCATTTCTGTATTACCAGTTTCTGTAGTCCCTCCATGTTTTCCACCCTTGGAATGTTTCCTCCCTCCCCTCCTCCTCCTTGACCTAAAGGAGTTGGTGTATTGCTTCTTTTGGACAATCGGGACAATGGGGAGTCTGGGGCATGCTGTGTGTCAGGGTCAGTCGCTGATGAGGAATCTTCCCCAGATGTATCATAGTTAAATGGGGTTGTTCTTTTAAGGATCAACCTAGGTGTCTTTCGTTTACCCAACTTCCTGCCATCATTTTCAAACCTAACTTGTTTGTTGTTGTTACTAAATTGGGTGCCCCTATCATAATCAGCTAAATCCCTCTGAAATTTCCTCATTTTCTTTGCCTTGAGCTGTTGTTCAAAATTAAGAAGGTCTTTACTAAGTTTATTAAGGCATATATCATGCAATGGCAAGCCTTCAAAAGTCTTGGCTTCCTCACACAATCTGGTTACTTCTGCTGTGTCCTTCTCTATTGTACGATCATAATAGGAGGACAAAACCCCCAAGAACCCCATAGATGCATGTTGCTGAGCCACAGCCCACTGTTCAGCTAGTTCAGTATCCATCTTGCTCACCAGAGGTTGTACACGTACCCTGAGTCCCCTGGGCGCTATACCCTTAGTCATATATGCTTTAAACAATTTAGAGTGCCACACACTGATCCGTAAGAACCTCATTTGTTTCGTTAAATTTTGAAAGTGGACTTCACAAGTATCCTCCAATGTCAAAGGATTCAAACTATTATTGGGGTTATTATTTTGGCCCAAACCAAACACCCCCAGATCATCCAGGTCTGCTGATAACCCCTTTAGTATGCTTGTCAAATCCATGGGGAATAGATGGTCCAAACCAATTGTCTGTATGTAAATACTGTATCTGCAAGTAATCCTATACGTTAATAGATTAGTAACCACTTAGATAAATGTAAGGGTATAAACCACCAGGGAGTGTAGATATTACCTGAGTCCAAAGATATATTGGTATCTAAAAAATATATAGATCAATAGCAATAGCAATCACAATAGGTAGGCAAGGGCCCAATATATGGTATCAGTCACTATTTATTGGGAGGCACATAGAACCATACCTATTCAAGGCACCCAAATCACAGTATTATGGTTATTCAAACCTATTTCAAAAGATATTAAAAAAAATATATATATATATTAAAAAATCACAGCAATGCTACGTTTGTTTACATGAATTGCACAAACCTTCCATGATAAATTCCAAAACCTGAGAAATGGACAATAGTAGCCCTTGCTCTTTGGTCCTTAGACAGGAAACCATAACATAACTTAATAAATTACCTGTAGATTGTTATAGCCTTTAGGCAGAATGATATAACAATGCTATGTCTTTTTCATACGATTCAAACTGTGTAAACGAACAATAATAGTCTTTGCTGTAAATTAAGTGACATATAATACTAACATATATAAGGTCATTTACCAAACACTCAGTAACTAATGTAAGATACAGTGAGACCAACAAATGGATTCAAGCAATAACCCCCCCTTAGTGTTGTATGTATCAGCAACCATGGATTCATTTGTTACACATATAGAAAACATGCTTAATCCATCAAACCCCCAAATATTAATAAGATTTCTTGCTGTTCCTAAGTTTCAAGGAGACCAGTCTTCTCATACATGTCTTGGAGTTGAGGGTTGTCCTCATAGTGTTGCAGAACTTTCAGAACTTCCTTCCATAGGACATATCTATCTAAAAAGGATGGTAGTTTGGTACATCAACAGTTAAGGGGGAACCAGATCTTACCCCTCTTGTCAGGAAGCAGTGAGGGTTTGGCAGTGGGGAATAGTCTTGCACCACTTTCTGGTAACAGCACACATCACAAGGATACTCATTTGCCTTGTAGACAGATTCAGCAGAGATCACTTGATGCCTTATGAGTTGTGTGTCAGTCTGGCAGTAGCCAGGAAAATATTCAGTTGCTGGAGTACTCCCTGCTGTGATATATTTGCCTCTCCAAATGATACCAAATGCAACAGCTGTTTTGCCACTATTCCCCTTCTGGGATAACCACCAAGGGATACTTTATCCCAGCAGTGGCACCCAGGGATTCTTTATGTTTACCCACCTCTTCCTCTAATGTCTAGACTTCTGTTGAAAGTGCTGATGTGCAAGGCAACAGTCATCCTCATAGCTCGATTTTGGCCCAGACAGATTTGTTTTCTCCTTCTAAGGTCTCACCTAAAAGAGCCTCCCTGTCGCTTGGATACCTTTCCAGATCTGATCTCCCACCCCTCTGGGAATCCTGACAGTTTGAATCTAACCTTCTGGTTTCTCCAGTTCTAGTGATGGCTAGTGATGTTAAAAGGAAAATATTTGTTTTTTGGGTGTACTCACAAAGCACTGACTCATTGTCCACCCCACTGTCAGATATTGCATGCTTTCTTACTTCTCTTTTTTGATTCAGGCTATAGTTTTTCCACTAGTAAGGTTGGGCTTACTACCCCTCCGTTTGTTTTTATCCAGAAATCAAATTGATTCTCCAGTAGTCTGGAAAACACTGTACAAACGCCAGTATTCTGTTTCAGAAAAGGAAACAGGCTATTGGAGTTTGTTAAAATGGCTGATTTATTATGCTTTTTTACAGAAAAGCATAGTAAATCGTCTGAAAGCAGGCATTGAGAACAGAAAAAGAGGGCATTCCCTGATGGGTGATGTCATAGCAACATCACAAAATAATTGGGATGGGATGCGGGCGGGAGAGAGGGTGGGAGTGGGGGTGCTAAGAGGTTACATGTGATGCGAGGGCTGTGGCCTGACTCCGGTTTTAGCCACAACGAAAGGTGGCAACCCTAAGTAAGGTCCAATTATCTTCTGTTTCTTGCTTCCAAATTTGGTTTCAGGAACATTCAGTAGACTCATACAAACTGTCCAGGGCATTTCTAAAAGGAACCTTTTTTCTACGACCACCGATAAGAGACCTGGTCCCTCCTTGGGATTTGAATTTTGTATAGGAGTCTCTCCCAAACCCCCTTTCAAACCAGCCCCCTCAGCAGAATTTAAGTACCTCTCATGGAAAACTATTTTCTTTGTGCTATCACTTCTGCCAGAAGGATTTCAGTACTCCATGCACTGTCATCCTCTCCTACTTACTTGATATTCTGTAATGACAGAATGTCTTTTAAGGACAAATTCCTTATTTGTTCCCAAAAGTGGCTCCTGAATGAAATATTTTATAGCTGATTCATCTACTAGTTTTCTTCCATAATTATGGAAACAGAGAGAATACATACTGCATACCTTTGCTGTACAGAGGCAATTGTGCTTCCACTTTCACAGGATGGAATCATTTAGAAAAGACAAACAACCTTTTTTTCCTTTGTTCAAAACAAATTGGGGGGAGAAGGTATCAAAAATGTCACCATCAAGATGGCTGTCAGACTCCATTGCCTTTATTTACACACTCAACAATAAATCTCTTTCTGGTAAACCAAGAGCTTATTCTGCTAGAGTTATGGTAACCTTTGGATCATCTTTCAGAGCCTTTTCACTAGACAATATGTTGAAGGCTGTCACCTGGACTTCCATGCATACCTTTATCAAACATTATAAGTTGGACTACACCTCAAGGGCTATTGTATCCTTTGATGCTGCTATCCTTAAGGATCTTCTGTAATGAGACCAAACAGGAGTCACCATAATTTGGGATTATGCCCCACATATCATAATGGACAGACTAAATGAGTAGGATACAAAAATGATGTATTTACCATAGCAATAAATATCGTTCTATATCACTGTTGCAGTATTCTTTACACTAAGGATCTCCTCCCAAGGATAGCCCAGTGTCCAGCCAGTATACCAAAGCCTTCAGATCTTTTATGCGCCGTGCACCACATGTATTCTCCCCGTACAAGACGTAGGGCATAAAGATGATGGATGCAGTTGCCCAAATCTTCTGTGCCAGCAGTCCAAATGTCATCATCACTTGTCAGTCTGAATGCCCTTTTGCCGTGCTGGATACAAAGTCGTCAGATAAGTGCTCCTTTGGGGTCTTTTTTGTTTTGCTTTTGATCTTGTTTTCTTTTGGTTACCTAGAGCTGATGTCATCCAAGAAGGGAAATTGTCAGTCTGGGAGACAGATTCTCAATAAGGAGCATCACAAACAGTGTCTTTTTTGTTTGGGTGCTTCCCATGACCATACGTCCTTTAGCATTTGCAAGGCATTTATGCCTAAGACTCTCAGAAGACATTTGTGTTCCCTGGCCATCTGTCTCAAGAACCAGAGGCTTAAGCAGTTAGCCCAGTTTGACAGAACTGATTATCCCTGAGGTACTCCTGTCAAGTAATAAGAAGGCTAAGACATCTCAGCCAGTTTCTTTGGCTGTCCAGCTTCCACCAGACATCTCTGTAGAAGCAGGTGATATCTCTGTAGGCTGTCTGGTGTCTATGTCAGATTCCTGTTCTGTCACCCCGTCAAAGGCCAGCATGGATCCTTCCTTTTACATGTCCTTTGAGGCTCTGGGCATTGAAGGGGAACTTCGGTTGATTATCTCTGAGGGCTGTAGAGGGATTCCACATAATATGGTCAGGGAAGAGGTTCCAGGTACTCTTACTGAATCCCATCAGGGTTCAGAACTTCCATTGTTTGCTAGGGCTGACATCCCTACCAAGAAAAAGCAGAAGAATAAAAATTCTGCTGTTCGTCCTTGGGATGCTCAAAGGGAATGGCAGGAGTTTACTCAGAGCTTGTTTAATGCCCTAATGGGCCTGAAGCCTCCCCAACGGTTTTCTGTACCTACTCCCCATTGGACTTCAACTCTTTTCAAATGGCCTAGGGAAAAAGATATTGAGTTGAGAAAGATCCATCTTTCCTTTTGAATACGGTCTCTTCAAACTCTCTTTCCTCTTCTTCTCCTTCAGGCTTTCCTAGTCTCTCTGGATCTGAAGGATGCCTGACTCCTTATTCCTGTTCATCCATGTTTCAGGAAACTTTTGCACTTCTCTGTTTCTTCCTTGCATTTCCAGTTCTCTGCTTTCACTTTGGTGTCTCTACTGCCCCAAGGGTTTTCACCAAATGCCTCACTCCTATGATTGCTTATTGTAAGCTGAGGGGGATGTAAAGCTTTCCTTACTTGAACGGTCTGCTTATTCAGGGTTCCTATCCAGAGACTCTTCTTCAGCACCTTCAGTATGCTGTTTGCGGTTACAGTAAATTTCCAAAAATCCTTCCTGACTCCTTCTCAGAATCATATTTTTTCTTTTTGTGCAGGCTCCAGACCATTCCTATGCTGACATCATTGCTGCCTCCCAAGGCTTTGACTCTGATTTTATTTTTTCAGTTCCTTCTTCGTCTGGTTTCACTTACAGCCAGGGAGTTTCTAAGTGCTTTGGGGTACTTGACTTCCACGATTCCTATACTTCCTCTAGCCAGGCTTCATATGAGGAAGCCGCAGTATTTCCTAACGTTGGTTTGACGTCAACATTTGCATACTTTGAGTATCTAATTCCTCTACTTCCATGCGTCAGACTAGAGCTTCAGTGGTGGATTCATCAACTGTCTTTCAACCCAGGGCTTCCTTTTCAGCCCCCAGTCATGTCTGAGTAACTCTTTTTGGATGCCTCAGACATGGGGTAGGTGGATTCTTTTGGCCATCTAAAGGTTCAGAGCTTTGGTCCCTTCATCAGGGGCTGGACCATATCAACATCGAAGAGATGAGAGCTCTCCTTCAGGCCTTCCATATGCTATTCTTTCCAGGGCCTGTCAAACTTTTTACAGACAATACCACTGTGATGTGGTACATTAACAAGTAAGGGAGGACTTGGTCTAACCTCTTGTGCAGACTAGCTCTTCAGGTTTGGGATCAGGCCGTCCAGTATAAGGTAACTCTTCAGGCTGTTTATGTTCCTTTGGAACAGAACCTTGTGGCAAACTGTCTAAGCAGGTCCATAACACAGACTCACGAAAGGATGCTTCACAGAGATATGTTTTTGGAAATTGTTGTCCACCTCGGGGTTACTCCTCAGAGTAATCTTTTTGCCTCCCCCTCTGAACAGATTACTTCCTGTCTTTTGCTTCAGAGTCCCATGTCTTCTGGTTTGGAAGCTGGGCGCCTTCTCTTTTTCTTGGAGATGGATGTTTCTTTATGCCTACCCTCCCCTTCCTCTCATACTGAGGATCCTGTTCGAGATAGAACAAGACTCTCCCAAAATCTTGCTGGTGACTTCCTTTTGGACCAGACAACATTGGTTCCCTCTTCTTCTGCGCCTAACCAAGGGCAGTCACCACAAGCTTCCTCACAGCATGGATCTCCTCACACAAGACAAGGGGTCTCTCATCCATCCTCACTTATCCACTCTTCACCTGATACTATGGTGATTGGGATTTGATCCCTTTTAGGCACCATTTTTCTAAGGATGTTCTTCAGGTTCTACAGTAGACCAGGAAACCCACTACTAGGAAATGTTATTTGTCTGAATGGAAGAGGTTTTCTGTTTGGTGTCTTGCTCATGCCTGGATCCACTTTCTGTGACAGTTCCTTTGGTTCTCTCTTATTTGTGTGAATTGCTGCATGCTGGTTTGGCATGTGCTTCAGTTAAAGCCCACCTTTCAGCTATTTCTGCTTGTCTGCCTTTGACTTCTAGATTTGAGGTTAAACAATTTCTTCAAGGCATCCTTTTCATATCAGATCTGCCAGAAAGCCTATTTCTCCTTACTGGGACCTGAATTGTGTGCTTGAAAAATGTACTCTGGCTCCCATTGAGCCTGCAACTTCATCTTCCTTGCACTGTACTTCAAAGACTGTTTTTTTGGCCTTTACTTCAGCTAGAATGGTGTCTGAGCTTCAGGCCCTCGTGGCGGTCCCAACTTTTTAGTTTTTCATATGGACAGGGTGTCTCTTCTTACTAATCTTTTCTTTTATGCCCAAGGTTTTTAATGAGTTATCTCTTAATCAGTCTGTTCATTTGCACACTTTTTTCCCTTCTCCCACAGTCTGCTAATGAGAAAGTTCTTCATACCTTGGATTTGCGTAGACAACTCGGGTATGGTTTAGATAAGACTAAAGCTGTTCGTAAGTCTGAGCAACTTTTTGTTTCCTTTCATCCTAGGTCTCTAGGTTTGGGTGTTTTTCAGCAAATTCTTGGATCTCTAAGGCCATTTTTTGTTACTCTTTTTCAGGGGGAAAAGCCTTTCTACTTCTTTCAGGGCTAATTCTACCAGGGCTGTGGTTTCTTCTGGTGCTTTTATCAAAGGATTGGATACCATTTCCATCCTTGAGGCAGCTACTTGGGCTTCTGTACATACTTTTACTTAACATTTCAAACTGGATGTGGTCTCCAGAGCTAGAGCCACATTTGCCAGGGCTGTCTTGCATGACCTTCTTGAGGACTCTGCTGGACGTTCCTCCTCCCAATTTTCTTCTTGTGCTTTTGTACTTTCCCTAGAGTAACGAATACTGCAACGGTGAAGGAAAGGACATCCATAGAGCAAGGAATACTCCAGCAGTGAAGGAAAGAATATATACTGTTATGGTTAAGATTTTACATAATTGTACTTTCCTGATAGGTTCTTTAAGGTTGCTAAAAAAGTCTTTTGGCTTTTCCCGGTTAGGGGTCACCACAAAGGATCACCAGTCCGCTCTTGATTGGCAGTGGATTTCTACAGTTTCGAGTTGCCAGCTCGGCGCCCAGCCTTCATAGAAGGCACACACACACTCACTCACCTACCTGCATGTCTTTAAAGTTCACTCGACTGCAGGGAGGAGACACAGACTCCATACAGAAGGTGCTCCAGCCGATAATCGATAGTGTCCTTCTGCTGACCCTGCTGTGGTGTCAGTCTCCTCTGACAAACCTTTTAAGCTTTTGCCCTCTTCCATGCTTCTGCCTTCTGCTAAGGATAAGTAGGGCAGTGGAGAGGATTGGCAAGCAGGTCATATGACCAGATATGCTCTGGCCTTGATTATCAGGTTTGTCAGTTTATTTCTGACCTCCTTGATTTTGAAGGAAAGTCCTCTGCCTTTCTATTCTGGGTTCTGTCTCTCAAGTGGCTCACCACCCTATCAAGTGCAGCTGTGATGCTGTTGATGCCTCTTCCAGAGCTGCTGCTTTTGGGTCTGTCACGAAGCCTTACTTTTGGCTTTGTCTACCGTCTTTACCTGAGGATATTAAGGCCAAGTTGTTGGATGCTCCTTTGGATAATAAAAATCTCTTTGGGAATGCTGCTACTGAAATGTTTGTCTCTTTAGGAAAAGGGTAAAGCCTTGCAGGACCTCAAAGATTTTTTGTCAACCCTGTCCCTAAAACTGAAAGGAATTATCCCACTAGGTCTGTTTTTATTTGCAGGCAGATTTGTCAGGCCTCTAAAGGCAGGAATGATGGTAGATGAGTTTCTCCTGCTAAGTCTTTGCAAGCTCCTATAACCCAGAAACCTCCTTTAGCTGGCAAGCCTGCTTTTCCTTTGACATTTTGCCCCCCCTAACCTATTTCCTTGTCCCTTTCACTCTCCCTCTGTTTTCCAAATTGGCATCTCATCACTTGAGGTTTTTGGGTTCTACCTATCCATCCGTCAAGGTTACTTCATGTTATGGAAGTCTCTCCATCCTTTATCAGGAATTCTCCAACCCTAGAGCAACTTCCTCATTTTTCAGAGGTTCTAGGGTCCCTGGTGGACCAGGGTACTATTCAACCTGTCCCTTCTTCCCAAGTAGGAAAGCAATTTTACTCCAGTGTAATGATAGGACAGTATTCATAATCTCAGCCTACGCCCCACAGCAGGGTTGTGATAGTGAGGAAAAGAGTGCATTCAGACAGCAGTTGCAGGACCCACTAGATAAAGCAGGACAACATGAATTGGTGTTGATAATGGGTGACTTAAATGCACATATCGAGACAGACAGAACAGGATATGAGGACTGCCTGGGTCCACATTGGTGGAGCAATAGGAATAAAGAAGGAGAAGCCATTCTAGACTTCTGCCTGGCAAATGGCTTGATAGTAGCCAACACATGGTTCAGAAAGAGAGACAGTCACAAGATCACATACAAGAGTAGCCAACATGCAACTCAGGTAGACTTCCTCCTAGTAAGGAAAAGGCACTGGGGTAGAATCAGGGTTGCCAGACGTCCCTATTTGGGTGGGACTGTCCCGAGATCAGCAGCCTGATCCCGTGTCCCGCCCTGCCGGTTTAAATCCCGGCCAGCCTCCGCTTTGTTTTTTTTTTTTTTTTTTTTTTTTTTGATTGTCCCATATACCTGGCATACGGGCCAATCAAAAATTGCTAAATACAGAGCTTCTCGTGTTCCGCATTAAACACGAGAAGCTCTGTGTTTAGCGATTTTTGATTGGCCCATATGCCGGTATATGGACCAATCAAAAATCGCTAAACACGGAGCTACTTGTGTTGAATGTGGAACTGCATTGCATTAAACACGAGAAGCTCCGTGTTTAGTGCAGAGCTACTGAGCCACTGTTCTTTAATGTGGAGCTCTGGAAATCTGGCAACCCTGGGTAGAATCCATGATTGCAAAAGTCATCCCCAGTGAAACAGTCGGTTCACAGCATAAACCAGTAGTTGCCACAATCAGTTGCAAGCAGTGGTCACAGAAGGCTCTAAGGTCAACAGAGACCAGGCTGAAGACCTGGAAGTTGACTGGAGAGAAAGTACAGCAGTTCAAGGAATTACTCAGGGCTCTAGCACCCCAAGAAGAGGAGGAAATAGGTGGAGTTGAAGAGGAGTGGCAGCGCCTAAAAACAGCATGTGTTAGGAATACAGAAAAGATATGTGGCCAAGCCAGGTATGGAAATAAGGTACATAAGGAAAGCTGGTGGTGGAATGCAGAAGTGCAGGAAGTAATCAAAAGAAAGAAGGAGTGCAGGAAGAAGTGGGAAATTGAAAAGACTGACCAAGCTAGGAAGGACTACTGGTTGGCTAACAAAGAAACTAAGAAAGAAGTTGCAATAGCAAAGAATAGGGCATCAGAGGCACTCTATCAGCTTCTGGAAAGTGACTCAGTAAGGGGCACAAAGAAACTATACCAGGTTGCAAGGCAAAGACAGAAAGATAAAGAAGATAGTCAGACACCCTTCATAAGGGATTCCAGCAACAACTTGCATGCCAGCCCACAGGACATCAAAGGCAGATGGAAGGAGTATTTCCAGCAGCTTCTGAATGAAGAAACCCCCACAGAAGCGGTACTGCCCCAGAAACAGCCTACAATGAGAGTAGAAGAGGAGCCCAGCTTAGAAGAAGTAAGAGCAGCACTAAGGAAAATGAAGTCAGGGAAAGCAGCAGGCTCAGATGAGGTCACAGCAGATATGATAAAGATGCTGGGTGAGCTAGGGGAGAAATGGTTCCTGAGGGTACTAATTGCAGTGTGGAGAGAAAGGTGTATTCCAGACGACTGGAGAATAAGCATACTCATGCCAGTGTACAAGAACAAAGGGGACATCCACAACTGTGGACAGTACAGAGGCATCAAACTCCTACCACATTGCATGAAAATTCTGGAGAGGGTGATTGATAAACGGATACGCAGAATAGTAGAATGTAAGATGGGAGATGAACAGTTCGGATTCGGATCAGGATGCAGCACAATTGACCCGATGTTTGCATTGAGACAGATACTTGAGAAGAAACTAGAGAAGAGGAGAGAGTGAAACTGGGCTTTCCTAGACTTGGAGAAAGCATATGACAAGGTCCCAAGAAAGCTGATCTGTGCAGTACTGCGGTGGTTTGAAGTCCCAGAAACATTGGTAGAATTAGTGCAGGCTATGTACAAGGACCCAGTGACTCAAGTACGAACAGTGTTTGGCCTCACTGAGGGGTTCCCAGTGGGAGTGGGTGTACACCAGGGTTCAGCTCTGAGCCCACTGCTGTTCATACTGGTAATGGACTACATCAGCAAACAGGTTGGAGGGGTCAGAGCAACAAAGCTGCTGTATGCAGACGATGTGGCAGTACAGGCAGACTCTGATCTAGAACTTCAGCAAAGGATAGGAGAATGGAATGCAAATCTGAAGGCACATGGGATGAAACTCAGCACAGATAAGACAGTGGTAACGGCAGCAGACTGGGCAAATCAGAAGAAGCTGAGAATAGAGATAGATGGGAAGATAGTGGAACAGGTAAACAGCTTCAAGTATCTGGGAGGGGTAGTTGAGGAGAAGGGTAGTCTGAATGAAGAGGTCAAAGCTAGAATCAGAGGGGCTGCAGCCAACTGGCATAGAGTATCAGGTGTAGTATATGACAGAAGAATGCCAAAGAAGCTGAAAAGTAAGGTGTACAAGACAGCGGTGCGACCAGTACTACTGTATGGTACAGAAACCTGGGCAGTAAAGGCAGAACAGTTGAAGAAGCTAGAGGTGATGGAATGAAGTGCCTGAGAAAGGTGGTAGGATGCACACTGCGGGACAGGCGAAGAAATGAGGACATAAGAGCAGAAGCCAAAGTAGCTCCAATTGCAGAAAAGATCAATGAAAACAGATTACGATGGTATGGGCACATGTGTAGAAAAGCAGAAGACAATCTGGAGAGGGAGATTTGGGACAGACAGGAAGAAGGTAAGAGGAAGCGAGGGCATCCAGCAAAGAGGTGGATGGATTGTGTGAAAGAAGATCTGCGACAGTCAGGCATGAGTGTTGAAGAAGGCAGGAGAGTGGCACTGAATCGAGAGAGGTGGCGACAGTTAATACGATACCCCGACCCCATGTAAATGGGAAAAAGGGGATGATGATGATGATGATGATGATGATGTTCCCGGTTCCTTGAAAAGTGGGTACTTTGAGACCTATTCTGGATCTCTTTTGCTTAAAACCTTTCTCAAGTTTCCTTCTGTTTGGATGTTTACTCTTCAAACCCTGCTTTCTCTTTTTCTTATGCAGGATTTTCTAGTGTCCTTAGATCTGAACGATGCTTACCTTCATATTCCTTTTCACCTTCTTTTCAGGAACTTTGTATGTTTTTCTGTTTCTTCTTTTCGTTTTCAGTTCTTTGCTTTTTTCTTTGGCCTCTGTAGTGCTCTAAGGGTATTCACAAAATACCTAGCTCCTGTGATTGCTTTTTGTGGGTTCAAAGGCATTTAGATTTTTCCGTATTTAGACAACCTGTTGATTTAGGCACCTTTTCCCAGATGTTCTTCATCTCACATTGCTGCAGTCCTTACACTTGGGTAGTCCGCTGTCCTCGGTCGGCCCGAATATCAAAGTATAAGGCTGACGTCGGTCAAGGTGCATTTGACTGACATCAGGACGTCAGGGTACAAATGCGCATGACCGACGTCATATCCTCAGTCTTTTTTGCCGCATGGTCCGATGCAGAAGCAGCATTGCAAGTGCCGGTTGGCGTTCTGAGATTTTTTCGATTTCGAAGTTTCAGACCGAGTTCAAAGTTGGCTAAGTACCCCGTTGGGGAATATTTTAGTTTTTTCTTGCCTCAGTGATTTACCGGATGTCAGAAAAAGTCAATAATTGCATTTCTTGTGGGAAACAGATACCGCATAGAGATTATCATACTTTGTGTATTCCTTGCTTAGGGCCTGAGCACGACGTTGTTGGCTGTCTCTCTTGTGCTAGATTTAATAAACGCACTATAAAGAGGAGTTTGGATTGTGCAAGGTTAGTCTTTGGGAAGCGGTGCAATTACAAAATGCCGTCGGATGCTCCGACGCCCGCTTCTTCGAAGAAGCGCAAGGACAAAGCAGTTAAGCCTAGGCTGGAAGAACCGTCTGTGCCGGACGCCGGTTCTTTAGAGGTGTCGGTGGAGCCGGTGGCTCCACCGGAGGTTGCTTTGTGTTCACAGGGTGAGACTTTAATGTTGCAAGATGTGGCCTCTCAGGAGGCAAGTCGAGCTGAGGGGGCTTCTCAGGTTACTATACTCCCCTCCCTTCCTAGGGTGGCTAGGCCCTCTCCTTCTATTTCTAAGGCTTCTCCCAGGGGCAGGCCAGGTTTAGCTTCAGTTGGTGTTACCCCTAGCTCTTCAGGTACTGTGCCCAAGAAGCATATGCTTAAAATGGCAGAAGGTTTGATTACTTTGATTAGGGGTTCTATGCCCCCTCCTGATAAGAGGCCTAGGGTGGAGCCTGAGCTGGGGGGTTTTGAGCAGGCTTCAGATGTGTCAGAGTCTTCGGCTGAAGACTTGCAGGAGTACTCTCCTTATTCTGATTCTGATGTGGATGATTCTACTCCTTCTGCTTCTCCTCCTGAGGATTTTTCTTTTTCAGAAACTCTTCATTCCATGAGGGAGCATTTTAAGTGGGAAGGTCAGGACTTCTCTGATTCCAGGAAAAGGCTTAGGGAATTTTTGTTTTTACCCCAGCATAGGCCTTTGGCTATACCTCCTGTTTTGGATGTAGTGGAAGATGTTTTTACAGAGGCTTCTCTTAATCCTGATTCTTTGCCTCCTGCTCCTGTTAAGCCAGATATGTATTACAGGGTGCCTGAAGCTCATAAGTATCTTTTTAAGATTCCTAGGGCAGACCCAGAAACTGTTAGCCAGGGGCCCAAAGGTGTTAAGGCTTCTGTTGTTAAGAATCCGGTTCCTGCAGACAAAGAGGCTAGGGCCTTGGATAGATGGGGAAAGAAAGTTTATACTTCTTCCACTCTTGCTATGAGGGCTTTGAATTGCCAGTTTCACATGTTGAAATACCAAAACTATCTCCTTTCACAATTAAAGTCTAAGGTTGATGCTCTGGCAGTTGGTATTGATTGTAAAGAGTTGCAAGATTTAGTACATGTTTCTGAGCAGGTGGGTAAGCATTCTTTGCAATGTGGTTTTGATGCTGTACAGGCCTCTTCTAGGGTGGCTGCCACTGGGTCAGTTCTTCGCAGGCACGCCTGGCTAAGGGATCAAAATTTGTCTGAACATGTTAAAACAAGGATTTTGGATGCTCCTTTACAATCTGACGTGTTGTTTGGTCCTCCTGTTGAGACAGTTTTAAAGAAAATGGAAGACAAAGCTAAGTCTATGCAGACTGTTAAAGATTTTTTGCAGGTTCAGCCTCCAAAGTTTAGCAGAAATTGGCCTGCTAAAGGGTGGACGTATCCTTCTTATGATTCCCAGTCTAGGGGTAGATCTAGACGTGGTAGGGGCAGAGCTCAGGGCTCTTTCAGGCCTAGAACAGGAGTTCTCCTGCACAGTCTTCAGGTGAGGGCAGGGGTCAGTCCTTTCGTAAACAGACCCAATGACCTACCTTTTCAGCTGCCAGAGCCTTCTCGTCTGGCAGCACCTTTGGGAGGAAGGTTGGCACTTTTCAAAGAAAATTGGAGTTTAATTACCCAAGACAAATGGGTTTTGGATATCATACATCAAGGTTACAGGTTTTATTTCCATACCTTGCCTCCTTTCAGAGGCATGCCAGACGTTCCTCCTCAACAAAGAATAGAGGCTCACAAGCAAATTTCTCTGTTACTTCAACTAGGGGCCATACAGCCAGTCCCTATGCCAGAAGTGGGCCTAGGATTTTATTCTCGCCTGTTCCTAGTACCAAAGAAGGGGAACACGTGGAGACCAATTTTGGATCTATCTATCCTCAACACTTATCTGGACATTCCCAAGTTCAAAATGTTGACGTTACAACAGCTTTTGCCTCTGCTGGGCAAGGATCGTTGGATGGTAACTTTAGATCTCAAGGAGGCTTACCTTCATGTTCCTATCAGACTAAGTTGCAGGAAGTATCTGCGTTTTCGAGCTGGGACTTTTCACTATCAGTTCTCTGCATTGCCCTTTGGCTTATTTACTGCGCCCAGAGTGTTCACAAACGTTCTGGCTCCAGTGATAGCTTTCTTCAGGCTGAAAGGAATACAGATCTATCCTTATTTGGATGGCTGCCTGATTCTGGCTCAAGGAAGGGAAGAGCTTCTTCGTCATTTGGAATATGTGATAGCAGTGCTAAGATGCCTAGGGTATTCTGTGAACGAAATAAAGTCCAGTCTAGTACCCTCTCAAGACATGTGCTTTCTGGGTGTGAGACTGAATACAGCATCCCAGATGGCCTTTTTAACCCCGGACAAGCAAAAGAGTCTATCCCTTTACTTCCATCAGCTATCTCATCAGTCCGGGCTGACTGCAAGGACAGTCCTTCAAGCCTTAGGGTTCATGGCATCTTGTATTCTGGTGCTTCCCAATGCCAAACTGCATATGAGGAAGCTACAATGGTATCTCAAAAATGTATGGACACAGCACTGCCAGGATCTAGACACTGTCATTCAAATAATACCTTGCATTCAAAAGGAATTTTTGTGGTGGGCTCAGGAATGTCACCTAAACAAGGGACTCTCTGTGACCCGGCCAGAGGCGAGTCAGATCTTAACGACAGATGCCTCAGACAAAGCTTGGGGAGCTCATCTAAATGGAAAGTGGATACAAGACAAGTGGCCTGCCAGACTACAACATCTACATATCAATCTAAAGGAGATGTTAGCAGTCCAGTTTGCATTAATAGCTTTCAAGGATTTATTTCTTCCAGGGCAGGTGTTGATTCTAACAGACAACACAACTGTCATGTGGTACATCAACAAGCAAGGGGGAACGCATTCTTATCCTCTATGCAGGCAAGCAATGATTTTGTGGGAGACTGCTCTCAGTTTACAACTCAATCTTCAGGCAAGGTTTCTGCCAGGAGCACAGAACTCCTTAGCAGATGTGTTGAGCAGGCAATTATGGATCCCCACGAGTGGAAATTGGATCCTCATGTGTTTCAGAAATTGACAGTGTCATGGGGAACTCCAGACATAGATCTGTTCGCTTCTCCACTAAACCATCAGCTGCCAAAGTTTTGCACAAAAAGGTTTCATCCCACAGCTTGGAAAGTGGATGCTCTTTCTTTCAGTTGGAGCAATCTTCATGTGTATGCCTTTCCACCTCTGCCTCTCCTCCCAAAGGTACTTCTCAAGGTCAGACAGGACAAGCCAAGGATGATTTTAATAGCTCCAGATTGGCCTCGACAGCACTGGTACCCATTACTGGTACCCATTACTGAGAAGTCTGGTACGGAAGCCTCCATGGCCTTTGCCTTTGATTCCACACCTGTTGTCACAGGAGGACAGCCATTTGCTCAATGTCAAACTTCACTCTCTTCACCTAACAGCCTGGCATATTCTGTTTTGAACCATAGAGGGTCTCAACTTCCACAGCAAGTTTTGAATGTGATTTTGGAAGCTAGAAGGCCTAGTACAAGGAAAGTGTACGCAGATAAATGGAAGAGATTTTTATTTTGGAGTGCAGCAAAAGATTTTGATGTTTCTGAGCCTAATTTGAGTGTGGCTCTTCAATATCTTACTGAGTTACTGGACAAAGGTTTGTCTTTCTCTTCTATTAAGGTTCATGCTGCAGCAATTTCGGCTCACTATGATTGTGACCCACCATTGTTTTCTCATCCTTTGTTCAAGCAATTTCTTAGCGGGGCAAAGAATATAAGACCCCCACGAAGAGCTCCTACTCCTGCTTGGGATCTCAATTTTGTGTTGGAGAAACTCACTCTACAACCTTTTGAGCCTGCAGCTACTTCTGAGTTGAAATATTTGTCATGGAAGACTGCTTTTTTATTGGCAATTACCTCTGCAAGAAGGGTTTCTGAATTGCAGGCCCTTATGGCGGTTGAGCCTTTCTTGATTTTCCATAAGGATAGGGTATCATTACGTACTAATCCTTCCTTTATGCCTAAGGTGGTTTCTAGTGTGGCTTTAAACCAAACTATTCATTTGCCTACTTTTTATGCAAATCCCCAAAATAAAGGGGAAAAGATTTTGCACACTTTAGATGTACACAGGCAGTTGCGATATTATTTGGACAGAACTAAAGGGTTCAGGCAGTCTCAGCAGTTGTTTGTTTCTTTTGCTTTGAGTTCTCAGGGCAAGCCTGTGTCAAAACAAACTATTTCTAAGTGGATTGGTTTTGCATTGCTTTCTGTTATTCCCATCATGGCAAGGAGATTCCAGCTGGGATTAGGCCTCATTCCACTAGGGCTACTGCCACTTCAACAGCTTTTTTGAGGAGAGTGGCAACCAAGGATATTTTGGAGGCAGCTACTTGGAGTTCAGTGCATACTTTCTCTAGGCATTATCACCTGCCACTTTACTCTAAATCCAGGGCTGGTTTTGCCACTGCTGTTTTGCAGGGCATCTTGGCAGGTCCTGCTTCCTTGTAGTTAGCCATCCTCCCTTACCTCTGCTTTGGGATTCTACCCAAGTGTAAGGACTGCAGCAATGTGAGATGAAGAACATAGTACAGTTTTGTACCTACCATAAATGTAGATGTTCGAAGATCCACATTGCTGCAGTCCAATTTACCCTCCCTCCTTCCCCTCTGTAGTTAGAGGTGGTTGTGTGGGTTGGGTTGTACATATTGTCTATTTTGTATATATTGTACATATAGTTAGTGCAATGGTGGTGAGTTGGTTGTTTGCTGTCTTTTGGTTTTGACCTTTATTTTTAGGGTCTTCTGACATCTGGGGCAAGAAAAGACTGAGGATATGACGTCGGTCATGCGCATTTGTACCCTGACGTCCTGATGTCAGTCAAATGCGCCTTGACCGACGTCAGCCTTATACTTTGATATTCGGGCCGACCGAGGACAGCGGACTACCCAAGTGTAAGGACTGCAGCAATGTGGATCTTCGAACATCTACATTTATGGTAGGTACAAAACTGTACTTTGCCTGTTACAGGCTCTGGAGTTGACCATTTCTCTCCTTTAAATTGTAGGCTTCACTATCAACTTCTAAAAGTCTGTCCTGACTCCCTGTCAGGATCATGTGCAGTTTGGCGGTTGGATTCAGACATTGCCAATGATGGCCTCTATTCCATCTCCAAAAGTCCTTTCTTTAGCAGCTTTCTTTCACTATCTTCTTTCTCTGCCTGCTCTTCCAGCCGGAGAGTTTCTTTGAGCCCTATGATTCATGGCCTCTTCTATTCCAGTGGTCACTCTTGCCAGACTGCACTTGCGGAAGCTTCATTGATACCTCAAGTTGGTTTGGCCACAGCATTGCCACCCTTGTCTAAAGAGAGAATTTGAGTGGTGGATTCAGCAACTTACCCTCAACCCAGGGCTGCCCTTTCAGCCTCCTTTTCTTTCTCAAGACATGGGGTAGGAGGCTTTCTTGTGGTCACCTGAAAGTTCAAGGTCTCTGCCCCCCACCCCCAGTCAGACGTCAGACCATGTCAGTATCAAAGAGGTGAGAGCTCTGATTTTGGCCTTTCAGGCTTTTCACTCTATGGTATGTCCAGTCCACAGTGATGTGGTATTTTAACAAGCAGAGGGGGCACAAAGTCTTACCTTCCCTGCTGATTGGCTTTTCAGACCTGGGTTCTGGCACTCGGTTATCTGTTGACTCTTCAGGCAGTGTATTTTCCTTCAAAGCACAGTCTAGTGACAGACTGTTTTAGCAGGTCCAAAACACAGGCTTACAAATGGATGCTTCGCAGAGACATGTTTCTGGACATAGGCAGTCAGTGGGGTGGTCCCACTGAAAGGCCATCCATCTTCCATGCCGTATGGCATGGCACTCAGGAACAAAAGAGAGGGAGCTGCCTGTTCATAGGAGTGGTAAAAAGATCTACTTGAGGAATACCCCACTGATGGACGATGTCCAGAAACACATCTCTGTGAAACATCCATTTGTGAGCCTGTGTTTTTGACCTGCTTAGAGGGTCTGCCTCTAGATTGCATCTGAATGACTGTATACTGCGTAACGAGATAACTGAGAGCCACCTCCCAAGTCTAAATAGCCACCCTGCAGAGGAGGTAAGATTTTGTGCCCCCCTACTTGTTGACATACCACATCACTGTAGTGTTGTCTGTGTACACCTTCAAGGGGCCAGGAGAGAACATGAAGTGAAAGCTTTCCTTGATATTGATATGGTCTGACTTCTGAATTGGGGAGAGCCAGAGACTGTGAACTTTCAGGTGACCAAATGAAGCCCCCACCCCATGTCTGAGGAATCGGTGAACAGTTCATTAGAAGGGACTGGAGGCTGAAAGAGTAGGTCTGGGTTGAGAGCAAATTGTTGAATCCACCTCTCAAATTCCTTCTTTAGACAAGGAAGAAGAGGTACACTGAAATCCAGAGAGTGGCAATGCTGTAGTCAAATTGACTTGATGTACCATTGAAGCTTCTGTATATGCAGTCTAGCAAGAGGGAACATTGGAATAGAATAGGCTATGAATCCAAGGGCCTAAAGAAAGTCCCTAGCTGGCATGGAAGTCAGAGGAAAAGGAGACTGAAAGAAGGTTGCCTGTAACAAAAGTTTTGGAGTTGGAAGAGAGGACCGCATTGGCATTGTCTGAATCCTGCATCCTAGATGCACATAATCCTGAGAGGGAGTCAGGACAGACTTTTGGAAGTTGATAGTGAACTTCAGACACTGAAGAAGAGAGATGATGAATTTCAGATCCTGTAACAGGTGACTGGGAGAATGTGCCTGAAGCAACAGGTCATCTAGATAAGGAAAAATATGAATGCCTTGGAACCTGTAGAAAACAATCATCTAGGCATTTTGTGAATACCCTTGGGGCAATAGAGAGGCTAAAGGACAAAGCGGAGAACTGAAAATGGAAGGAAGAAACAGAGAAATGTAAAAACTTACTGAAAAGAGGGTGAATAGGCATATGAAGGTAAGCATCCTTCAGATCCAAAGACACCAGAAAAGCCTGGGGTAGTAAAAGAGGAAACAGGGTTTGAAGAGTTAGCACATGAAAAAAAAATAAATGGAACATTGAGAAAGATGTTGAGCAGGAAGAGATCCAGAACAGGTCTCCAAGCTCTCATTTCGAGAAACCAAGAACATCCTGGAATTAAAAACACTTTCCCACTTGGGAAGGTGGGACAGGTTGAATGGTTCCTTGGTTCACCAGGGACTCAAGGACCTCTGGGAAATGAGGAAGTAGCACTAGAGTAGGCCAAGGCATCTCTGAAAAAAGGAGGGAGGGACTTCCATTACCATGAAGTAACCCTGAGGGTTGATAGAAAGATACCAAGAGTCTGAAGTAATGAGAAACCAGTTTGGAAGACAAAGGGAAAGCCGAAGGGACAAAGGAATCTGGTCTAAGAGAAGGTGGGGAGGGCATCAAATTATTGAAGAGAAGCAGGCTTATCAGATAAAGAATGTTTCTGAACCACAGAAATCTGCGAAGCCTTAGCAGAGGGGGCCCACCTGCTGCCCTTCCTGCCCTTGGAGGCCTTGCAGGGTTGTCTGCAACAAAAGCAGATCTATACAGATGATTCCTCTGGAACTTAGGGATAGGAGAGACAAAAATCTGTTTTAAAGGTCCTGCAAGTCTTTGCCTTTCTCGTGAAGAGACTTAAAACGTGTCGGCAGCAGAGTTCCTAAAAAGATGTTTGTAATCCAAAGAAGCATCCAACAACTTGGCCTTAATGTTCTCAGGCAAAGATTGGAGACAAAGCCAAGAATAATGCTTCATGACATACCCAAAAGCCACAGCCCTGGAAGAGGTATCAGCAGCATCATAGCTATACTTATTAGAGTGGTGAGCCACTTGAGAAGCAGAACCTAAAGTAGATGAGGCAGAGGATTTGCTTTCAGAATCAGAGGTTTGAAATAAACTGACAGGCCTGAACAATCAAGGCCAGGGCATACCTGGTCATGTAGGTCTGGTAATTAACAGCCCTAAAGGCCAAAGTAGAAGCAGTGTAAACTTTATTACCAATCCTCTCCATTGCCATACTATCCATATCAGAAAGCAAAAGTTTGGAAGAGGGCAAGAGCTTAGAAGGCTTGTCAGAAGAGACTGACACCACAGCAGGATCAATAGAAGTTAATTTAAATGAAAATTGACAATCCTCAGGAAGCTTATAGAACATATCAGGTTTCTTGGAAGCAGGAGGCTGAGAGTCAGGATACTTGGAAGCAGCAGTGAAAGTGTCTGATAGGGCAGCCAACACAGGAGGAACTACAGATGGTTTAGGAGTATCCACCTGAAGCAACTCATAATATCTTCTCTGAATATCAGACACTTGGAAAGAATCCCACTTACAGTATTCCATCATCCTAGCAATTGTGTCACAAGGGCAGTTCCTCAAAAAGAGACTCCGGGCTAACAGACTCCTCCTCGTCAGAACCATAACCCAAAGGCCAAAACACCTCTGAAGAATAGGACAAAGACCCCTCATCAGACACTGAATCTTCATCCAAAGAGTCCAGTTCCCTAAACCATTTAGAAGGGGTAGAGGTCCAAGGAGGAGCAGGCACCGAAACCCCTTGAGGAGGCATCCGGTCCATCAAGGTGGAAAACAAGCCCTGAATAAACTCTTGCAATCCCTATGAGGATCCTTAGGATGGACCAAAACTTGCTTTGTTTTTTGTCTTTTCTTGGAAGGGGCATCAGCCCTAACAACTACTGAAGGTTCCAAAACTCAGTGAGATTCGATAAGAGAACCTAAAACCTCCTCCCTGACCAATATCTGCTGAATACCTCTAGGACCCACCGAGATAATCAGCCACAATTCCCCCTCAATGTCTTGATCAGACTCCTGCAGAACCTTAGAGGATGTGCAAGAAAACAGATCCATGCTGGCCTCTGACGGGGTCGCGGCAGAAGAATCTGATGTAGACACCGAACTGCCTACAGAGATATTACATTATTATTGCTGGACAGTTAAAAAATCCGGCCGATACTTTTTGGCTTTCTTCTTACCTAGCAGAAGTATCTCAGGGTTAAAGGATGTTCATCGTGCATACAGCTGCAGTAATCACAGATGGGTTTTCAGCCGTCAGGCGGTCCCTCGGTCGGCCGAATTCCAAAGTCTTGGTCCGGCGTCGGTTGTCGTCGCTTACTCTTCTGACGTCAGCAAGGCCAGAGTATATAAGACACAGCCGACGCCATGTTCTTCAGTCTTTTTTGCCGCGCGGTGCCCGAAGCAGAAGCAGTTCGCAAGTGCCGGTCGGCCAGCTCCTGAATTACGAAAAAATTGGAACCGAAGTCTTCTTTAAAGCTAAGTACCCCGTTGGGCAAACTTTTCTTGCCTCAGACCGATGTCAGAAAAAGTTAATAATTGTATTTCTTGTGGGAAGCAAATACCGCATAAGGATTTCCATTCCCGTTGCATACCTTGTTTGGGCCCAGACCACGACGTCTCGGGCTGTCGGCGCTACCTTCAATAAACGCACTATCAAGCGTCGGGCGGAGTTCGCCCAACACTACTTTGGTAAAGCTTTTGATTATAAGATGTCGTTGGACACTCCGACTACCGTTTTGTCCAAAAAACGCAAGGAAAAGGACCGACACGCGAGACCCACGGTCCCCGCCGACACCACGCCAAAACAGGCTACACGTGGTCCGGTTCTCAGTGAGATGCCTTTGCAGTCCCTGACTACCGACGACACTCCTTTGGCGGTGTTCTCTGTACCCGAGACCGCTGGGTCCTCGGTCCTTTCCCAGACTACAACCGAAGCCCCTGCTAATGTCGAGCCTTCTAATGTGGACAGGTCCACCTCCACCCATGGTGTATTTAGGCCCTCATCTTCTTTTTCAATAAAGGCTTTTACTAAATCCAAAGCAGCCAGGCATCCCACGAGGCCTGTTGCACAAGACCCATCTCCTGGACCCATGCCTAAGAAACAGATGCTTAAAATGGCTGAGGATTTAATTACTCTTATCAGAGGTTCTCAGCCCCCTCCTGACAAGAGACCCAGAGTGGAGGAAGAATCTCCCTCTTCTGATCAGGGATCCATTTTATCAGAACATTCTGATGCAGAGGAACACTCTTACTCCCCTTTTGAGGATTCGGATGCAGAACAGTCCATTCCTTCTGTATCCCCTCCTGAGGATTTTTCTTTTGGGGAAACCTTGCACACTTTGAGGGAACACTTCCATTGGGAAGGCCAAGACTTTTCAGATTCCAAGAAAAGACTTAGGGAATTTCTTTGGTTACCTCAGCACAGACCTCTGGCTATACCCCTGTTTTGGATGTACTGGATGATGTCTATTCGGAGGCTTGCCTTAACCCTGATTCTCTGCCTCCTGCACCAGTAAAACCCGATAGGTATTACAGAGTACCCAGCTCTCACCAATTTCTCTACAAAGGCCATAATGCTGACCCTGAAACCATTTCACAAGGCCCCAAGGGATTAAAGGCCTCCACTGCCAAGAATCCACTCCTTGCAGAAAGGGAATCCAGATCTCTAGAAAGGTGGGGTAAAAAGGTATATACCTCGGCCACCCTAGCCATGAGGGCTTTAAACTGTCAGTTTCATATGATTAAATATCAACAGTACCTGTTATCACAATTAAGGAACAAAATGTCTCAACCTGAACAACCAGATTTAAAAGAGTTACAGGATATGATGCATAGTGCGGAGCAAATGGGTAAACACACCTTACAATGTGGTTATGATGCCCTAGAGGCTTCCAGTAGAGCGGCTGCCACAGGATCAGTCATTCGCAGGCATGCCTGGCTTAGGGAACAAAATTTACCTGATCATGTGAAAGCTAAACTTGATGCTCCTTTACAAAAGGATGTATTATTTGGTACTAATGCTGAGGACATACTACGGAAAATGGAAGAAAAAGCCAAATCTATGCAAACTGTCAAGGCTTTCTTACAGGTCCAACCACCACGTTTTAGCAGAAATTGGCCTTCAAAAAACTGGTCCTTTCCAGCCACTGACAAGCCTCAAAGAGGCAGATACATACGCACAAGGGGCAGAGGGCAATCACAAGGATCATATAGAGGCAGGCAATGGCAATCTCCAGCACCAAGAGGTGGTGAAGACAGTGCACAACAATACAGGAAGCAAACCAAATGACTCCCTCATTTCCATGCCAAGCAAGTCTCAGCTGACAGCACCTTTGGGAGGGAAACTAGCATTATTTGCAAGCAATTGGCATATTGTCACAACAGACAAATGGATACTGGACATTATAAACAGAGGCTACAAATTTCAATTTCACACTCTTCCAAAAATGAGAGGCATGCCAAACCTGCCACAAAATCAAAGGGCAGAGGCACAACTGCAAATTTCAAAGCTCCTAAACATGAGAGCTATACAAAAGGTACCTACACTCCAACAAGGTCAAGGTTTTTATTCAAGACTTTTTCTGGTACCAAGAAAAGGAACCGACTGGAGACCCATTTTGGACTTATCCATCCTAAACACATTCCTCCTCGTGCCAAAATTCAAGATGCTCACATTACAGCAACTTCTTCCCATGCTGGGCAAGGAGTATTGGCTGGTAACATTGGACCTCAAGGAGACATACCTGCATGTCCCAATCAGACAAAGCTGCAGAAGATACCTCAGATTTCTTGCAGGTTCAATCCACTATCAATTCTCTGCATTGCCCTTTGGCTTATCTACTGCGCCCAGAGTATTCACAAAGTGCCTGGCATCAGTGATTGCCTACTGCAGACTTCAAGGGATACAAATTTAACCTTATCTGGACGACTGCCTGATCCAAGCGGGCAGCAAACGCATACTACTGGAACATCTGGCTTATGTGACACGGTTACTGCTTTCTCTGGGATATACCATCAACAAGGAGAAATCAAGACTAACACCATCTCAGAAAATAACCTTCCTGGGTGCCAACTTGGACACAAACACCCAGATGGCATATCTTACGCCAGAAAAGCAAGGGCAACTATCTCAGTACTTCAAAACACTAGCAAAAAGTACCAGGCTTACTGCAAGGAAAATCCTGCAGGCTCTGTGATTCATGGCATCTTGCATTCTTCTAATCCCATGTGCAAAGCTGCATGTGAGGAAACTTCAATGGTACCTAAAAAATCTATGGTCTCAACACAGTCACAGTTTGGAAGCAATTATACCAATAATTCCATGTTTGCAAAAGGAATTTCTATGGTGGGCCCAAGCATGTCAAGTAAACACAGGCCTTCCATTCTGCAAGCCTCAAGCAAAACAAGTCATAACCACAGACGCCTCAGATTACGCCTGGGGGGGCGCACATGAAGGACAGGTGCATTCAGGGCAGATGGTCCCAAAAGAAAAAGCACCTTCACATCAATCAAAAAGAAATGCTAGCAGTGATAAATGCAATTACAGCTTTCAAGGACTTCCTGCATCCAGGACAATTACTGATAAGAACAGACAACACCACAGTAATGTGGTACATAAACAAACAAGGAGGAACACATTCATACCCCTTGTACAGACTAGCCATGACTCTTTGGAACTTAGCTCTAGAAAGACAAATCGAACTTCAAGCACAGTACTTGCCAGGACTGGAAAACACACTGGCAGACACTCTAAGCAGAAATATGACAGATCCACACGAATGGAAGTTACATCCTCAGGTGTTTACAGAGATAATCCAAGCGTGGGGGAGGCCAGACATAGATCTTTTTGCCTCCCACTGGAACCATCAACTGAAAAAGTTTTGTTCAAGGACCTTTCATCCAAAGGCCTGGAAAGTGGACGCCCTTTCATTCAGTTGGACAGCATGGACAGTTTATGCATTCCCACCTCTGCCCCTTCTGCCCAAGGTGCTTTTGAAAGCAAGAACAGACAAACCGAGGATGATACTGATTGCTCCAGATTGGCCAAGGCAACACTGGTATCCACTCCTGAGGAGCCTAACACATACTCCTCCCTGGTCCCTGCCTCTAATGCCTCTCCTACTGACTCAGAACAGCTACAAAACTCTTCACAGTCAGCTGAAAACACTCAACCTCGCTGCATGGAAAATTCCTTGACACCACAACAGTCCCTACTCTCCAAGGAGGTGCAGGATGTCATTTTGGAGGCCAGAAGACCATCTACTAGAAAAGCTTACTTTGCAAAATGGAAGCGGTTTTGCTGTTGGAATGAGAAAAGAGGCCAGGACCCTAGAAAATTGAACTTGCTTCAGGTTTTACAGTACCTAGCTGAACTGCTGAACAGTGGACTTTCATTTTCTTCCATAAAAATACATGCCTCAGCCATTTCTGCAGAATTCAACACGGATCCTCCTTTATTCTCTCACCCACTCTTACGACAGTTCCTCAGAGGGGCTAAGAATATAAGACCTCCAAGGAAGCAACCAATACCAGCCTGGGACCTTAATTACATACTAGAAAAATTAACATTGCCTCCCTCTGAACCTGCTGCCTCAACAGATCTGCAACATTTGTCCTGGAAAACAGCTTTCCTTCTGGCCATCACTTCAGCTCGTAGGGTTTCTGAACTACAGGCCCTCATGGCGGTGCAGCCCTTCCTCATCTTCCATCAGGACAGGGTTTCCTTCGTACCAACCCATCTTTTATGCCAAAAGTGGTATCCAGGGTAGCCTTAAATCAAGCCATACACCTACCTCCCTTTTATCCTAACCCTCAAAACAAAGGGGAGAGGCTGCTTCACACTTTAGACATCCATAGGCAGCTACGTTATTATTTGGACAGAACAAAGTCCTTCAGGAAATCAGAACAACTTTTGTGTCCTATGCCGTAGGGGCTCAAGGGAAACCAGTTACCAAACAGACCATTTCCAAGTGGATTGGCCACTGCATACGGTTTTGTTATTCCTATCATGGGAAATCTGTCCCTACTGGTATCAGATCTCACTCCACCAGGGCCACAGCCACCTCTACAGCCTTCCTCAGAGGCGTTCCTACTAAGGATATTTTGGAGGCAGCCACTTGGAGTTCTGTACATACCTTCACAAAACACTACCACCTACCCTTATACTCCAGAACAAGAGCAGGCTTTGCCACTGCTGTTTTGCAGGGCATTCTGGCTCAACCCAGTTCCTCATAGTACCTACCACCCTATGCATAGCTTTGGGACTCTACCCATCTGTGATTACTGCAGCTGTATGCACGATGAACATAGTACAGTTTTGTACCTACCATAAATGTAGATGTTCGAGTGCTAATACAGCTGCAGTACAGGTTTCCCTCCCTCCTTCCCCACTTGGTAAAGGCATGGGGCCTAACAACCTCTTCATACCACCTGACTGGGTTATCCTGCTATGTTTTATTTGCTTGCTTACACTGATTTTGCATTAAATTGCATTGCCTGCATATGTAGATAAGCCTTATTTATGTATTGCCTTCCTTTTGGGGGCACCTGACATCTGGGTCAAGAAAGACTGAAGAACATGGCGTCGGCTGTGTCTTATATACTCTGGCCTTGCTGACGTCAGAAGAGTAAGCGACGACAACCGACGCCGGACCAAGACTTTGGAATTCGGCCGACCGAGGGACCGCCTGACGGCTGAAAACCCATCTGTGATTACTGCAGCTGTATTAGCACTCGAACATCTACATTTATGGTAGGTACAAAACTGTACTTTTCTGTCATTTTATCCTGGGCTAACATCATCAGCCAGCACCATCTTTCAGTTCCTTCTTGTTGTCAGAGCCAGAAGGGTCCACATCATAGACTGTGTCATTAGGTCCAAAGACCAGAGTGCTTCTTAAAGCTAAGTGCCCAGTTAGGGAAAACTTCATTTTCTCTTTAGTGTTTCTGACAAGTTCTTAGACTAATATTTGTCTTTAATTTGGAAAACATTCCACATCGGGATTTCCCCTCCCTTTTCCTTTTCTGCTTAGGCCCAGAGCACAACATCCCTAATTGTCCTCATTGTGCCAGTTTCAGTAATCTTAGGACAGTGTCCCTTGCTCAATCCCTAGAAGTAAAAAAATGGCGTCCGGGATCTTCATGCGTTATGGCCTGTGCTGTTCCCCTGCTTGTCTCGAAAACTTATGGGAAATCATCTGAAACTTCATAGGTTGCAGATTTCATTGGCCTGTTCACCCTGTCCGATGATTATTGAAGGAGAGGAAGTACTTTTGCAGTCCCTTGCAATGACTGAGGAGGTATCGGAGACACTTGTTGAGTGCCTTTCAGAGTTCAACATGCCTCCTGACCCCACTTCTTCCACACAAGTCAAAAGACAAGGATTGTCAGTTTGGTCCAAGACTGCTTTGGAGGCCAGTACTTCTGACTCCCATATTAGGGCATCAGATAGGGTGGGTGAAATCCCAAGAACCTTCGAGGGTCATCATTTCATGGGTTGCTACTAGGCTAATGACTACTAGGATCCTTACAAGCCTAGCAATGTACTGCAAACCATTTAGGTGTCAAGTATCATATGAGGGGATGGGGTCATGTTAGTAGGCAGGTAGGTAAGGATTTGTATGGGGGGGTTCTCAGTCCATAAGAGACATGGTGCCAGACTGGGGGTAAATTTACAATTTCCCATCCAGTTGTCAAGGTTTTGTTTGAATAAGGGCAGGGATGAACTCTGTTTTATGTGGACAGGGAACCTACTCTGTAGTGAGGGGATCCTTTGGGACACATATCTGTCCCTGCAGCACATTCGGTTTATGTCACAAGTGAAGTTTAGATCCCTGGATCTAGTGTTTCTGGTGCTGTTTGTTTTGCACATGTGCAGTAGATCCATCACAGCCGGGTATGAGGAAGCCCTGTAAGTCAGGCAAAGATCCCCTGTCAGCAGCCTGTAGGAGACTGAATACAGGGACAGATCCTCTAGGCAGTCAGTGTAGGACAGGGTGCTCATGCCCTAAATTTTCCTGGTGAGAAACCTTTGTGGGTATTCCAACTGTTGCGTGTGTCTGGTTGGATAAATGCTAAAGGGGGCATTGTATTTAATGAAAGATCTTATAAGGGCCTGTTACAGTGGTACATCCTTGGACCTGAATGCCATACCCTTACCTGTATGTTGGGTGACATAGAGTGATTTTCTTATTATCTTAGTTACATGTTGGTCAAAGGCCAGATTGCTGTCTACATATGTTCCCAAATCCCTTTCTACTGGGTTTACACTTATGGGTGTTTTATTGGTGGAGTACTTAACTTGCATTGACAGTTTCCCCAAGGGCATTATAATGCACTTTGTCATTGAGTTTTTAGGACATGACTTTGGCACCAGTCATTTGTTTGTGTTAAACCCACTTGCCATATGTTTGTGTCTTAAAGGGAATCTGTAATAGCTCCCAGTTTACAGTCATCTGTGAATTTGGTGAGCCAGAGGCCTTTAATGTTAGCCTTGACTTCCAAGAATTTACTGCCAAACAGGAACGGGCTCAGCATGGAGCCCTGGGGTTCTCAACTGGTGACCGGTCTCTTGGTGGAGGTGGTCTCCCTGATCCTGACTTTTGGGTCCTGTCTGTGAGCCAGCCAGCAATCCAGTGAGTTAGATAGGTGTTTACTCCTAGCTTGTCAACACCTGAGTTGGGGTAATTGTATCAAATGCCTTAGCCAGGTCAAGATACACAGTATGCATTATTATACCCTTGTCCATTGCCTAAGTGACCCTCTCGGAGAAGCCTACCAGGTTAACTATGCATGACCTTCCCTAAACAAAGACAAATTGGAATGTGTCCAGTGTCTGTAGGTTGTTAATATCCTTGTTTGACATATCCATGATATTCCATGGCTTTGCATATTAGGCTTGTTAGACTGATGGGTCTGTAGTTCCCTGGATCAGTTGATGATCCACCCTTGTGGAAGAGAATGACTGTTGCGGTCCTCCAGTCACTTGGAATGTAGCCTGTTTCAAGGCTGTAGTTGAAGAGTGCCTTAAGTGGCCTTGATTGGTCATGTTTTAGCCTATTCAGGAGGCAACTGAGGGTGTTGTCGGGACCCATGGAGGTGGCATTGTAGGCTTTAGCAAGTGCTGCCAGTACCTGGTCTATATATGAGGGGGGAGTATGTTTGAGGGTATTTCACCTGGTGGAGTGGGGGGTAGTGGAGGGTGAAGTTTGAGCTGAATGATGTGCTACCTCCCCCTGATTAGTGTAGGTGGTACCATTCAGCCCCAGTTTATCATACTGTTGTGTGTTACCTGTAAGTTTCCAGACAGAGAAAGGCCTTCTGATTGTCCTTAGCCTGCAAGGCTATCCTGACCTCATAGTTGGCCTGGTTGGATTAGACCTCTTAGTTTTTTGTTTTGTGTAAGAGAACACCTGTCTTTAAAGGAGTTGCTTTTCCTGATTTTGCCTATGAGTTTTCTTATTTTATTATATATCTTGTTTAGGGGAGGATTCCACCATTTTTTTTTCCTGGTAGGTACGGCAGCATCTATGCATCCATTCATGTGTTTGTATAAGACTCTGTGAATAATTCTGCATAGGTAGCTGGGGTCTCTGGGTTGGGGGAACCTGAATTGTGACACACTGTCACTTAATAGGATTTAGTTTGCTTCTGAATATTTTCTAAGTGTCACTGCTTAAGCTGAATTTTCTGGGTTGTTTTATTACTTCGAATGAGACAGCTTTGTGTGTCTGACCTCACTGTTGAGGACGTAACAAAAGGGGAGTGCAGCGCTCTTTCATGTTGGTGAGTACCAGTTCCAGTATGTTTGATCCTGTGGTTGGAACGTGCACTAAATGTTCCAGAGTGTTTGTGTTAGTAAAGTTCAGGAAGCATTGTGCCTGTGAGTTTGAGGCAGTGTACATTTCTGGTCTATAGAAGGGTAGTTAAAGTCACCCATAAATAGGGTGTTTGGTTGGATGATGAGCACCACTAGTGGGTTTAGGTAAGAGTCATGAGACTCTAGGGACATAGATGGTTACCTGTACCTTGCCATTATATGGTGAGGGACCTTATCTGTGATGACTTGACTTCATGGTATCATTCTGCTTAACCAACCTGGAGATATATTTGTTACTAACATAGATTGAAATGCCTCCACCTTCGGACCCAGTCTGTGCTGCTTTTGGTCCGAATGTGTTGAAGGCACTGTAGCCTTACACTTCTGGAGTACTTTCTACAGCTTTAAACCAAATTTCGGTCATGGCACAGATGTCTGTATTCTGTAGAATGAGGAGAGCTTGAAGGATGTGGCGGGTTTTGTTAAGGTTCTTTGCATTGAGCAGTAACACTTTAAGATGACTGGACATGCCTTTTGACTAAGTAAAATTGCAAGTCGTAGCTGTCTGCAGCAGAATAACATGAAAGCACTACTAAGCCTTTGATTTGAATTTCTTCACCACCATAAGCAACAAGCTTCGCAGACTTTGCCAAATCAAGCTTCTCATTAGCTTTTACTCTAGCAAACGTTTCTACTGACATAACAGTGCACTTTGAACCAGTATCAACTTTGAGCTCTATGGGTCTCCCATTAATCCAAACAGTATAAAATAATTCATTCTTTGCCACAAATCTACTGCATTGATAGTTTCATCAAGCACAGACACACCATCAACATAAAAAGTAGGGTCACAGCTTTCTAATTGATCAACTTTTCTCTTTGAATGTTCTCTTTTAACAAAAGAATTGACCTATTTTGATTTACAAAACTTTTAAAAATTATTCCACTGTTTGCATCTGTGGCACTGCTGACCAAAAGCTAAGTATTTTTCTCTTTTAGAATCATGATTTTCACCACAGTTATGACAGCTGACTATGAGGCTAGGTAAGGCCACATGCTTTGAGTTTGATGAATCACCCTTGTGCTTCACTGAGCATGTCTGCTTACAGAGCATGCCTTAGAATTTGCTAGAAAGGTTTTGGGTTTCACAGAAGCAACCACATGCTGCATACTATCAGCATTAGCTTTGGAAGGTGCTAGAAGCATACATTTCTCATTTGTAAGCATGTTTGCATGCTATTCTGTGAGCTTGTATATTTGACAAATCTCTATGGCCTTATTTAAATTAAATCTCTGTCTTGAAGAAGAATCTTTCCCACAGCATCATCTTTAATACCACACACAAGCCTGCCTTTTATCATCTCATCCCTTAAATCACCAAATCTGCACATTTTAGCCTTGTTTCTCAAGTCAGTTATATAGACTGCAAAAGTTTCATCAGGCTTTTGATCTGTTGTATAAAATGTGTGCCTTTCCATTCTAATATGTTTGGGGGTTACACATTTCTGTAAATTTATATTTAAGCTCTCTGGATCTTTCCTTGTTTCAGCCGGTACCACTATATGGCGGTTCCCCCCTCCCCTGCATACATGGCAGGTGCATACACGAATGAACTTTCTCTTTCAATGGCTTTTGAACCAGCTAAATTAAGCAGAATAAAGCCCTTTGTACATGCGTCTTTGTCAGAAAATGCAGCCTGTATTAAAACGGCATACTGTTCACTCTCCAATTTTCTACAATGTTATTATCAAGTACAAGTGGAGCAGGTCTGTGAAATCCTTCTGCCATGCCAACAAAGTATGCTTAAACAATGCAAAATATGGCACTTGTAATTATGTACGAACCTGCACACACACACCAGGTACTTGCAACAACATTCAGATGCACACCAGGTACTTGCAACAATATTCAGAGGCACAGTAAACTCTTTGAAAGACTGTTTGTGAACTATTATTTGGCATTGTTGTATTTTGCGAAATAACTGCACTGTAGTACTGCACAAACTTGTGATCACTTTGTAAACTTCGGATATTTTGAATAGCTTTATTTAATGCAAAAAAGTAGCACATAGCGAAAAAATACAGTCATTTTCCTTGTTTTATACATTGTATGCGATTCAGATACCGTTTCAAACATTTTCTTAACTAATTCAAATATTTTTATCAATATGTCGCATTTTCTGACATTTTGTTTAGCTAGAAATTCGTTTTGAGCATTCTGAGTGTTTTGTTTTATATTCGTTGAGCAAACAATCATTTAAGCGAGTTTTAGTACCTGGAATTCATTTCTGAACTGTTTTGTGAGTTGGTTGAACAGTAGGGATGATCTACACCTGTATATTCCTGCAGCTTCAGCTGAGTACTTCATGGTCTTGACTTTGGATCCCATTCTGACACCATGTCATTCGTCTTGTGTAGCTAGTTAAGATGAAGAGTCTCAGGTGTTCATTTATATACTTTATTACATACAAAGATATCAGGGTTGATAGCAGCAACATAAAATATAAACAAATAAAGTAACTGACTGACTGCTACACATACGTACATGCTTACCCCTCTGTAGCTCACTGCAAAACTGCATTCTTGCTTGCACGTACTCAGTATTTATACACACGTGCTAGCTCAGTGGAAAGCTTCGTAAAGGTACATACATGCACACACTTATTTACAAGGGGGTACAGCAGAGAGACCTAAAGAGTCAAGGAAAAATTCCTCTGACTGCTTTCCTCCCTCAACTTCTTCGGGCTCAGCTCCACCTGAGAAAATGTCTAAATTGTTGGATGTTCTTTGTGTTTCACTGTTGCAGTCATTATATTTGGGTGATCCTGCTGGCAGGTTGCCCTCAGCCGGCCTGAATTCCAAAGTCTTGGGTCCTGTGTCGGCTGCTGTCGCCCCTTCCTTGACGTCAGGTCTTCAGGGATATAAAAGTAGCAGCCGATGCCATTTTCTTCAGTCTTTCTTGCTGTGCAGTGTCCGAAGCAAAAGCAGTTCGCAAGTGCCGCTCGGCCGACTCCTGAGATTTTCGTGTTCGAATTTCAGATCTGAAGTCTTCAATAAAGCTAAGTACCCCGTTGGGGAAACTTTTTTCTTGCTCCAGACCGATGTCAGAAAAAGTAGTTGTATTTCTTATGGAAAGCAAATACCTCATAAGGATTTTCATTCTTACTGTATTCCTTGCCTAGGCCCTGATCGCAACGTTTCAGGTTGTCATTTTTCTGCTAGATTTAACCAACGCACTATTAAGCGTCGGTATCATTTTGCTTTAAACTATTTTGGATGCCGGTTTAATTATCCAGAAATGTCGGATAGCCATCCGACTACCGGAGTTCACAAAAAACACAAAGAAAAGGAAAGAGATAGACAACCGAGGCCCAAAACCGATGACGAAGCTTCTCCTAAGCCAGTCGCCGGTTCGCTGGTTCTCAGTGAGGTGCTTTCGCAGCCCCTGACTCCCACTACTTTAGAGTCGCAGGCTGCTACTGACCCCCACGTGGAGTCGGCCATGCCGCTGGAAACTCAAGGTATTGGAGCCTCAGATACTATTCCTTCAGATGGGTCCAGAGCCGCTGAGCAGGCACCGGCTTCTGAGGGTGTATTCAGACATAAACATCTTTATATTAAACCGACATCAGCTTCAAAGGCAAAGACTAAAGCACCTTCTAAAGCAAAGAAACAAACTCCAGAGCCACGTGGTCAGGCTTCTATGCCCAAAAAACATGCTCAAAATGGCCGAAGACTTGATTACCTTGATCAGGGGTTCCCATCCCCCTCCTTATAAGAGGCCTAGGCAAGAGACTGACTATGAATCTTCAGATCAGGTTTCCATTTCTTCTGATTCCTCTTCTGATCAGGAATATTCTCTTCCCCCCATGAGGATTCTGATGCTGAAGAATCTATACCTGCAGCTTCTCCTCCAGAGGACTATTCTTTTGGGGAAACTTTGCATACCATGAGGGAGCATTTCCACTGGGATAGCCAAGATTTTTCAGAATCTAAAAAGAGGCTCAGGGATTTCCTTTTACTACCTCAAAACAGGCCACTAGCCATCTCACTTGTGTTAGACATTGTAGATGATGTGTTTTTGGAGTCTAGTCTTACCCCTGACTCCTTACCTCCAGCTCCTGTTAAGCCTGACAGATATTACAGGGTTCCTGACTCTCATAAATTCCTTTTTAAAAACCCTGCTACAGACCCAGAGACTATTTCTCAGGGTCCCAAAGGAGTTAAAGCTTCCGCTGCAAAAAACCCTACCCACTCTGACAGAGATTCTAGAGCACTGGAAAGATGGGGGGAGAAAGGTTTCACATCTGCTACCTTGGCTATAAGGGCCTTAAACTGTCAGTTTCATATGCTCAAATATCACCAACATGTCATGGCATTGCTTAAACAGAAAATGTTGTTAAACTCTGAATGTGCAGAAAACAAGGAAATGCAGGATTTATTGCATGCAGCTGAACAAGTTGGAAAGCATACTTTGCAATGTGGTTTTGATTCTTTGGAGGCCTCCTGCAGGGCCTCAGTTACGGGCTCTGTAATTAGGAGGTATGCTTGGGTAAAGAAACAAAATCTGCCTGATCATGTCAAAATTAAATTATTAGATGCACCTTTACAGCATGATACTTTGGTGTTAAGGCAGAAGAGGTGTTAAAGAAAATGGAGGACAAAGCTAAATCTATGCAAACGGTCAAAGATTTTTACAAGTACAGCCACCTAGGTTTAGTACACTGGCCAACAAAGAATTGGTCCTTTCCTGTGTCAGACAGACCTCAAAGGGGCAGATCCCAGGCGCGGGGTTCATACAGGTCAAAGCAATGGGCTGCTTCTACCTCCAAAGTTGGAGAAGACAAATCACAACTGTACAGGAAACAGTCCCAATGACTTCCCCCTGCCTGCACCAAGCACGTATCTCTTGGCAGCACCCTTAGGGGGAAAATTAGCACTTTTTTCTCAAAACTGGTACATTATAACCCAGGACAAGTGGGTTCTAAATATCGTGTCACAAGGCTACAAGTTCCATTTCCATACCCTGTCAAAGGCAAACGGCTGGCCAGAACTGCCAAAAAATCAATGGGCAGAGGCACAAAAACAAGTCTCATCCCTCATGGACATGGGGGTCATTCAACAAGTACCAGAGCAAGAGCAGGGACAAGGATTTTACTCAAGACTGTTCTTGGTACCCAGAAAGGACAAGGCCTGGAGGCCAATACTGGACCTATCTATTTTGCACACATTCCTGGATATACCAAAATTCAAGATGTTGACTTTGCAGCAGCTTCTGCCCATGCTCGGCAAGAATGATTGGCTTGTGACTTTAAACCTAAAAGAGGCATACCTGCATGTCCCAATCAGACAGATATGCAGAAGATACCTCAGATTCAAGGCTGGCTCAATGCATTACCAGTTCTCTGCACTGCCCTTTGGCTTATCTACTGTGCCCAGGGTCTTTACAAAGTGCCTGGCACCAGTAATTGCATTCTGCAGACAAAGAGGAATACAAATATATCCTTACTTGGACGACCGCCTAATTCAAGCAGAGAACAAAGACATTCTTCTACAGCATCTGGCATTTGTGAAAAGACTTCTAATATGCCTAGGGTACACAGTCACCGAAAAGAAATCAAAACTAGTACCCTCTCAAGAGATAATATTCCTGGGTGCAAGCTTAAATACAACTGCCCAGATGGCTTATCTCATGCCAGACAAACAAAGGCAACTGACTACCTATTTCAAAATGTTGGCAACAAAGGCCCAGTTATCTGCAAGAAAAATTCTTCAGGCTTTGGGCTTCATGGCATCCTGCATCCTACTAATTCCATATGCATGTCTGCATATGAGGAAACTTCAATGGTACCTAAAAGGTGTTTGGACTCAACATTGCCACAGCCTGGAAACTATGATTACTCTCATTCCCTGCCTGCAACAGGAGTTTCGATGGTGGGCAAAGGCTTGTCACCAAAACAAGGGACAGCCATTCACATTAACTGCTGCCAGGCAGACACTAACAACGGATGCATCAGATTATGCCTGGGGGGGCCCACATGGCAGGAAGATGCATACAGGGCACATGGACCTCAAACCAAATGCATCTGCATATCAATCTAAAAGAGATGCTAGCTGTTCAAAATGCCCTGACAACCTTCAAGGACCTACTTCATCTGGGACAACTACTGATAAAGACAGACAACACCATGATCATGTTGTATATAAACAAGCAGGGGGGAACACATTCTTACCCCCTTTGAAGACTAGCCATGACTTTGTGGGACACAGCATTGACTTACCAAGTACATCTGCAGGCACAATTCCTGCCAGGAAGGAAAAATACTCTGGCAGCCGAACTAATCAGAAACCTCATGGATCCCCACGAGTGGCAGCTGGATCCACAAGTCTTCAGCATGATAAGAAGGAAATTGGGATGCCCGGACATAGATCTATTTGCCTCCCCAAACAACTACCAACTAAAAAGATTCTGCACAAGGATTTATCACAGACAAGCATGGAAAGTGGACACCCTATCGTTCAGCTGGAAAAACCTATCAGTATATGCCTTTTCCCCTCTGCCTTTCCTTCCCAAGATACTCCTAAAGGTCAGACAGGAGAAGCCAAAGATGATACTGATTGCCCCAGACTGGCCCCTCCAGTACTGGTATCCAATACTAAGGAACTTGTCTCAATGCCCAGCTTGGACCTTACCTCAAATACCTCATCTACTGTCCCAGCAAAACAATCAGATCCTGCACAGCCAACAAAGGACTTAAACCTGGCAGCATGGCGGATAATGTAGTCATACAAAACACACCTCTCAGTAAATCTGTGATGGATGTCATTTTGGAAGCCAGAAGGACTAGTACTAGAAAATCTTATGCTGGAAAATGAAAGAGATTCTGTGCTTGGAACCAGGCACAAGGAACTGATATACCTGTGCCAAATATTCCTCAGATTTTGCAATACTTAACTGAGATGCTGGACAAAGGCCTATGTTTTTCATTTATTAAAATTCATGCCTCTGCCATTTTGGCTCATTACAATACAGAGCCACCACTTTTTTCTTATCCTTTATTAAAGCAGTACCTTAGAGGGGCCAAAAATTTAAGGCCTCCAAGGAGATTACCAATACCTGCATGGGGCCTCAACTATGTGTTGGAAAAGCTCACCCTGCCTCCTTTTGAGCCTGCTGCTACTGCTGATATAAAGTTTTTATCTTGGAAAACAGCTCTGCTCCTAGCAATTACTTCAGCAAGACAAGTTTCAGAGCTACAGGCGCTCATGTCTGTGGAACCCTTTATCATTTTTCATCCAGGCAGGGTCTCCCTGAGGACAAATCCAACATTTATGCCTAAAGTGCTGTCCATTGTGGCTCTAAACCAAACTGTTCATCTACCAACTTTTTACCCAAAACCACATTCTGCATTCTTTGGGCGTACACAGACAACTTAGATTCTACTTGGACAGAACCAAAGTTATCAGGAAGACAGAGCAATTACTAGTGGCATATGCTACAGGATCACAAGGAAAGGCTATCTCAAAGCAGACTGTTTCCAAGTGGTTAGGCCACTGCATTCATTTCTGCTACTTACATCATGGCAAACCAGTGCCTAAGGGCATTAGGCCACATTCCACCAGAGCTGCAGCCACTTCAGCAGCCTTTCTCAGGGGAGTACCAACCAGGGACATTTTAGAGGCAGCTACTTGGAGTTCAGTGCACACCTTTACAAAGCATTATCATTTGCCTCTCTACTCTATATCCAGGGCAGGCTTTGCCACTGCAGTTCTACAGGACCTTATAGCTGCTCCTACTGCTGTCTAGCTCCAGCCTCCCAATCATAGCTTTGGGACTCTACCCAAATGTAATGACTGCAACAGTGAAACACGAAGAACATAGTACAGTTGTGTACACTTACCCTAAATGTAGATGTTCGAGTGTATTCACTGTTTACATTTGGGTGATCCTGCTGGCAGGTTGCCCTCAGCCGGCCTGAATTCCAAAGTCTTGGGTCCTGTGTTGGCTGCTGTCGCCCCTTCCTTGACGTCAGGTCTTCAGGGATATAAAAGTAGCAGCCGATGCCATTTTCTTCAGTCTTTCTTGCCGCGCAGTGCCCAAAGCAAAAGCAGTTCGCAAGTGCCGGTCGTCCGACTCCTGAGATTTTCGTGTTCGAATTTCAGATCCGAAGTCGTCAATAAAGCTAAGTACCCCGTTGGGGAAACTTTTTTCTTGCTCCAGACCGATGTCAGAAAAAGTAGTTGTATTTCTTATGAAAAGCAAATACCTCATAAGGATTTTCATTCTTACTGTATTCCTTGCCTAGGCCCTGATCACAACGTTTCAGGTTGTCAGTTTTCTGCTAGATTTAACCAACGCACTATTAAGCGTCGGTATCATTTTGCTTTAAACTATTTTGGATGCCGGTTTAATTATCCAGAAATGTCGGATAGCCATCCGACTACCGGAGTTCACAAAAAACGCAAAGAAAAGGAGAGAGATAGACAACCGAGGCCCAAAACTGATGACGAAGCTTCTCCTAAGCCAGTCGCCGGTTCGCTGGTTCTCAGTGAGGTGCTTTCGCAGCCCCTGACGCCCGCTACTTTAGAGTCGCAGGCCACTACTGACTCCCACGTGGAGTCGGCCATGCCGCTGGAAACTCAAGGTATTGGAGCCTCAGATACTATTCCTTCAGATGGGTCCGGAGCTGCAGAGCAGGCACCGGCTTCTGAGGGTGTATTCCGACCTAAACATCTTTATATTAAACCGACTTCAGCTTCAAAGGCAAAGACTAAAGCACCTTCTAAAGCAAAGAAACAAACTCTAGAGCCACGTGGTCAGGCTTCTATGCCCAAAAAACATGCTCAAAATGGCCGAAGACTTGATTACCTTGATCAGGGGTTCCCATTTTTTATTTTTATTTTTTTTTTATTTATTTAACATTTGTTGACCGGGAAAGTTCGACTAGGTTCCACAGATCCTGTTTTCAGCGGAGGCCCGGGGAGAAATGCTCCAGAAGCATGTCTTTAGAATGCGGGAGGAAACCGGAGTACCCGGAGGAAACCCACGCGAACGCAGGGAGAACATGCAAACTCCACACAGAAGGCACCCCAGCCGAGAATCGAACCAGAGAACCTCTTGCTGTGAGGCGACAGCATTAACCGCTGCACCACTGCGCTGCCCATCCCCCTCCTTATAAGAGGCCTAGGCAAGAGACTGACTATGAATCTTCAGATCAGGTTTCCATTTCTTCTGATTCCTCTTCTGATCAGGAATATTCTCTTCCCCCCATGAGGATTCTGATGCTGAAGAATCTATACCTGCAGCTTCTCCTCCAGAGGACTATTCTTTTGGGGAAACTTTGCATACCATGAGGGAGCATTTCCACTGGGATAGCCAAGATTTTTCAGAATCTAAAAAGAGGCTCAGGGATTTCCTTTTACTACCTCAAAACAGGCCACTAGCCATCTCACCTGTGTTAGACATTGTAGATGATGTGTTTTCGGAGTCTAGTCTTACCCCTGACTCCTTACCTCCAGCTCTTGTTAAGCCTGACAGATATTACAGGGTTCCTGACTCTCATAAATTCCTTTTTAAAAACCCTGCTACAGACCCAGAGACTATTTCTCAGGGTCCCAAAGGATTTAAAGCTTCCGCTGCAAAAAACCCTACCCACTCTGACAGAGATTCTAGAGCACTGGAAAGATGGGGGAAAAAAGGTTTCACATCTCCTACCTTGGCTATAAGGGCCTTAAACTGTCAGTTTCATATGCTCAAATATCAGCAACATGTCATGGCATTGCTTAAACAGAAAATGTTGTTAAACTCTGAATGTGCAGAAAACAAGGAAATGCAGGATTTATTGCATGCAGCTGAACAAGTTGGAAAGCATACTTTGCAATGTGGTTTTGATTCTTTGGAGGCCTCCTGCAGGGCCTCAGTTACGGGCTCTGTAATTAGGAGGTATGCTTGGGTAAAGAAACAAAATCTGCCTGATCATGTCAAAATTAAATTATTAGATGCACCTTTACAGCATGATACTTTGGTGTTAAGGCAGAAGAAGTGTTAAAGAAAATGGAGGACAAAGCTAAATCTATGCAAACGGTCAAAGATTTTTACAAGTACAGCCACCTAGGTTTAGTACACTGGCCAACAAAGAATTGGTCCTTTCCTGTGTCAGACAGACCTCAAAGGGGCAGATCCCAGGCGCAGGGTTCATACAGGTCAAAACAATGAGCTGCTTCTACCTCCAAAGTTGGAGAAGACAAATCACAACCGTACAGGAAACAGTCCCAATGACTTCCCCCTGCCTGCACCAAGCACGTATCTCTTGGCAGCACCCTTAGGGGGAAAATTAGCACTTTTTTTCTCAAAACTGGCACATTATAACACAGGACAAGTGGGTTCTAAATATCGTGTCACAAGGCTACAAGTTCCATTTCCATACCCTGTCAAAGGCAAACGGCTGGCCAGATCTGCCAAAAAATCAATGGGCAGAGGCACAAAAACAAGTCTCATCCCTCATGGACATGGGGGTCATTCAACATGTACCAGAGCAAGAGCAGGGACAAGGATTTTACTCAAGACTGTTCTTGGTACCCAGAAAGGACAAGGCCTGGAGGCCAATACTGGACCTATCTATTTTGCACACATTCCTGGATATACCAAAATTCAATGCAGCAGCTTCTGCCCATGCTGGGCAAGAATGATTGGCTTGTGACTTTAAACCTAAAAGAGGCATACCTGAATGTCCCAATCAGACAGATATGCAGAAGATACCTCAGATTCAAGGCTGGCTCAATCTATTACCAGTTCTCTGCACTGCCCTTTGGCTTATCTACTGCGCCCAGGGTCTTTGCAAAGTGCCTGGCACCAGTAATTGCATTCTGCAGACAAAGAGGAATACAAATATATCCTTACTTGGATGACTGCCTAATTCAAGCAGAGAACAAAGACATTCTTCTACAGCATCTGGCATTTGTGAAAAGACTTCTAACATGCCTAGGGTACACAGTCAACGAAAAGAAATTAAAACTAGTACCCTCTCAAGAGATAATATTCCTGGGTGCAAGCTTAAATACAACTGCCCAGATGGCTTATCTCACGCCAGACAAACAAAGGCAACTGACTACCTATTTCAAAATGTTGGCAACAAAGGCCCAGTTATCTGCAAGAAAAATTCTTCAGGCTTTGGGCTTCATGGCATCCTGCATCCTACTAATTCCATATGCACGTCTGCATATGAGGAAACTTCAATGGTACCTAAAAGGTGTTTGGACTCAACATTGCCACAGCCTGGAAACTATGATTACTCTCATTCCCTGCCTGCAACAGGAGTTTCTATGGTGGGCAAAGGCTTGTCACCAAAACAAGGGACAGCCATTCACATTACCCGCTGCCAGGCAGACACTAACAACGGATGCATCAAGTTATGCCTGGGGGGCCCACATGGCAGGAAGATGCATACAGGGCACATGGACCTCAAACCAAATGCATCTGCGTATCAATCTAAAAGAGATGCTAGCTGTTCAAAATGCCCTGACAACCTTCAAGGACCTACTTCATCTGGGACAACTACTGATAAAGACAGACAACACCATGATCATGTGGTATATAAACAAGCAGGGGGGAACACATTCTTACCCCCTTTGAAGACTAGCCATGACTTTGTGGGACACAGCATTGACTTGCCAAGTACATCTGCAGGCACAATTCCTGCCAGGAAGGAAAAATACTCTGGCAGATGAACTAATCAGAAACCTCATGGATCCCCACGAGTGGCAGCTGGATCCACAAGTCTTCAGCATGATAAGAAGGAAATTGGGATGCCCGGACATAGATCTATTTGCCTCCCCAAACAACTACCAACTAAAAAGATTCTGCACAAGGATTTATCACAGACAAGCATGGAAAAGTGGACACCCTATCGTTCAGCTGGAAAAACCTATCAGTATATGCCTTTTCCCCTCTGCCTTTCCTTCCCAAGATACTCCTAAAGGTCAGACAGGAGAAGCCAAAGATGATACAGATTGCCCCAGACTGGCCCCTCCAGTACTGGTATCCAATACTAAGGAACTTGTCTCAATGCCCAGCTTGGACCTTACTTCAAATACCTCATCTACTGTCCCAGCAAAACAATCAGATCCTGCACAGCCAACAAAGGACTTTAAACCTGGCAGCATGGCGGATAATGTAGTCATACAAAACACACCTCTCAGTAAATCTGTGATGGATGTCATTTTGGAAGCCAGAAGGCCTAGTACTAGAAAATCTTATGCTGGAAAATGGAAGAGTTTCTGTGCTTGGAACCAGGCACAAGGAACTGATACACCTGTGCCAAATATTCCTCAGATTTTGCAATACTTAACTGAGATGCTGGACAAAGGCCTATGTTTTTCATCTATTAAAATTCATGCCTCTGCCATTTCGGCTCATTACAATACAGAGCCACCACTTTTTTCTTATCCTTTATTAAAGCAGTACCTTAGAGGGGCCAAAAATTTAAGGCCTCCAAGGAGATTACCAATACCTGCATGGGGCCTCAACTATGTGTTGGAAAAGCTCACCCTGCCTCCTTTTGAGCCAGCTGCTACTGCTGATATAAAGTTTTTATCTTGGAAAACAGCTCTGCTCCTAGCAATTACTTCAGCAAGACAAGTTTCAGAGCCACAGGCGCTCATGTCTGTGGAACCCTTTATCATTTTTCATCCAGACAGGGTCTCCCTGAGGACAAATCCAACATTTATGCCTAAAGTGCTGTCCATTGTGGCTCTAAACCAAACTGTTCATCTACCAACTTTTTACCCAAAACCACATTCTTCATTCTTTTGACGTACACAGACAACTTAGATTCTACTTGGACAGAACCAAAGTTATCAGGAAGACAGAGCAATTACTAGTGGCATATGCTACAGGATCACAAGGAAAGGCTATCTCAAAGCAGACTGTTTCCAAGTGGTTAGGCCACTGCATTCATTTCTGCTACTTACATCATGGCAAACCAGTGCCTAAGGGCATTAGGCCACATTCCACCAGAGCTGCAGCCACTTCAGCAGCCTTTCTCAGGGGAGTACCAACCAGGGACATTTTAGAGGCAGCTACTTGAAGTTCAGTGCACACCTTTACAAAGCATTATCATTTGCCTCTCTACTCTATATCCAGGGCAGGCTTTGCCACTGCAGTTCTGCAGGGCCTTATAGCTGCTCCTACTGCTGTCTAGCTCCATCCTCCCAATCATAGCTTTGGGACTCTACCCAAATGTAATGACTGCAACAGTGAAACACGAAGAACATAGTACAGTTGTGTACACTTACCCTAAATGTAGATGTTCGAGTGTATTCACTGTTGCAGTCCAGGTTACCCACCCGCCATCCCCCTTTTTTTCTATGGATCTTATCTTTCCTTCTCTGATTTATGCAACCTATGTGGTATATTTGCTTATAGGTGAAGGTAATATTTATATTGCTGCATTTATTAATATATATATATATATATATATATATATATATATATATATATATATATATATATATGTATGTATATATATATATAAAGTTTGGCTACCCTTTTGGGAGGCACCTGACATCTGGGGCAAGAAAAACTGAAGAAAATGGCGTCGGCTGCTACTTTTATACCCCTGAGGACCTGACGTCAGGGAAGGGGTGACAGCAGCCGACGCAGGACCCAAGACTTTGGAATTCAGGCTGGCGGAGGGCAACCTGCCAGCGGGATATCCCAAATGTAATGACTGCAACAGTGAATACATTCGAACATCTACATTTATAGTAAGTGTACACAATTGTACTTTCCAGCTACCTCAAAGAGCTCAACTCCAACAAAAACAAAATTGAAACCTTTGGATCCGTCTTCTCATCTGGATCCATCTAGATCCAGATCTAAATCACCAAGGTTTTCTTCTGAACGCATGTGTTGGAGGTTTCATTCTCCCTTCCTGTAAGACGCACCTAAAAGAGCTTCCTGTATACCATCTACTTTGTCTTCCCACAGGTCATCCAGGAGCCTGTCAGAAGCAGATGTGGACAGGATGATGAAAAAATTTCTCAGTACCCAACCCAGATTCAGTTGTTTTTTTTACCAAATCTTTCTCCCATCGGATCTGAGCCTCTCTACCATTCAACCCCAGGCTTTAGCTCCTGCTGTGATCCATCCAGTGGTTTCAGAGTTTTCAGACCAGAGATTTCTGAGTTTGTCTGTGTCTGATCCGAAAACTTACCTTTCTTCGACTTTGACACCTTCTCTGACCCAGATGGGTCTGTTCTTGTCAAATCCAGAAGGATCTCAGGGATGTAGTGTCATCACTGGATCTGGTGGACAGTGAATTTGGTGGGTTGGGATTCACTCCTTTGGTTTCGGAGCCATCCCTTCATCTTGTAGCTTTGATGCTGGACAGCTTGGCTCTGATTCCTGCTTTGAGAGTGGAGTCAGAAGGGGTCAGGTTCCAACTCTCACAGGTTTCTTCAGATCTGGTGGGGGTGAGATTGAGGCCCTCCCCCTTGGCATCAGCCTTCAAGATAGTCATCCGTCTACTGTGGAGGCTGGGTCTCTTCATCCTGCTCCATTAGGACAGCTGATCAGGTCAGACCTTGAGATTGTCCTTATTAGGGACACTGCTGGCACTTCCAAGTCCTCTCCGGAACCTGCCACCGAATAGCCCCCTCTGAAGCGGACATGCAAGAGGAGGCACCTAGACTGTCCACAAGAGTTATTAAATGAAGACACTGACTTCGATGAAAGGGAAGGGTCTCCCCGATCACCACTTGAGGCCATTTCATTCGGAGAGATTTTGAATTTCTGGAATAGAAAGGAGGTTGGTCTTCTGAGCTTGCCCCCCCCCCCTTTCTCAAGAGGAAACTCTGTTTCTCGAGGCTTTCAGGACCGGCTCAGCTACTACTCGGATAGCCCCCCCCCATCAGTGGATAAGATGGTATAGCTCATTTCCCACTGGGCTTGGAAGGATCCAGATGTCTTGGAGCCCCCTTCCTAAATGCCTAGACAAGTATCTTGTTGCACCTAAACATAGGCTCATTGGAGCAGGAGTCCCTCTGTGAATGCTATGGTGGTTGCAGCAGTCACTAGGAAAGAACTAACGAAACAGAGTTCTTCTGTCCAGCCTCTAAATAGTGAATTTAAGGCGTAGGACAGGTTTGGGAAGTGTGTCTATGCACCAGCAACTTTGCTCTCAAGTCTTTTATTTGGCACACATTAAGAGATTCTGGAGAGAATTGATCAAGCAGGTCTACAGTACCCTGTCACAGTCCATTTCTAAGGAGGATAAGAAAGCAGTTTCTTCACAGTTGGAGACTGATCTCTCATGCCTCGGAGGAGCAGGAGGTTCAGGCTTAACCATTGGAAGACATGACTGGATGTTCCTCTGTGATTTTGTGCAGCCCTTCAAGTCTTCATTCTTCAGTGCCCCTTTTGATGGAGCCACTTTATTTAGTCCTAAGGTGAGAGAGACTCTTTCCAGGAGCGAGCAAGATGAGATTCCATTTTTCTACTCCTCAAAGGACCTTTCCACCAGCACCAGAGAGGGGGCAGAGAACTGTGGTTCAGAAAGTCATAAGGTTCTTCACAAGACATCTATGGAGAAAGATCCCTTCACAGCAGAGGGGGGAGTTCCAATGGAAGAGGCAGTGGTGACCCGCAGAATCAGGGCTTCAGAGATTCATTCTCGGACAAGCCCTTTCAGTGTCCTTGAATGGTTACCCAATTGCTGCAGTCTGAAGGCAGTTGGGGTGCCTATCTCTGCACCCACATGCTTGGATTGTCATTACCCAAATATTGATGGGTGCAGAATATGATATCCAGGGGCTATTGTATACCATTTCCCCTTTTTCCCCAAAATGCAACCGAAAAATTCCTAACGTTCCACCCAGTCTGAGGAAAGCCGCATCTACAGAATTAAAAAACGCTGCTAAAAAAAGAGTCATCCAGCTGGTCCCACCAGACCAACATGGGTCTGGAATTTATTCAGGATTCCTTTTGGTGCCAAAAAAGGCCAGGATTTCAGACCAATTTTGGATCTCAGCAATTTAAATCAGTTTGTGAAACGCTCAAAGCTGAGGATGGTCACAGTTCAGTCCATCCTGCCTCTTTTAGGGAAGGACTGTTGGATGTGCTTTGTAGATGTCTAGGACGCATACAATCATATCAAGATACACGGGCACTCCAGGAGATGCCCACACTTCTGCCTGGGAGCCACTCACTACAGGTTCAGTGCACTGCCATTTGGTCCTACCACAGCCTCTCGGGTGTTCACCAAGTGTGTGGCAGTGTTTGCAGCTCACCTGAGATTGCAAAGGTTCTGTATGTTTCCATATCTAGACGACTGGCTCCTATCTGGTTCCACCAAGCCTCTACTAATGCACGCCAGTGATCACTTGCTTCATCCCTGTTTCCAACCCGGCATCGCCATAAACCATTCCATGTCTCAACTTTGTGTAACACAAACTCTGGAGTTTATTGGAGCCTGCCTAGATACCAAATTGCAAGTGGCAAACCTACCTCAAACAAGATTGGAGACCTTAAGGAAACTGGCATTACACATCCTTACTCTTTGTTCATCTCTAGCCAAGTTAGTCCTGCAACTGATGGACTTGTCAGCCCCCATAGTTCCGGTCTTTGGTACACTTTCACATGAGAATAGCTCAGTGGACCCTAGTGGTACAGAGGTCAGTAAGACATCAACCACTGTCAACTCCCATTCACATTGCATATGTTTGCAGACGATACATGCAGTGGAAGTTTTCAAGAGCCACCCCTTCATACTTTCTTCCGCCAAGGCCACAGTGACAACAGACACCTCCCAGTTGAGCTGGGAGAGCATTACTTGGGAAGGACAGGTTAAGGCACAAGGTCTCAGACAGAGGCCACTCTTCACATCAGAAATGAGAGCAGTCTTATATGCATTGCAGGTGTTTCAAGATGTTCTCCCTCTAATGGTGTTAACAGTTCAGATGGACATGTCAGTAGTCTGGTACATCAACAAGGAGGAACCAGATCTTACCCAGTTTGAAGGGAGGTAGTGAGAGTTTGGCAATGGGTGATATCTTCTAACCTTTTTCTTTTGGCAACTCATATTCTGGGGAAAAGCAGTGTGCTAGCAGACAGACCGAGCAGGTCCATTTTACTCTCTCACAAGTGGTCTCTCAACCAGTCAGTGACGGACATGATCTTTCGCAAGTGGGGTCAACTGTGTTGCGACCTCTTTGCCTCTCCCCTCATTACCAAGTGCAGTAGGTACTTTACCCTCACCCCCCCCCCCCCCGAGGGGGAGTCACCGAGAGATGCTCAAGTTCACGATTGGCCCTCCAGTCTGTTATATGCCTTTCCTCCCACTTTTCTTATCCCCAAGTTTATTCATAAAGCTTTCAAAGGGAAGCGCAAAGTGATCCTCACTGGCCTTGTCATTTATGGTTCCCCTTCTTTTGGCCTTATCTTCTTCATGTGTCCTTCGTGTTGGATCCAGTTCAGGACTTTTTGTCTCATCTGCCTCGCCTGGACATACATACCTCAAATTGACCTCATGGTTTTTCCACTTCCAGTGATGACTAGAAGTTGCAGGCTTTTCTCCCTTGTTCATCGCATCCTTATGTTATCCCAAAAAGCCTTCAGTAGGAAACTTCATAAAAGTAAATGGAAAAGATTGTGTTTTGGGGGGGGGGGGGTCTATATTACAACAATGAAAAACTAAAATATCGAACGCTCACATGAGCGAAAAATCAGAAATGCGAAATTGCTATTGTGGGGGACTGTGCCCCCCACACCCCCGCTGAATATATATTCCTACTCCGAGATCGCACTACAGTGAGGAAAGGGCATATATTCCGTTCTTCACTGTACTGCGATCCAAAAAACTACATATCGAATTCCTGATTTTTTGCTCATGTGATTGCTCGATATTTTAATTTTTCATTGTTCTAAAGTAGACCCTCTTTGGGCCGGCCCTTCAGAGACAGACCCTTTTTCCACACTGATCCCAGCTATTCTTGATTTTCTAGCTTCCATTTTCAATTAAGTAATTAGGTATTCGACTGTCAAGGTACTTTGGCTGCCATCTCAGATTTTCACTGGGTGTAGAACTTTCATCCTTAGCTTCCTTAAAATTATGCAAAGCCCTTCTTAAGGACGGCTTGCTGCTTTGCCCTCCAGTTAAAACTCGTGTACCTCCGTGGTACCTTACAGCTAGTTTTTCAAGTCCTAAACCAGCTCCCCCTTCAAACCTTCAGCAAAACCACAGTTGAAATTTTTGTCCTTTTGTCCTGGAAAACTTTTTTTTCTAGTTTCCATTACCTTGGCTAGATGGGTATCTCTATTCCAGGCACTTTCTTCTCAACCACCTTACCTGATTTTTCACAAGGACAGGGTTTCACTTCAGGCTAACTCTTCCTTTCTGCCTAAGGTGGTGTCAGAAGCTAACCTTAACCAGTAAATTAATCTACCAGTCTTCTTTCCAAATTTTTCAAAGGCGAGAGTATATATGCTTTATTTACTAGATGTTCATAAGCAGCTCAAATTTTACATTCACAGGATTAGAGACTTGAGGAAATCAGAACAACTGTTTGTATCTTTATGCACAGCAGTGACTGTAACCAGATGGCTCACTGATTGCATTATCTTCATTTACAGAAATAAAGGCCTGTCATTGCCTAAACATCCTAAAGCACACTCCAACAAGTGTGGCCATACCATTTGCATTTTGGTGTAAAGCATCTGTAGATGCCATCTGTGCAGCTGCTACATGGTCATACCTTTATAGCTCAGTACAAGTTGGATGTATTATTAAGGAATAGAGCAGTTTTTGGCTTCATGGTACTCTGGGATGTCCTTCCGTAAGGACCAGCCAAGATTACTCTAGCTGGAGACTCTGTCCCTTCAGTTTTGGAATGGATGAAAAAGACAACATCAGATATTATATTTATGTACTCACCATAACTTTGCATCTGTGTTGTCTGATTTATGTCCTTCCTCAAGTTCCCATCCATCATTCCCTCTTCCATTTTTGTCTAAATCCTGGTATGACCCAAGGGATTTTGGTGGCTGATTTCTGCTGTGAAGGCTCCAGAGCTTTTCTTCTCTGTTTCCCACTTTTTCACTTTTTGTGTTACTTAACTCAGAAAATATTATTAACTGCATTTTCCATTTTGGCATTATGATTAACTAATTTGAGGGCAAACCCGACCTGCGATACCTCACAAGTAGTTAGACATTTATGGGTAAGGGGAGGAGACTGAGCCTAAAGTCTGTTGAATGGAAGAAGACGGATCAGAGACCCCATCAGTTGAGGAAGGATGAAAACAGACAATACAGATGCAGAGTTATGATGAGTACATAACTATATTTTTGGTGGAATACAAATACACTCCAGCATAATCTTCCTCCCTTGCCACTAGCCCCTTACTACAACAAATCTAACATTATTGTCTTTTTTCCTCTTCAGTCAGTATTGTAGCCCCTGTAGCAATTGGTATTATTACTCCCCTTTTCCTCTGTCCCTGATATTCTGCTGAATGTTCATTCTGAAATCCTTTTTTTGTCAAATTCACATGGTCATTTCTTTCCAAATGTGTCGCCTGCAGCATTTGTGTTTGCAATCTGGATTTCATAATATAATTTAATACGCTTTCTTTTTTATTGATACCTGTAAGGCCATTTACATTCCAAGGTAATATGGTAGTGTACCCGATATGATAAAAAGCTGCTGTTCTCACCTGTTATACTTGACAGCTTTTTGACTGTATATTTCCAGCTTTTGTGCTACATGCACACACTAATGTTTGGCAGGCTGATCTTTGTTGTCCTTTTTGTCCTGATTCAACCTTTGGGTTATCAGAGTGGACCTCAGCACCTTTTTGAAGCTGTGGATCCAGGGTTCTGACTCCTTCCTTACCCATAATTTCCTCTCTCCTTCTTAAATACGTCAGATCTCGTTTGATGCCTGATCAAGACAGCCACCTCTAAGAGGGTTCCTAACCTTTGTGGTTCATTTAAATATAGTGTCTTTTTCTCTCTTGAGTGCCATATCTTGGCACCTATTATTCCTCTTCTTATCCATCCTCCCACGTTTTTTGTATTCTAATCTTAAAAACAAAAATTGTCCTTGCTGTGTCTTTGATGGCATTTGCTCTTAATACCTTTTGACAGAACTTACCCGTTTGCATTTATACTTAAAGAACTTACTTTTTCTTGATATATTGGTATATTTCTTGAATAATGGTTGGATTCTTGTAATAGGGTGTTGTATCATATCATTCATTAAACTGTGTCAGACAGTGTTCAGGACTTTGAAAAATGTATGGCCTGTGGCCATAAAATTCCACCGTAGGACCCGCATACCCTTTGTGTGTACTACTTAGGAGCAGCGCACCTGGACGTGGAATGGTGGCCTAATGGTTAAGGTGTTTACCTTACAAACACAAGGTACAGGGTTTGAATCTCACAGGGGATAAATGGCTAGGCTTAAAATGTCTTGCAAGGCAGATGTTCATCGTGTTACACTGCTGCAGTCATCACACTTGGGTTATCCTGCCGTCAGGCGGTTCCCGCAGTCGCCAGAGTTCCAAAGTCTTGGTCCAGCGTCGGTTGCTGTCGCTTCTTCCCTGACGTCAGTGTGCCAGGGGTATATAAGGTGCATCCGACGCCATTTTCCCCAGTCTTTCTTGCCATGCGGTGCCCGAAGCAGAAGCAGTTCGCAAGTGCCGGTCGGCCGACTCCTGAGATTTTCAAATCGAATTTCAGACCAAAGTCTTCAATAAAGCTAAGTACCCCATTGGGGAACCTTTTCTTGCCTCAGACCGATGTCAGAAAAAGTTAATAATTGCATTTCTTGTGGGAAGCAAATACCTCATAAGGATTTTCATTCTTATTGTATTCCTTGCCTAGGCCCAGACCACGATGTCACAAGTTGTCGGTTTTGTGCTAGGTTTAACAAACGAACTATTAAACGTCGGTTTGATTTCGCATGACAATATTTTGGTAGAAAATTTAATTATACCATGCCATCGGAGTGACTGACGACTGGGATGCATAAAAAACACAAAGGTAAGGACAGGCAGCCGAGACCCAAATCAGACTCCGAGGCCTCTGCTAGGCCAGTCGCCGGGTCTCCGGTTTTCAGTGAGGCACCTACGCAGCCCCTGACGACTGCTGATTTAGAACCCCAGGCTGCATCCGACTCCCAAGCGGAGATTGCTGGGCCTCCAGAGCCTTTATCTTTAGGCCCTTCTGACTCCATGGCTGAAGGGGATTCCGGTGCAGTTGAAACGCTTTCAGTTGCTGAAGGTGTCTTCAGACCGACTACACTTACTGTTAAATCCTATGCAAAGCTGAAAACTCCTTTAAAAGTAAGGAAGCCTGTACAGCAGTCTCCAGTACAAGGCCCCATGCCTAAGAAACAGATGCTTAAAATGGCTGAAGGCTTAATTACCCTAATCAGGGGTTCCCATCCCCCTCCTGACAAAAGGCCTAGACAGGAGGAGGACTACACTTCGTCTGACCAGGTTTCCATTTCCTCAGATTCTTCTGAGGAACAGGAATACTCTTTTCCCCCTTATGAAGACTCTGATGCTGAAGAGTCTATTCCCTCAGCATCTCCCCTAGAAGACTACTCTTTTGGGGAAACTTTACATACCATGAGGGAACATTTTCACTGGGAAGGCCAGGATTACTCTGATTCTAAGAAAAGGCTCTGAGAGTTCCTTTTACTACCCCAGCATAGACCGCTTGCTATTCCACCCGTGTTAGACATTGTGGATGATGTTTATTCAGAATCTAGCCTTAACCCAGATTCATTACCTCCTGCACAAGACAAACCAGACAGATACTACAGAGTACCTGACTCACACAAATTCCTATATAAAAGCCCTGTTGCTGACCCAGAAACCATTTCCCAGGGTCCCAAAGGGGTTAAGGCCTCTATTGCTAAAAATCCTGTACCCTCTGAAAGGGATTCTAGGGCACTAGACAGATGGGGAAAGAAAGTATATACCTCAGCTACTCTAGCTATGAGGGCCTTAAATTGCTAGTTTCACATGCTGAAATATCAACAATATTTGATGTCTCAATTAAAACAAAAAATGATCACACATACAGAGCAGCCTGATTACAAGGAAATGCAAGATTTGTTGCATGCAGCTGAACAAGTGGGAAAACATACTTTAAAATGTGGATTTGATTCATTGGAAGCTTCTTGTAGAGCAGCAGTAACAGGGTCTGTCATTCGTAGGCATGCTTGGTTAAAAGAACAAACTTTACCTGATCATATTAAAGCAAAGTTATTGGATGCAACTTTACAGCAGGATGTTTTATTTGGTGTAAAAGCAGAAGAGGTTTTAAAGAAAATGGAGGATAAGGCAAAATCTATGCAGACGGTCAAGGATTTTTTTACAGATTCAACCCCCTCGTTTCAGCAGAAATTGGCCAACCAAAAACTGGTCCTTTCCAACTTCTGACAGACCACAGAGGGGCAAATACAGACGCCCAAGGGGCAGAGGTCAGCCACAAGGCTCTTACAAGCCTCGACAATGGGGTGCCACAGCCCAGAAAGGAGGAGAAGACACGTCTCAAACTATCAGAAGACAAACACAATGACTTACCCCTCAGACTGCCAAGCAAATCCCTCTTGGCAGCTCCCTTGGGAGGAAAACTTGCACTTTTTGCAGGCAACTGGTACATCATCACAAAAGACAAATGGGTCCTAAATATTGTATCTCAAGGATACAGGTTCCACTTTCACACTTTACCAAGGATAAAAGGAATGCCAAACCTGCCACCAAATCAATGGGCAGAGGCTCAAAGACAAATTACAGCACTCATGGACATGAGAGCCATTCAACAGGTTCCTACACAGGAGCAAGGACAAAGATTTTACTCAAGACTCTTTCTGGTTCCCCGAAAGGACAAAGCCTGGAGACCCATTCTGGACCTTTCAGTTCTAAACACATACCTGGAAGTACCCAATTCAAGATGCTAACACTACAGCAACTTCTTCCCATGTTGGGCAAGAAGGCTTGGCTAGTAACGTGGGACCTCAAGGAGGCATACCTGCATGTCCCTATCAGACAAAATTGCAGAAGATACCTCAGATTTATAGCAGGTTCAACTCATTACCAATTCTCTGCACTGCCCTTTGGCTTATCTACTGCGCCCAGGGTCTTTACAAAATGCCTGGCACCAGTAATTGCATACTGCAGACAAAGAGGAATTCAAATATATCCATACTTGGACTGCCTTATTCAAGCAGAAAGCAAGGACATTCTTTTAAAACATTTGGTATTTGTAAAAAACCTACTAAGTTGCCTAGGGTACACAGTAAACGAAAATAAGTCAAAACTAGTGCCCTCACAAGACATAATATTCCTGGGTGCCAGCTTAAATACAACGGCCCAGATGGCTTATCTCACGCCAGACAAGCAAAGACAATTGACTCAATATTTCAAAATGATGGCAACAAAGACCCAACTCCCTGCAAGAAAAATTCTGCAGGCCTTGGGATTCATGGCATCTTGCATACTACTAATACCATATGCCAAACTGCATATGAGGAAATTACAATGGTACCTGAAAAGCGTATGGACTCAGCACAGCCACAGCTTAGAAACAATAATACCACTCATTCCCTGCCTTCAACAGGAGTTTTTATGGTGGGCTCAGGCATGTCACCTCAACAAGGGTCAGCCTTTTACCTTACCCACAGCCAGGCAAACAATAACAACAGATGCATCGGATTAAGCCTGGGGAGCACACATGGCAGGAGAGTGTATTCAGGGCAAATGGTCTGCAGATCAAATGCATCTCCACATCAATCAAAAAGAGATGCTAGCTGTTAAAAATGCCCTAACAGCTTTCAAGGACCTCCTACATCCAGGGCAACTCCTAATAAAGACAGACAACACCACAGTGATGTGATACATAAACAAACAAGGGGGCACACATTCCTACCCCCTATGCAGGCAAGCAATGACCTTGTGGAACACAGCACTGACCTACCAAGTTCAACTACAAGCACAATTCCTGCCAGGAAAGAAAAACACATTGGCAGACGAACTAAGCAGAAATATCATGGATCCTCACGAGTGGAAACTAGATCCACAAGTATTCACAATAACCCAAAAATGGGGGAGCCCAGACATAGATCTGTTTGCCTCCCCCCAAAACTACCAACTACGGAAATTTTACGCAAGGACGTACCACACACTAGCTTGGAAAGTGGACGCCCTCTCATTCAGTTGGAAAACATTAACAGTGTATGCCTTTCCTCCACTGCCTCTTCTGGCAAAGGTGCTGCTGAAAGCCAGATTAGAGAGGCCACAGATGATACTCATTGCTCCAGACTGGCCACGCCAACACTGGTATCCAGTAGTAAGGAACATGGTTCAAGGCCCACCATGGATTTTACCTCAAATTCCTCACCTGCTGACTCAGCAAAACAATCAGATTCTACACAGCCAGCTCAAGACTTTAAATCTGGCTGCATGGCAGATTACCTAAAAACCAGTCAACACTTCTCTCTAAAGCGGTTATGGATGTCATTCTGGAGGCCAGGAGGCCCAGCACCAGGAAAACCTACTCAGACAAATTGAAAAGATTCTGCGCCTGGAACCAGGCTAAAGGCCAAAATCCTTTTGTCCCAAATATTCCTCAGATTCTGCAATATTTAACTGAGATGTTGCACAAAGGCCTTTCCTTTTCATCTATTAAGATCCACGCTTCAGCTATTTCAGCTTATTACAACATGGATCCTCCTATATTTTCACATCCATTACTAAGACAGTACCTCGGAGGGGCTAAGAACATAAGACCGCCCCGGAGAGCACCAACACCAACTTGGGATCTCAATTTTGTTTTGGAAAAACTTACACTACTGCCCTTTGAACCAGCTTTTACAGCTGATTTACAATTTCTATCATGGAAAACTGCCGTGCTGCTAGCAATAACTTCAGCACGAAGAGTCTCAGAGCTACAGGCCCTAATGGCAGTGGAGCCTTTCATCATTTTTCACCAAGACAGAGTTTCTTTACAAACTAACCCTTCCTTTATGCCAAAGGTGGTTTCCAGTGTGGCTCTAAACCAAACCATTCATTTGCCCACCTTTTATCCAAACCCCCAGAATAAAGGGGAAAGGCTCCTACACTCTTTGGACATTCACAGGCAATTACGTTTCTACTTGGATAAAACTAAGGTTTTCAGAAAATCTGACCAGCTCTTTGTATCCTATGCTGCAGGATCACAAGGAAAGGCTATCTCAAAACAGACCATTTCAAAATGGATAGGACATTGTATCCGTTTCTGCTACACACACCATGAGAAACCTGTACCTGGTAACATTAGGTCCCATTCCACCAGGGCTACAGCAACATCAGCAGCCTTCCTCAGAGGGGTACCAACCAAGGATATTTTTGAGGCTGCAACTTGGAGTTCAGTGCACACCTTCACCAAGCACTACCACTTACCTCTATACTCAAAAACCAGAGCTGGCTTTGCCACTGCAGTTCTGCAGGGCCTACTAGCTTGTCCAAACCCTGTATAGTACCAACCGCCCAGCCTTAGCTTTGGGATTCAACCCAAGTGTGATGACTGCAGCAGTGTAACACGATGAACATAGTACAGTTTTGCACCTACCTTAAATGTAGATGTTCGAGTGTTCACACTGCTGCAGTCCAGGTTACCCTCCCTCCATCCTCTCTGTCCTAGCTGGACTTATCTATACCTTTCTATCCTGTACAACCTTTGTGGTGTATTTGCTTGCAACTGAAGGTATTGTTTTTATTTCTTATATATGTTTTATTAGCAACATGTATTGCCTACCTACTTGGGGGCACCTGACATCTGGGGCAAGAAAAACTGAAGAAAATGGCATTGGATGCACCTTGTATACCCCTGGCACACTGAGGTCAGGGAAGAAGCGACAGCAACCGATGCCGGACCAAGACTTTGGAACTCTGGCCGACTGCGGGACCGCCTGACTGCAGGATAACCCAAGTGTGATGACTGCAGCAGTGTGAACACACTAACATCTACATTTATGGTAGGTACAAAACTGTACTTTAGCCTAGTACTAACCAATGAACCTATGAACCTATGTAAGGTGTGTACCTCTTTTGGTACTAAGGCACTATAGGGTCATAGGGATAAGTTAGTTTTGAAAGGCCTTGTATCCGCTTATCCAAGTACATCCACCCAGTCTTCCTTGAGTCCCTCTTATTACCCAGCCAGAGTGGGTGAAACAGAAAGGCAGAAAGAAAAAGAGAAACTAAAAGAAAAGGACAAATCTTATGGGAAAAGACCAGAGAAATCCAGAAAATGGTCCCTGGTCCCATCAGAACTGTTGCTGCAGGCACGCAAAGTGTCTAGACCAATGGAGCCACTGCCTCCTTGGATCCAGTCACCGACATCTCCACCTCGATTTTCACCAGAGCCGGTAAGTCATTGGCTCCATTCTCTTGTTCTGTAGGAGAGGTGTATGTCCAAGACCACCTTTAGTGGCATCATCCCCCAGGTCCATTCATTCTCTTAGGAGACTGGGTAAGGCAGATGCTGACAGGATGATGTGGAGATTCCTTCAGATGCAAATTCAGCTAGAGTTTCTGCCAGTGCTGACCTACCTAGACATGTTGAGAACAGCTCCAGCCACCCCTTCATTAGTGTCTCCCATTCCAGTACGACCATTGGATTAGAAGACCATGGGTCTGAGCATTACACATCGGAGCCAACAGTCCATTTGACTTCAATTCAGACTGTGTCCCTTACCCTCTCGATTCTGATTCAGTCAGATTGGGATGAGTCTTGAAGCTGAAGCATTGATGCCAGGGCTTGGGGAACTGAGTTGACTCTGAAAATTTTGGAGCCCCCTGAGGGCTTTGGTACTAGATAGCTGGGCTCCGATATTGGCTTCTGAGCTGGGGCTGTGGAGGTCATTCTTGAGGCTGTTATTATGGGAAGATTTCTTCTGCCCCAATTCCCACTTCAGTTTTCAAGGCTTTTAAAAGGATTCTTGTTGGGCCAAGAGAAGAGGTACTTTACACACACCTGGCTCCATTCCACCTTCTTTTGGACACTGCATCTAACTCCAGATATCCACAGGAGACAGGGACATCAGCTTCTCGTAGTCTCTAGACTCCTTGCCTTGTGAGCTCCCAGTCTGATTCTGAATTGTCTCCAGAAGCCCTATTGAAGCAGGTTCACAGAAAACAAACTTGCAAGAGGAGACATTAGGATTCCTCCCTAGAATCAGTCACAGAATACACAGACTTGGATGGAGGGGAAAGCTTCCCAAGATTCCATCTACAAGATATCACCTTTGGTGACATTTTAGAATTAATGAAGCAACATGTGGATTAGTCCACCGACACACCTTACCTCGAAGAGTCTGTGTTTCTCGAGGCTTTTGGAGCTGGCTCTTCTACCTCATGAGTGATAACCACCTGCTGATGCGTAGATAGACCTAGTAGCTCAGAGGGCTTGGAAGGCTCCTTACATGGCAAGAGCCCATACCTTAAAAAAAAAAAAAAAAAAAAAAAAAAGTTATAGGATTTTACTTGCATCAAAAGATAGAGCTCACTGGAGGAAGCCCCCCCCCCCCTTTGTAAATGCCATGGTTGTGGTGATGGCCACTAAGAAAGAGCTCTCTAAAGAGAATATCTCTGTCCTTCCTCCTATCACCGAGTGAAGAGCATTGGGCAGATTTAGGAAATGGTCTTATGTGTCCGTGACTTTCACAATTAAATCGCTGAATTTCCGTGCACATATGGCTCGATTCCAGAGGGAATTGTCTCAAGAACTCACCAAATCACTCACAGGAAACTTAACTTCGGACTTCCAGAAAAAAGTTGTCTACCTTACAGTCGATGCCCAACGTATCCATGCATCTGCTTTCCAACACAGCTGGCGGTATGACTAAAGCAGCTGGTGCCAGCATAGTTATCTGACGACACTCCTGGATGCGATTGTGTGACTTTGTAGAAGGCTTCAAGATGCCCTTTCTTAATGCCACTTTTGATTGTTTGGCACTTTTTGGTCCAAAGGTTAAGGAGGCTCACCAGGACTGAGAAGATGGTAAGACCTTATCTACAGTTGGGATTGCCTCCCCCCCCCCCCCCAGAACATTTTCCCAGAACCAGGGAGGGAGAAAGAAGATGTGGTTCAGGAAATCTCAAAGGTTTCACCAAGATGCTCCTCTGAACAGACCCTCCTAAGTGGGGGGAGTGGCAATTTTAACAGATGTCACCCTGGGGGTAGAGGAGGATTGCAGAATCAGAGATTTTGTGGACCCTTTACCAAGAAGTCCTTCCAGCACTCCTCAAGGATTCCCTGACTAACTCTCTAGAGGTATTCAGGGGGTGCTTATCCCTGCACCCTTAAGCCTGGCATTTCATTACTACCAGATACTTGCTTGCTCAGGATAATCACCAGAGGATACATTATTCCCTTTGTTTCCCATCCACAAAAGAAAAGAAGGATTTCCGCAGTACCACCCACTCAGATGGAATCCTCATTAGCAGAAATGTGAAAGCTGTTGAAAAAAGAGAGTCATCCAGCAGGTCTCTATACACCAATTAGGATCTGGAGTCTATTACACATTATTTTTAGTTCCTAAAAGGACAGGAAACATCAGTCAGCTCAAATTAGTTCATGAAACATTCAGATGTTCATAGTGTTACCCTGCTGCAGTCATCACGCTTGGGTTATCCTGCCGTCAGGCGGTCCCGCAGTCCGCCAGAATTCCAAAGTCTTGGTCTGGCGTCAGTTGCTGTCACTTCTTCCCTGAGTCCATTCTGCCTCTACTGAATTCCCAAAGACACGGAGGCGAATTACTGTGAACAGTGCTGCCTGTGCTTTTGTTCTTGTCTTCTGGACTCTACTGAAGAAGGACAGCTGGATGTGATGACAATGTACCTCAGACTGCTAGAGTTCTGGATGTTCCATTACTTAAACGATTATCTCCTTACTGTCCCAACCTGGGACCTTCTGACCCAGCAATGGGACTCATTGTTTCAGCTTATTTTCAAACTGAGGATCACATTGAACCAGTCAAAGAGTCTGTTGATAGGTACACTACAGAATGAGTTCATTGGATGCCATCTGAATATGACTGGTCAAATAGCCAAACTCCCTGAGTTCAGTATTTTATCTTTGTGCCATGTAGCCTTTCTGGTTGTCCAGCACCCTTCCCTCTCTGCAAGACCTCATTCTTAGACCATTAGAGCTGATGGCTTTGACAACAACATTGGTTTCCCTTGCCAGATACCATATGAGTGTCCTTGATTGGGCCCTTTCTGTACACTGGTCCTAGTTTAGTTTTCACATCCTCTTCCTGTTCAGATTTGTCTGATGCCCATTTGCAGATCTCACATCAGATGGTGGTTGACATTCGCAGCTCTTCTGAAAGGTCAGTCCTTTTCTCAACATACAGCATGGCCATAGTACCATGGATGCTTCCCTCCTGGTGTGGGGTGGGGGCATTTTGGAGTAAAGATGGTCCAAGGTTCTTGGTCGCACATGGATGTCAGTCTCCACATCAGTGTCCTGTAGATGACAGCATTCCTCCTTTTGTTTCAGACTTTCAAGGACTTTCTCCCCAATGGTGTGATCTCAATCCAGATGGATAAGATGGGAGTAGTCTGGTATATCAACAAGCAAAGCTGAACCTGTTCATATCCTTTATGGCAGGAGGCCATGAGAGTGTAGGAATTGACTATGTCTTCCCATCACTTTCTCACAGCAACGTATATCCTGGGGACTTCTATTGCATTAGTGGACAAACTGAACATATCCTTTTTTTTTTCCCTACAAGTGGTCTCTCAGTCAACCAGTGGCAAATCTGATCTTCAGTTTCTTGAGTAAACTGTTCTGTGATGTTTTTGCTTTGTATTTAAACAAGTGCAGCCATTACTTTGCCCTAATTTCTCTGTTGGGAGACGCTCTAGTCCATGGTTGCCTCCCCAGAGTCTCCTATCTGCTTTTCTCCCCTTTCCTCTAATAACAGAGATTATTCAGAAAGCAAGAATGTGCAAGGCCAAGGTGATCCTCATTACCCTCTTTTGGCCCCAGCAAGTTTGGTTCCCCTTCCTCTGGCCTCATTTAGTACATCCTTCCTTGGCAGTGAACTACCACCCAGATCTCCTGACTTACCCATCCAGGCAACCTTTCCCAAACCCAGAGACAGTGAAGCTAACTGCATGGTTCCTCCAATTTTAACAGTGGACAGAGATGCCAAGCTTTTCCTGCTCAGGTAGTTCAAATCAGCCTCACAAAAACTGACTACCAAGAAATTTTATCTCAGCTAGAGGAAGAGGTTTTTAGTCTGGGCAGCCTCCAAAGGGGTACATCCGTTTTCAGCTCCTCTCCCTTCTGATGTCCTTCAAGGATGCATCTGCAGTCATAACAAATGGGTTGTCCTGTCGTCAGGCAGCCCTTCGGTCGGCCGGATTCCAAAGTCTGGGTCCGGCTTCGGCTGATGTCGCACTTCACCCGACGTCATCTCTGCTGGTCTTCGGGTATAAAGGCATCAGCCGACGCCATTTTCCTCAGTCTTTCTTGCAGCGTGGCGCCCGAAGCAGAAGCTGTTCGCAAGTGCCGGTCGGTCAGATCCAGAGATTACTACTACCGAATACTACTTCGAAGACTTCTAAAGGCTAAGTACCCGTTGGGGACTCTTTCTTGCCTCAGCCGATGTCAGAAAAAGTCAATAACTGTTTAACTTGTGGGAAACAAATACCTCATAAAGATTTCCACTCTTACTGCCTGCCTTGCTTAGGCCCAGACCACGACGTAGCAGCCTGTTCGGCCTGTGCTTCCTTCAACCGACGAACGCTTAGGCGTCGGTCGGAGTTTGCTGAACAGTTTTTCGGCTCAGATTTTGCGTACATTATGCCGTCGGATCCTCCGACTACCCAAATTGTTAAAAAACGCAAAGAAAAAGACCGACACTCGCGGTCCGCGGTTTCCGCCGAAACCACGGTTAAGCAAGCCGCGAGTGTCTCGGTTTCGGTCGAAACCGAGAAAGCCGGTCAATCTTCAGCCGAATCCATGACTACTACTGAGGCTCCTGCTACCTTAGTTGAATCGGCCTCAGAAGTTTTGCCTACTCCTGTGGTTCCTAGTGAATTATCAGACACCATCCCTTTGGATGTCTCTACCCCAGCACGTGGTGCCGCTAGGCCTCCTGCAGCCATGTCTATTATTAAGGCCTTTGCCAGGGCTAAAGCAGCCAAAACTGTTAAATCAGTGCCTGTTAAGCCCCCTTCACACAGGCCCACTTCTAGTTCACAAATGCTTACTCTGGCAAAGGATTTAATATCCTTAATTAGAGGATCCCAATCTCACCCAGACAGGGCCTCTCAGCCCCCAGAAAAGAGATCTAGGGCAGAGCCCCCCGAGCCAGTGTCCTCTGATGATTCTGCGGATGACTCAGACATTACAGACCAGCCAGAGGCTCCTTTTTCTACTTATGAAGATTCAGATGCTGAAGAATCCATTCCATCTGCCTCTCCACCAGAGGAATTTTCCTTTGGGGAAACCTTACATGCCATGAGAGAACAATTCCAATGGTAGGGACAAGATTTCTCAGATTCAAGAAAAAGGCTTAGGACATTTCTGCACTTACCACAACATAGGCCTTTAGCTATACCTCCAGTACTGCCTGTTGTGGATGATGCATTTAATGATGTTTGCACCGCTCCTGATACTTTACCTCCAGCCCCTGCCAAACCAGATAGATTTTACAGGGTGCCAGACACTCATCACCACCTATACAAGGCCGCACTTGCAGATCCTGAGACTATATCCCAGGGGCCTAAGGCAGTAGCCTCGACCTCAGCAAAAAACCCTATTCCTTCTGAAAGGGAATCCAGGTCCTTAGAGATGGGGGAAAAAAGTTTACACCTCTGCTACTCTCTCAGCTAGAGCTTTAAACTGTCAGTTTCATATGATCCAATACCAAGAGTTTATGCTTGATCAGTTAACTAAGAAGCTGTCCTCTGATGACTCCTTAGATAAGAAATATGTCTTAGAAATGGTAAATAACATCCAACAGGTTAGTAACCATTCTTTAAAATGTGGCTATGATGCACTGGAGGCTTCATTTAGATCAGCCATGACTGGCACAGTGATAAGAAGGCATGCATGGTTGAAAGAACAGGCCTTGCCGGATCATGTTAAAGCAAAGCTGTTAGATGCTCCTATGGATAAGACCAGTCTATTTGGTACTCCTGCTCAGCAAGTAATGAAGAAAATGGAAGAGAAGGCAAAATCTGTGCAAACAGTTAAGGATTTCTTACAGGTTCAGCCCTCAAGGTTTAGCAGGAACTGGCCTGCCAAAAATTGGTCCTTTCCAGACTCCTCAAAATCTCAAAGAGGCAGGAATAGACGCTCTAGAGGCAGAAATCAATCCAGAGGAGGTGCCTACAGAGGAGGACAGTGGCAAGGCAATAACCGAGGCACAGACACAACCACTGCCACTACAACAGGACAATCACAGTGACTTGGCTCTGACACCGCCTACCAGGGAGCAAATAGCAGCACCTTTAGGCGGAAAGTTAGCCATATTTTCAAAAAATTGGCACTATATCACAAAAGACAAGTGGATTTTGCAAACCATAGACCAAGGCTACAGGTTCCACTTCCACACCTTACCAGTAAAAAGAGGAATGCCAAACCTACCTCCAAATCAAAAAACAGAAGCTCTAAAGCAGATAGCGGAATTAACAAAGATGAGAGCTGTGGAAAGAGTACCTTTAACAGAACAGGGCAAAGGATTCTACTCCAGACTCTTCCTAGTACCAAGGAAAGAGAAAAATTGGAGACCTATTCTCGACCTGTCCGTCTTAAACACATACATCATTGTCCCAAAATTCAAAATGCTGACCCTACAGCAACTTCTCCCCATGCTGGGCAAGGAGTGTTGGCTGGTAACTCTAGATCTCAAGGAGGCATACCTGCACGTCCCCATACGACCAAATTGCAGAAGATACCTCAGATTTCTTGCAGGATCAGAGCATTATCAATTCTCAGCATTGCCCTTTGGCTTATCTACTGCGCCCAGAGTATTCACAAAATGCCTGGCATCAGTAATTGCTCACTGCAGGCTACAGGGAATCCAAATTTATCCATACCTGGACGACGGCCTGTTACAAGCGGACAACAAAAGCAAGCTGACAACAGATTTACAAAGAGTCATTTGCTTACTACAAGCCCTGGGATACACAGTCAATTTACAAAAGTCAAGACTGATACCATCCCAAACAAGAACATTCTTGGGTGCGGAATTGGACACAGTAAAACAAATGGCATTCCTAACGGCAGAAAAACAAAAACATCTCCCTCTTTACTTCTTGGCATTAACAAAGCAGAACAAACTAACAGCAAGAAAAGTACTGCAGGCCTTGGGCTTCATGGCATCATGCATAATCTTGGTCCCACATGCCAGACTGCATATGAGAAAGCTACAGTGGTACCTAAAGAATTTATGGTCTCAACACAGGCACAGCTTAGAAACCGAAATACCACTAATCCCATGCCTGAAACAGGAGTTCCTATGGTGGGCTCAAGCATTCCAGTCAAACCCAGGCTTACCCTTCCACAACTTTCAAGCAAGCCAAACCATCACAACAGACGCCTCAGACCTAGGTTGGGGGGCGCACATGTTGGACAAATGCATACAAGGATTGTGGACTCAAGACCAGCTGCACCTGCACATAAACCAAAAAGAAATGCTGGCAGTAAAACTAGCAATCCAGAAATTCAGACCATTCCTCAAAGAAGGCCATTTAATGATAAGGACAGACAACACCACAGTCATGTGGTACATCAACAAACAGGGAGGCACTCATTCATACCCACTATGCAGAATGACTCTGGACCTTTGGAATATGGCTCTGAGCTACAACATCCAGTTACAGGCAATATTTGTGCCGGGAAAAGAAAACACCCTAGCAGACATGTTAAGCAGAACCACCTCGGATGCTCACGAATGGATGCTACACCCGGACATCTTCAAGGCCATCACAAAGAAATGGGGAATGCCACAAATAGACCTATTCGCATCCCCACTCACTCACCAGCTGAAAAAATTCTGCACAAGGACATACCACCCACTTGCATGGAAGGTGGACTCTCTATCCTTCAGTTGGAAAGGCCTGACAGCATATGCATTTCCACCTCTTCCTTTGATGCACAAGGTACTACTGAAAATCAGAGAGGAATGCCCAAGGATAATCCTGATAGCTCCGAATTGGCCAAGACAACACTGGTATTCATTGCTGAGGAGCATGTCTCGGGGGAGAATGTGGTCAATACCCCTGATGCCTTTGATGTTAACTCAGAACAACTACAACATCATGCACCCAAACCTAAAAACCTTGCAACTGACTGCCTGGAACATCACATAGCAGCATCTAACCCAGACCTATCCCAAAGGGTTAAAGACATTATCCTTGAAGCACGCAGACCTTCAACAAGAAGGAACTATGCAGGAAAATGGAAAAGGTTTGTCATTTGGAGTGCTGAAAGAGGAAAAGATGTGTCGAACATAGATATTGCTAACATCCTGGAGTACTTGGCAGAGCTTCTACATAGAGGCCTGTCCTATTCCCCCATCAAAATACATGCATCAGCTATTTCAGCAGAGTACAGCTTTGATCCACCTGTCTTTTCGCATCCTCTACTCAGGCAGTTCCTCAGAGGGATCAAGAATGTAAAACCTCCTAGGAAACCACCATTGCCAGCATGGGACTTGAACTTTGTGCTAGAAAAATTAACACTCCCTCCATTTGAACCAGCAGCAACAGCAGATCTTCAACACCTATCATGGAAAACTGCTTTCCTACTGGCAATTACTTCAGCAAGGAGGGTTTCGGAACTACAGGCCTTAATGGCAGTACAACCCTTCCTAAATAGGGTGTCCATGAGAACTAATCCTACATTTATGCCTAAGGTGGTATCCAGAGTGTCTTTAAACCAGGCAATCCACCTACCTACCTTCTTTCCCAACCCACAGAACAGGGGGGAAAGACTGCTGCATACCTTGGATGTACATAGACAGTTACGCTACTACCTGGACAGAACCAAAGGTAACAGAAAAACTGACCAGCTTTTAGTAGCCTATGCAACAGGAAGGGAAGGAAAAGCAATTTCCAAACAGACAATCTCTAAATGGATAGGAAATTGCATAAGATTCTGTTACTCCTACCATGGAAAACCAATTCCACAGAACATAAGACCTCATTCTACAAGGGCAACAGCCACTACCACAGCTTTCTTACGAGGAGTGGCAACCAAGGACATTATTGAGGCAGCTACTTGGACCTCCGTGCATACGTTTGCCAAGCATTATAATCTACCTCTATACTCTAGATCCCGAGCAGGGTTTGCCACTGCTGTACTGCAAGGGATCCTAACTACACCATAATTTTTTCTTCCTCCACCCCTAGTTTGGCTATGGTATTCTACCCATTTGTTATGACTGCAGATGCATCCTTGAAGGACATAGTACAGTTTTGTACCTACCATAAATGTAGATGTCCGAACAGGATAGCATCTGCAGTCAGGATTACCCACCCTCCTTCCCCTCTGTGGTACTCCTAGGGTATTTACCCTCCTAATAGCTAGCTAGGGGGGAGTCTCTTATGGTGTATTTGTTTGTATATATGTACATACATGCTTATTTTTGTGTTTGCCTTCTACTTTTTTGGAAACATTGGCATTTATCCAAAATTTAGCTTTCCAAGAGGGCAACTGGCATCTGGGGCAAGAAACACTGAGGAAAATGGCGCCGGCTGATGCCTTTATACCCGAAGACCAGCAGAGATGACGTCGGGTGAAGTGCGACATCAGCCGAAGCCGGACCCAGACTTTGGAATCCGGCCGACCGAAGGGCTGCCTGACGACAGGACAACCCATTTGTTATGACTGCAGATGCTATCCTGTTCGGACATCTACATTTATGGTAGGTACAAAACTGTACTTTCTAGTTTGTTGACAGACCATTTCCACAAAGGCTGTATCTTTCAGCAGTCAAGGTTCAGTTAACGGTTAATGTTAAGTTGTCAATCTCGCCTTCATTCTTGCTGGATGGGTTCGACTCGGCCAATACTAAAGCTCGAGAGCTAATTCCACCGGCTTGAGGCTCCCCTATATCCCACAATGCTAGGCGGTAACTACTCAGATCTTGTTTGCCACTGTAGCTGACGAGGTGCTTTTCTACCGGATCAGGCAGGTGAGTTAGAGTTTTTACCATATTAGGTATTTCTTAACCCCCTTTTTTGTCTCATACCATAACCTTTTAGTTTAATTAAATAGTTAGATAAATCGACCCCTGTTTCTTCGGGTCTATATTCCATCCCTTTCTTCCCTTATATTATAGGCCTTCGGCCCCTCCCTTCCCCCAGTCCTTTAGTGTGACTAAATTAGTTCTTTTTTAGTTAAGGGCTTGTGTGTGTGTGTGTGTGTGTGTGTGTGTGTGTGTGTGTGTGTGTGTATTTGTGGCTTGTGTTAGCCTTAATAACTTAATAATTTCTTCAGTAGAGGGTGTGTCTGTAGTGTGTTTGTGTTGTTGTCAGGCACTTCTTTTACGATGTCAAAAGACTCTAAGGTCTCAGGCTTCAAGAAGTGTGACTCGTGCTGTCAGAAAATGTCTCTGAGAGACGGTCACACTTCTTGTGTGTATTGCCTGGGACCTTTGCACCTGCAGGACTCTTGTGCTGTTTGTCATGGTTTTAGCCCTAGAGTCCTGCAGGAACACAAGAACAAATTAATCTTGCGGGGCTTATTAAAGCCTGAAGGCCCCCCGACTCAGTCTGTGTCGGGGAAGCCTTCTAAAACTTCCAAACAGTCGGCTCCGGTTTCAGAGTCGACTGCTGGAAAGATTAAGTCGGCTTCGACATCGGCTCCGGCCAGAGCCGATGTTTCCAAGCCTCATACTGTTACCTCTGCTCCGGCTGGAGCAGAGGCTGATAAAACTCCGTTGGCTCCGATACTCTTATCGGAGCCACAGTCTAGGAAGAGGTCCAGATCCCCCTCTATCGGCTCCGTGCATTCGGCGCCAGGATCCCCTCTTCTTTCTGAACGGAGCCATAAAACTCATTCCTCACTGTCTTCCAGGTTATCTGACCATGATTTGCAAAGGGTAGTGAGTAGACTTCTCAAGTCCGAGGCACTGGCCCAAATGCTGCATAGCCCGACTCACCAGTCAGTGGCTATTTCCGTTCCCCAATACATTCCTCCTCCGACTCCTTTGAGTCCGGAGCCAGGGCTTGTCGGAGCCATGACTGTCGGTGCGTCGGATCCGATATCTTCCCTTTCGGCTCCGTTGTCTGCTCTGATCTCCTCCTTGGAGGGATCTCGGCGCCGAGCTTCCCTCGTCGGCTCCGAGGGGGCGAGTGGCATCGGACCCTTGTCCGACCCCACTCTCCCTCTCGGGGCTTCGGCGCTGGTGAGTTCGGCTCCGACATCGGCTTCAGAGCCGTCCCTGTCGGTGCTGGGGGAGGTCCTTGTCTCTTCGGAGCGGGGGCCTCTGGCCTTGCCTGACAGGGGTGCCTTCGAGGTCATGCGGAGCGTGCTAGAACCAGGTTCTGCCCCACAGTCGGCTCCTTCAGCCCCCCCATCTACAGTGCCTGCAGTGATTTATACTCACCCCCTTGTCTTAGACCGCAGAGATCCAACTCCTCAAGTTTCCCCATTGGGAATTTCCTCCTCTTCCGAGGTCTCTCCTGACCCGGTAGGAGATCCCCCAAGGAAGAGGCAGTGCAAGAGGAAGCACATTGACTCCCCTGAGTCTATCACCTCTGACACTGACTTAGAGGAATCCGAAGGTTCCCCTCGATCCCCCTCTGAGGATGTCTCCTTTGCTGACATCCTTGAGATCCTGAAACAGAGGGGGAACTGGCCAGCCCTTAACCCTTCGGAGGATGAGTCAGTGTATCTTGAGGCGTTTGGCTCTCGCCCTTCTACCTCCTGGGTGTCCCCTCCCTTTGACCCCCTTATGGAAGTGCTGGCAAGGAAGGCTTGGACGCCTCCTGATTCAGTGGAACCCACCCCGAGGAGACCATCTAAATTTATTACTGCCGCTAGAGATAAAGATTTTTTATCCAAAGGTGTCCCTGTTGATGCCATGGTGGTGGCTGCGGCCACTAAGAAGGAGTTAGCTGATCCTTCGGTTCCTGTCCATCCTCCTAATAAGGAATCTAGGACCATGGACAGGTACGGCAAGAGGATGTTCTCATCAGCGACCTTTTCAATGCGTTCGCTGAATTACTTATGCCACTTCACTCGTCTCCAGAGAGATTTACTCAAGGATATGGGTGAACTGATAAAGGATCCTACAGCTGAGGGGTTCAAAGACACAATGAACTCCCAGTTGGCAACCCTGAATTCCATCGTTAACTCCTCCATGAGGCTGGTCTCATATGCTGCAGATGGGGCGAGTAGAGCCGCAGGCACAGGTGTTGCCTTACGACGTCACGCCTGGATGCGGCTATGCAACTTTGCGGACCCTTTCAAGGCGTCCTTCACCAATTCTCCCTTTGATGGATCATCCTTGTTTGGTCCACAGGTGAAGGATACATTGACCAGGTGCGAAGTAGAAGGTAAGACTCTCTCTGCCGTAGGAGTCCGTTTTTCTACCCCTTCTAGACCCTATCCCAAGGGTCAGAGGGGAGGAAAGATGTGGTTCATAAACAATCCCAGGGAGTCTCATCTGATGCACAAGGCCGATTCCCTCTAGAGGCAGAGGGGAATAATAATAATAGACGCCTTAGAGGCAGAGGAGGTCCACAAAACCAGGGTAGCAGAGAAATGTTCTCTGACAAACCCTTTCAGCATCCCTGAGGGGCTGCCTGGCTGTCCACCTTCGGAGGCAGTCGGGGGAAGATTATCCCTGTACCCAAAAGCCTGGCTTTCCCTTACTCAAGACAAATGGGTACAGTCGATCATATCTGAGGGTTACAAAATTCCCTTTATTCACATCCCATCCCAACCCAAAAGATCCCTTCCAGACGTTCCACCCGGTCTAAGGGAACAAGCAGCATTAGAAATTTCAAAGCTGCTATCAAAAAGAGCTATCCAATCAGTCCCAGCAGACCAGCAAGGATCCGGAATCTACTCCAAATTCTTTTTGGTACCAAAAAAAACAGGGGACTGGAGACCCATACTGGATCTCAGCTACTTAAACAAGTATGTCAGGAAAACAAAATTCCGGATGGTCACGCTACAGTCCATTCTACCCTTCTTGGGTCAGGACAATTGGATGTGCTCGATGGATCTTCAGGACGCATACTACCACATCAAGATGAACAGACGCTCCAGGAGATATCTCCGCTTCAGGCTGGGAGCCAGTCACTACCAGTTCAGGGCCCTGCCCTTTGGTCTCACTACAGCCCCCCGTGTGTTTACCAAATGCATGGCAGTGGTCGCGGCTCACTTGAGACGTCAAGGATTCCAGGTGTTTCCATATTTAGACGACTGGCTCCTTTCCGCCACCACCAGACATCAGCTTCTTCTATCCAGGGACTTCACCATCCAATCTTGCCAAGCTCTAGGCATTTCGATAAATTTCGAAAAATCTGCCTTGTCGCCTTGTCAATCTATTATCTTTCTAGGCGCCACCTTAGGCACACTCAGTCTTTCAGCCAGACTCGCAGAGAGTGTCAGACATTCGGAACCAAGTTTCCCTTCTCTTACAATGCAACAAAGTCAAAGCCAGACTAGTTTTGAAGGTGTTAGGACTCATGGCAGCAGCTATTCCCTTCTCCCCATAGCTCGCTTTCACATGAGGATCCTCCAATGGATGATGTTTACTCAATGGTCCTTTCAACAGCTCCCGATGTCCCATACCATATTGATAACTCAATCATGCAAGAATCAACTGTCTTGGTGGATCACATCACCTCAACTTCTCCGATTAAGACCCTTCACTCCCCCCCCCCCCAGTCGCCACGTTGACAACAGACGCCTCCCTGATCAGGTGGGGGGGGGGCATTATCAGGGCAGGACAGTCCAAGGCACGTGGCAACCTTTCGAGTGCCACTTGCACATAAATGTCTTAGAGATGAGAGCAGTGCTTTTAGCGTTGCAAGCCCTTCACGACTCTCTTCCCACTGGGACTATTGCAATTCAAACGGACAACATGTCCGTAGTGTGGTACATCAACAAACAAGGCGGAACCAGATCATACCCTTTATGTCGAGAGGCACTCAGACTTTGGCAATGGGCGATCTCTTCTCAGCGTTTTCTGATAGCAACGCACATTCCCGGGAAATCCAACGTTATTGCAGACAAATTGAGCAGGGCAATTCTCATGCCCCACGAGTGGTCTCTAAAGAAATCAGTTCTAGAAGAATTATTCCTAAGATGGGGCCAGCCTTGCTGCGATCTTTTTGCTACTCCCCAAAACAGCAAGTGTCACGACTTCTTCACTCTCTTCCCGTTACCAGGCCATCCCACCAGAGACGCTCTAGTCCACGATTGGCCCCGGGGACTTCTATATGCCTTTCCCCCCTTTCCACTGAGATCTCAACTAATTCAGAAAGCCATCGCCTTGAGAGTGACAATGATCCTCATTGCCCCTTACTGGCCTCGACAGATATGGTTTCCTTTTCTTCATCGTTACCTTTTGGAGCAGCCTTGGCATCTGGACCCAGTACCAGATCTGATAACCCACCAATCGGGTCAGCTGCACCAATCTCTGCCTTCTCTAAACCTCACAGCGTGGTTTCTCCGATTCCAACCTTAGCCAGGCTTCCCTCAATATCTCGCTCGGTCCGAGATATCTTGATAGCCTCTCATAAATCTTCTACCGGAAGATTTATAGTAGCAAATGGAAACGCTTCTCTTTTGGGCAACATCAAAAACATAGATCCCTTTACTGCACCTATCCAGTCTATTCTAGACTTTCTAGCAGAACTCTTTCATTTAGGATCATCTGCATCTACCATTAGAGTTCAATTGGCTGCCATATCAAATTTTCATGTTGGTGTTTCAGAGTCTAGCATCATGGCTCACAAACTCTGTAAAGCCATTTTAAGGGGCGTATTTCTTCTCAAACCTCCAATCAAAGATCCCCCGCCTCAATGGGATTTGAACTTGGTTCTGGCATCCTTAATCCTTCCCCCCTTCGAACCGGCAGCGTCATGTTCTCTGAAGTTGCTTTCTTGGAAGACACTTTTTCTGGTAGCTATAACTTCAGCGAGAAGGGTATCTGAACTCCATGCTCTGTGCAGTCGTCCTCCTTACTTAGTTTTTCACAAAGATAGGGTATCCCTCCGTACTAATCCATCCTTTTTGCCTAAAGTTTCCTCTCAAACAAACCTAAACCAAATTATTGATCTTCCCGTCTTTTTCCCTAACTATTCAAACAGGTCGGAACAAAAGCTACATTTTTTGGATGTTCATCGCCAACTTAGATATTACCTAGACAGGACTAAACAATTCAGGAAATCTAATCAATTGTTTCTGTCATATCTTGGAAGGAAATTGGGCCTTCCAGTTACTAAAGTATCCCTCTCTAGATGGCTCACCTCTACAATTACCTTCATCTATGAGATCAGACATCAAAACTACCCTCAAGACCTAGAGCTCATTCAACTAGGGCATTAGCTACATCCGTAGCTTTTCAGGATAGGCTGCCAATAGATTCCATTTGTGCAGCAGCCACCTGGGCTTCTCCTCATACATTCATTTCACATTACAAATTGGACATGGTTTCCAGAAGCCGTGCCAATTTTGGTTCCACTGTTCTCAAGAGTCTGTTCCGATAGGCCACGGGATAAGGTGCTAGGGACGGTCCCATCCAGCAAGAATGAAGTAGATTGACAACTTAACATTAAGAAGTTATGTACCTACCATAACGTTCCATGTTAGTTGTCTTCTTCTCTTCTTCTTAAGGCCCCACCCTCCTTCCCCCAAGCCTGGACAGACCGACAGGAATTCAGTTTGTGTTCTTCCTCTGGAAGTCGTCATTCCCACACATTCTTCCACCTCTTTTATCCTTTCTGAGGTCTGCGATACCTTTTACGCAGATTGTTTTGAGGTGGGTTTCCCTACTCCATTCTATGGAGACTAGGGTTGCTTGGTATAGCTATCAAACGAGATCTGAGTAGTTACCACCTAGCATTGTGGGATATAGGGGAGCCTCGAGCCGGTGGAATTAGCTCTCGAGCTTTAGAATTGGCCGAGTCGGAGCCGAGGATCGGCTCCGAACCCATCCAGCAAGAAAGAAGGCGAGAAGAAGACAACTAACATGGAACGTTATGGTAGGTACATAACTTCTTATTTCCAATTTCCATGTTGGACACAATCAAACTTCTGTAGCTTCACTAAAGATTTCAAGGGCCTTTCTGAACGGAACCTTCTTACTGAGACCTCCTTTAGGGGATCCAGTCCCTCCAAGGGACATAACTGTCATGCTGTAAGCCTTAACAAAACCTCCCTTTGAATCTGCAGCTACAGCAGATTTAAAGTATCTTTCTTTGAAGACCATCTTCCTGATGGCTATCATTCTATCAAGAAGGCTGTCCAGCTTGCAAACACCTTCTTGTAAACTCTTCTTACTTCGTATTCCATAAAGGAGTTTATTTGAGAACAAATTCCATGTTCACTCCAAAAGTAGCATCCAAAATTAACCTTATTCAAACCAGCCATGGAGAACACACCAGCAGTGCAAGGTTATAATGCCTTCCACACATTTAGACCAGCTACTTCACAGACAGGGACTAAAGGTGGAGGTGTCTCTATTTATATCAGAATTAAATATACTTCAAGGACGGTCAAACAGGGCAATGCATTTGATCTGCTCCATGTTCAAATCACCATAGGCAAAATCCAATACCACTTCCTTGCGAGCTGTAGGTCCCCCTGTATGAACCAGGAAACCCATGCCATGTGTTTAAACTTATTACAAAAACTAACCATCCAACCTAATACCATATTCGTGGATGACTTTAATTACCCCACTGTTAACTGGCATATGACACCAAATGTACAGGCATAGAGATTCCTGGATTTTGTAAACACAAACTCCCTGGACCACATAGTTAATACACCCACCAGGGGTGCAACCATACTGGATCTGGTCCTCACTAATATGGGAGAGTGCTGCACACCCCCTTCTGTAATGTCTTCCCTAGTAAGGTCAGACCACAAAATGGTATCCTTTGAAGTAAAAATAAAACTTGTAAACCTGGAATATTTAGAAACTACTCTAAGGCTAACCTCCTGCTATTAAGTGTTAACCTGCCTATAAACCATGAGAACACTGCTGCCTATGCAGAACTGTTCACAGAAACCCTGTACAAGTATGCTAATAGCTGCAAAGAGGCAGCTGTACCCAGCAGGAAGAAGTACAGAACTAACTCAAAAAACAAGCCACTCTGGTGTAATCACAAAATCAGTAGGTTGTATAACAGAAGGAAGAAAGTCATGGCAACAGTTAGGAGGTGCAGCACCCAGCAGGATAAAAGCACTCTCATGAAGCTAAACAAACAACTCCGAGAACAAATTAAGTCTACCAAAGCCAGATTTGAGGTAAGTTTGACCTCTCAGGCCAAGGACAGCCACAAAGCATTCTTTAGCTTTGTCTGCAACTTCAAAGGCAATACAAAATTTTGTGCAGAGCTCATTGTAAATAGAGCCACCTATACTGAGCTAGAAGGTACAGAAAAGCTCCTGACTTATAAATTCAACTCTAGTTTTACCCCTCTCTCCTTGTCAACCTTCCCTCGGGAAATACCATCTAATATAACTCCCCCTACTATCACTAAGTAACAGGTCCTTAATGCGCTCTCTAAGACCAAGAACATTGCGTCAGTGGGCCCAGAAAATATCCCAGTATACCTTCTAAATAGTATAAAACATGATCTGCCAATGCCTCTGGAATTACTGTTTAACTGTAGCCTCCAAACAGGCTTTGTGCCTCATAAATGGAGAACATCAACACTCATCCCTCTGCACAAAGGTGGGCCATATACAGACCCTGGAAACTACAGACTCATAAGTCTCAGTAGTCTTATATGTAAAGCCATGGAAAGAATTATCATGGAAATGATCACTAAAGATATAATAAACCTCCAGACAGTGGGCCAGACCATTTTGGTTTTGTCAAGGGCAGATCATGCCTACTCAACCTGCTGGACTTCTTTGACAAGGTAACCAAAGCAATGGATGAGGGAAAAATGGTTCACACTGCCTACCTTGACCTGGCCAAGACATTTGACACAGTACCCTACTTGGGCATTTTTGACAAACTCAGGAGGTTAGGTGCACCTGGTGGATAGCCAACTGGCTCACAAACAGGACCCAGGAAGTTAGAATTGGTGAGTCCACTTCTACAAAGAGGCCAGTCACAAGTGGAGTCCCTCAGGGATCAGTCCTTGTACTGCTTCTCTTTGGCATTTACTTTTCAGAAGTAAAGCCAGTGTCGGTGGTATCTGGCTGACTAAGTTTGCAGATAATTGAAAATTAGGAGCTGTCATTGAATCCCACAGTGACACATATGTTCTCCAGGAGAGGTTGACACAAGCAGACAGCTGGTGTCAGAGCCATGGACTAAACCTAAATGCCAAGTAATGCATAATAGTATCCTTTGGGAAGTCATTCATCCCAGGTAACTATCATATTGACAGCACACCCCTTAGAGTTGACCTAGTAGTGCGGGACGTAGGGACACACACAGATAATAATCTAGTCTTTGACCATCACGTGTCTTTAATCTAGTCTTTGACCATCACGTGTCTTCAGTAGTGAGGAAATCATTCTATGTTGTTTAACTTATAAACAAAGGTATGGCATCTTAGTCCCAGGAAGTCATTGTTCCACTGTATTTGGCATTCATAAGACCTTTCATTGAGTACAGTGCTCCCTTTGGTATGTACCTGACTAGGCATATCCAATAATTAGAACATCCACAGAGGTTTCTCACTAAAAGAATACAGGGCGTAAGTAAAATGTCCTATGCAGACCGCTTCAAGGCCCTATCACTGTATTCTGTCTCTTACAGACTTTTGAGTGGAGATCTATGCCTGGCATATAGGGCATTGTCAGACCCCACTCTGATGGATCTCCTGCATATCCACAAAACAAACAGCACCAGAATTACCCATTGTAAAGACTTAAACCTTACCTGTGATATAAATGGGACCTGCTGGGGAGGCAGGCATGTATCCCGGAGACTACCCCGTCTATGGAACAGGCTCCCCATCCATATGAAGCAGAGTTCCTCCTTAACCCATTTCAAGTGTAACTTGGACAATTGGATTGGCACCTATGTCTCTAATAGACACAGGCAACCTGTAAATGGTTCATCTCCCAGGCCCCTGCATGTAACTGTTTCATATCCCAAATCCCTGCTTACACCCATCAAGGGTGTCAGAACTTGTCAGAAATTTGGGATGCATGGCTAGGCTTGAAAATGCCCTTGTGGTCATTAGCCTAGTAGATACCTATGAACCATTAATTTACCAGTATTCTTCCCAACATTTTCTAACAAGTGACAGTATACTTTGCATTTACTAGATTTTCACAGGCAACTTAGATTTTATGTCCACAGGACTGAAGATGTTAGGAGATCTGATCAGCTGTTCTTAGCTTTCTCTAGAGTCAAGTTTGGGCAGAGTGTTTCTAAAGTCACACTGTCAAGGTGAATTTTAGATTGCATAGCTTTTGTCTACAAAAACTCTGGTCTTTAACCAAGAAAGCGAGAGCTTATTCAACATGTTTTGTTACTTCTACTACCTTTATTCTTAGTTTCTTTTGACAAAATTTATGCTGCATCATCTTGGTCCATGATCCACACATTCATATCTCATTACAAGCTAGATGTACAGTCAAGATCCCGTACATCTTTTGGCTCCACTATTCTATTCTCAGGAATATCCTTCATTGATACCTTCCAGAGAATTTTGATAGCTAGGGAATCAGTCTCTAGGTTTGAATCAGACAAAAAAAAAGAAAACATTGGATATGGAAGTCATGTACTCACTATAACGATAGGTCCATGTTGTCTTCTTTTCATTTGGTTCAATATCCCTCTGTCCTTCTACCTTCCATATTTCTCACCTGGTGTGCCTGTTTGATTGAATGTACCTAACCAGGAATCTTGTTATTATGCAACCTCAGTCGGTTGCAGTTTCTCTAGGTTATGTCCCTGTTTAGATTATCAGTTATTTCCTTTTATGAGATAGTGAAGATATCTATATTGATAAATAGGTAAACTTGGTCTGAGGTATTTTGGAGGAAGAGAGAAAATTAGGGGTAGGGAAATAGTCAAAGGCATGGATTCACAACATTCTAAAAGGCACCAAGACTTGATCCAGTAACCCAAAGTTCGAAACAGATGAGAAGAAGACAACACAGATGTGTCATTATGGTGAGTACATAACTTTCATTTTTTTCCTCATATCCATTTGAACCTATATCACATTTTTCAAGACTGTTGGTTTTAATGAAAACACTCAAGTAAAAGCTATTTTCAGAACACTTTCATTCCCCATTAACTTAGAACAAACACAGAAAACTATGTGCATTTTCAAATAATAGAAGAAGCACTACCTTGGATCTCCCTAAAAAAGAGGCTACTAGCCTAGCAGGATTAACCCAGTCAACAAAGGATAAATAAATAGTAAAACAATAAAAAATAATTTTAACCCTCCAGATAAGAACATTTACCCCAAATTGACAGATACACCTGTAGGCATTACCTAACCTAAAGTTATGGTTACCCATGCTAAAGCACATGCTACAAACTGTGTTCCCACTTACACTGATCGCTGTCTGTTCTTATCTCTATTCCCCTCCCAGATGTGAAAGTTTGTATGCTTTCAGAAAACATTAACATTTAGCCCCAAGAAAAAGTATATTGACTATCTTTAAATAAAAGTAAATTGTACACTTTATTGTTAAGTGCATTAAAATATTAACACTGCTAGGTAGGCTGCTCTGCTACTTCTTATTTACTTCCTATAGTTTCAAACTTTATTTTGTACTGAACTCCTTGCCATTGTACCTTGAAATTTTGCATTTCCCTTGGCAACGAATGCTCAGAAATCTCAAGATTAATTGCTTGCACCTGCAGGCAGGATATTAATTGCTTTCACCTGCAGACAGCTTGTCTCCATAGAAAAGTACTCAGCAGTGAATATCTGTAAATTTCATTCAGAACAGAATATACAGCTGCATTAAACTGCAGACTTCTTCACTTCCCCTAAATGTTTGCTAATGGGAAAAAACAAGCTAACATCTTTGCAGATGTTAGGCATTTTATGGTTTTCATCATTTTGTCTTATTTTTAAGGCCTACATGCTTACAAAACACACACTTGCTTATATCTTAAGCCAATGGTATAAATGTAGATATTCACCTTTGTAAATATCTTAATTCTACATATAATATGATCAGTACACTTTTACTCCCCACTCTCATCCCAGAAGCCCAAGATCACAGCATATTAACATTAAACTTGCTTTTGTTCGATCTTTCTTCCCTTGTTATACTGCAAAGCCTGTATTTCATCAAATTAGAAAAGTATTTGTTTACTTTTATATCTTCAGCATGTACAACAGTCATTGAAAAGACCCCCCCAACTTTTGAAATACCCCTGAGTACTCATTGCACAAAACTACTTTGCATAATGTAACATGGAGTTTATATCTTGAAATGTTTTATACAAATGCTAAGTGCAGAACTTTTTACGTATAGTTACTTTTTTCCTTTTAATTGTCTTTTTAAACATTAATAACATAAATTGGGGTGTATGCTTTACAGTCTACCCACAAGTTTAACAAAGGCAACAAAAAAATCCAGTCTTTTTCAGCTAGTTTTTCTTGTAAATCCATATTTCACAAATATGACTGATGCTTTATGGTCTTCCGTTTATTCACCGATTTCTTTGTTGCTGGTCTTATTCCTTTTTATCTCCATTTCACAACACCCGACTCTGGTTCAAGTCCAGGGTACTCCTGATTCGTCTAGTCATCTCCATTGCTTTTTTCTATGTCTCAAGCATTTCCTTTGGAACATTGGAAAATGTTTCACTGGCAAAGTCTGTCTATGAACTTTACTGTCAGAAGAATGAGAAGCAGAGTCCCCTTCTATTTGCAAGCTTGCTTTTTGTTGTATAAACATTATTTTCTCCTTAGCCTGTTCTGCATCAAAAAATTATTTGATTTTCCAGGAAAAAGTACTCAAAACACAGCTGGATATAGCAGCTTGAATCACACACCTACCTTTCGACACTCTGTGATTGCTGGGGTAAATGTGCTTCTCTTTTGTCTAGTGTTCAGTGAGTAATCATTTTTTTACAAGCACTCTGCCATCTCCAGTTTTTAATATGTTGTCCTTCTGCCACAGTTTTATCAAGATCACCTCTTGCTGTTGATATGATTGCATATTTACTACTAATAAAGATTTTGGCTGCCAGGTTTGGAACATACACTATTATGCCCTTTCACTTAACAAATCCTGCTCTGAAACACCAGTCCAGTTGCTTATTTGTAGTTTCATAAAATTAGTAGTTTGTTCCTACCAGTTTCTCTGGTGCAGCAGAAAATCTCAGAATGTCCTTCAAGGATGCATCTGCAGTCCTTACAAATGGGTTGTCCTGTCGTCAGGCAGCCCTTCGGTCGGCCGGATTCCAAAGTCTGGGTCCGGCCGCTGGTGTCGCACTTCACCCGACGTCATCGCTGCAGTTTTTCGGGTATAAAGGCATCAGCCGACGCCATTTTCCTCAGTCTTTCTTGCCGCGTGGCGCCCGAAGCAGAAGCTGTTCGCAAGTGCCGGTCGGTCAGATCCAGAGATTGCTACTACCGAATACTACTTCGAAGACTTCTAAAAAGCTAAGTACCCCGTTGGGGACTCTTTCTTGCCTCAGCCGATGTCAGAGAAAGTGAATAACTGTTTGTCTTGTGGGAAACAAATACCTCATAAAGATTTCCACTCCTACTGTATACATTGTTTAGGCCCAGACCACGACGTAGCAGCTTGCTTAGCCTGTGCTTCTTTTAACCGACGGACGCTTAGACGCCGGTCGGAGTTCGCTGAGCAAATTTTCGGCTCTGATTTTGCCTATATTATGCCGTCGGATCCTCTGACAACGCAAATTGCCAAAAAACGTAAAGAAAAGGACCGACACTCGCGGTCCGCGGTTTCGGGCGAAACCGCGATTAAGCAAACCGCGAGTGTCTCGGTTTCGGCCGAAACTGAGCAAGCGGTTCTTCCTTCAGCCGAAACCATGCCTTCTACCGAGGCCTCTTCTAACCTGGTAGAATCGGCTTCTGAAATCCAACCTTCTGTTGCGGTTTCTCAGGAATTATCAGACACTATTCCCCTGGATATTTCTACCCCTGCACGTGGAGCTGCTAGACCTCCTGCAGCCATGTCCATTAAGGCCTTTGCCAGGGCTATAGCAGCCTCAGCTTCAAAAACGGTGCCTGCCAAACCCCCCTCACACAGGCCCAGCACCAGCTCCCATATGCTTTCTTTGGCTGAGGATCTAATTTCTTTAATTCGTGGATCCAGGCCTCATCCAAACAGGACCTCTCTCCCACCTCCAGAAAAGAGGCCTAGAGCAAAGCCCCCTGAGCCAGTATCCGCAGATGATTCCTCTGATGACTCAGAACATACAGACCCTCCTGAGGCTACTTATTCCCCTTACGAAGACTCTGATGCTGAAGAGTCCATTCCTTCAGCCTCTCCACCTGAGGAATTTTCCTTTGGGGAAGCCTTGCATGCTATGAGGGAACAATTTCAGTGGCAGGGCCAAGATTTCTCAGACTCCAGAAAAAGGCTTAGAACCTTTCTACATTTGCCACAACATAGGCCTTTAGCTATACCTCCAGTTCTTTCTGTTGTAGATGATGCATTTAATGATGCTTGCACTGCTCCTGATTCATTACCTCCGGCTCCTGCTAAGCCCGATAGGTTCTACAGGGTCCCGAACACTCATCACCATTTATACAAGGCTCCTTTTGCAGATCCAGAGACTATCTCCCAGGGCCCTAAAGCAGTAGCAGCTACTTCTACTAAAAACCCCCTCCCCTCTGAAAGGGAATCCAGGTCCTTAGAGAGATGGGGTAAAAAAGTTTACACTTCTGCTACTTTGTCAGCTAGGGCTTTGAACTGCCAATTTCACATGATTCAATATCAAGAGTTTATGCTTGACCAGTTAACTAAAAAGCTGTCCTCTGAAGAATCTTTAGATAAAAATATGTTCAGGAAATGGTACATAACATACAACAGGTTAGTAACCATTCTTTAAAATGTGGCTATGATGCACTGGAGGCTTCCTTTAGATCAGCCATGACTGGCACAGTTATCAGGAGACATGCATGGTTGAAAGAACAGGCATTACCAGACCATGTCAAATCAAAGCTTTTGGATGCACCCATGGACAAGGTCAATTTATTTGGTTCACCTGCACAACAGGTACTAAAAAAGATGGAAGAGAAGGCGAAATCTGTACAAACAGTGAAAGATTTCTTACAGGTTCAACCTCCAAGGTTTAGCAGGAACTGGCCCTCCAAGAATTGGTCCTTTCCGGACTCCTCTAAGACACAAAGGGGCAGGAATAGGCGTTCTAGTGGCAGAACCCAACCCAGGGGTGCCTACAGGGTATGCCAGTGGCAAGGCAACAACCAGCGAGGCACGGACGCAGCCACCACCACTACAACTACTCAATCACAGTGACTTGGCAGTGGCACCGCCTACCAGGGAACAACTAGAAGCACCCTTAGGCTGAAAGCTAACCTTATTTTCAAAGAACTGGCATTGCATCACAAGGGAAAAATGGATTTTGCAAACTATAGACCAAGGTTACAGGTTCCATTTCCATACTCTACCAGGAAAGAGAGGAATGCCAAACCTACCACCTACTCAAAGGGCAGAAGCTCTAAAGCAAATATCTCAGCTATTAAGAATGAGAGCTGTGGAAAAGGTACCATCTATGGAGCAAGGAAAGGGATTTTACTCCAGACTCTTCCTGGTACCAAGAAAAGAAAACAAATGGAGACCCATTCTAGACCTATCCGCTTTAAACACATTCCTCATTGTTCCAAAATTCAAAATGCTGACCCTACAGCAGCTTCTTCCCATGCTGGGCAAGGAGTCTTGGCTGGTAACTCTAGATCTCAAGGAGGCATACCTGCACGTCCCCATACGACCAATTTGCAGAAGATACCTCAGATTTCTTGCAGGATCAGAGCATTATCAATTTTCAGCATTGCCCTTTGGCTTATCTACTGCCCAGAGTGTTCACGAAATGCCTGGCATCAGTAATTGCTCATTGCAGACTTCAGGGGATCCAAATTTATCCCTACCTGGACGACTGCCTGATACAAGCGGACAACAAAAGCAAGCTAACAGAAGACTTACTAAGAGTCATTTACCTGCTGCAAGCCCTGGGATATACAGTCAATATAAAAAAGTCAAGGCTGATTCCATCCCAAAGAATAACCTTTCTGGGTGCAGAGCTGGACACATCAAAACAAATGGCATTCCTAATTGCAGAAAAGGAAGAGCAGCTACCTCTCTACTTCTTGGCATTAACAAAGCAGAACCATCTAACTGCAAGAAAAGTACTGCAAGCCCTAGGCTTCATGGCATCCTGCATAATTCTGGTCCCTCATGCCAGACTGCATATGAGAAAGCTACAGTGGTACCTAAAGAATTTGTGGTCCCAACACAAGCACAGCCTAGAAGCCAAAATTCCAATAATCCCATGCCTGAAGCAAGAGTTCCTGTGGTGGGCTCAGGCCTGTCAATCAAACACAGGATTACCCTTCTGCAACAGTCAACCAAGCCAAACCATCACGACAGATGCCTCAGACCTCGGTTGGGGGGCACACATGCTGGGCAAGTGCATACAAGGCTTATGGACTCAAGACCAGCTACGCCTACACATAAATCTAAAGGAAATGCTGGCAGTAAAATTGGCAATCCAGTCATTCAGACCATTTCTCCAAGAAGGTCAGTTGATGATAAGGACAGACAACACCACAGTTATGTGGTACATCAACAAACAGGGAGGCACACATTCATATCCTCTATGCCGGCTGGCACTGGACCTATGGGATGTGGCTCTGAGCTACAACATTCAGTTACAAGCAATTTTTGTACCGGGAAAAGAAAACACTCTAGCAGACATATTAAGCAGAACTACCACAGATGCCCACGAATGGATGCTGCATCCGGACATCTTCAAAGCCATCACAACAGAATGGGGATTACCACAAATAGACTTGTTTGCATCCCCACTCAATCACCAGCTAAAGAAATTCTGCACAAGGACGTACCACCCACTTGCTTGGAAGGTGGACTCCCTATCTTTCAGTTGGAAAAACCTGACAGCATACGCATTCCCACCACTTCCTTTGATGCACAAGGTGCTTTTGAAGATCAAAGAAGACCGTCCAAGGATCATTCTGATAGCTCCAGACTGGCCAAGACAACATTGGTATCCATTGCTGAGGAGCATGTCTCGGGAACAAATATGGACACTACCCCTGATCCCATTACTGTTAACACAGAACAACTACAACATCCTGCATCCAAACCTGAAAACTCTGCAGCTAACTGCCTGGAACATTACATGACAGCAATTAACCCAAATTTATCCCAAAGGGTTAAAGACATAATCCTGGAGGCTCGTAGACCTTCAACAAGAAAGAATTATGCAGCAAAATGGAAAAGATATCTCATTTGGAGTACTGCAAAGGGAGAAGATGTGACACTAGTAAACATAGCCAACATCCTGGAGTACTTGGCAGAGCTCTTCCATTCAGGCCTGTCCTATTCTTCCATCAAGATACATGCATCAGCTATTTCAGCAGAATACAGCCTGGATCCTCCTGTCTTCTCTCACCCTCTGCTCAGACAGTTTCTGAGAGGAATTAAAAATGTAAAACCTCCCAGGAAACCACCATTGCCAGCATGGGACTTGAACTTTGTGCTAGAAAAATTGACACTTCCCCCTTTCGAACCAGCAGCAACAGCAGAATTACAATACTTATCCTGGAAAACTGCTTTCCTGCTGGCAATAACTTCAGCAAGAAGGGTCTCTGAACTACAGGTGTTAATGGCAGTGCAACCCTTCCTGATCTTCCATCAAGATAGAGTGTCCATGAGAACAAATCCTACATTTATGCCTAAGGTGGTATCCAGAGTGTCATTAAATCAGGCTATCCACCTACCTACATTCTACCCAAACCCACAGAACAGGGAGAAAGACTCTTGCATACCTTGGATGTGCATAGACAATTACGCTACTACCTGGACAGGACCAAGTCCAATAGAAAAACTGACCAGCTTCTGGTAGCATATGCCACAGGAAAGGAAGGAAAGCCAATTTCAAAACAGACAATCTCCAAATGGATAGGAAATTGCATTAGATTTTGTTACTCCTACCATGGAAAGGCAACTCCAGAGAACATCAGGCCTCACTCCACAAGGGCTACAGCCACTACCACAGCTTTCTTACGAGGAGTGGCTACCAAGGACATTATAGAGGCTGCTACTTGGACCTCCGTGCATACATTTGCCAAGCATTACAATTTACCTTTATACTCTAGATCCCGAGCAGGTTTTGCCACTGCTGTTTTGCAAGGGATCCTAGCTACACCATAATTTCTACTCTTTCCTCCTCCCCTTGTTTAGCTATGGTATTCTACCCATTTGTAAGGACTGCAGATGCATCCTTGAAGGACATAGTACAGTTTTGTACCTACCATAAATGTAGATGTCCGATAGGAATGCATCTGCAGTCAGGATTAACCACCCACCTTCCCCTCTGAGGTACTCCTAGGGTATTTGCCATCCTTCAGCTAGCTTGGGGGGGATCTATTATGGTGTATTTGTTTGTATATATGTACATACATGCTTATTTTATGTGTTTGCTCTTTACTATTTGGAAACATTGGCATTTATCCAAATTTAGCCATCCAAGAGGGCACCTGGCATCTGGGGCAAGAAAGACTGAGGAAAATGGCGTCGGCTGATGCCTTTATACCCGAAAAACTGCAGCGATGACGTCGGGTGAAGTGCGACACCAGCCGAAGCTGGACCCAGACTTTGGAATCCGGCCGACCGAAGGGCTGCCTGACGACAGGACAACCCATTTGTAAGGACTGCAGATGCATTCCTATCGGACATCTACATTTATGGTAGGTACAAAACTGTACTTTTTTTTTGCTCGCTTTGTCTTCTAATCACTATTTTTTGAAACAGCTGTTCTTGAGAAGCCTCATAATCAGCTATTTTTTTCTTCATTTCATTCTCTAATTTTTGCAGTTTTATTCGTTTATCTGAAGAGCTAATTAAAGCTTCTATCTTTTTTCCAGCCCTTTGCTACTTGAGTTGATATATTTTTTCAGTTTCATTTACTGTAATCACCTCTGAGTACATTTGATTTATTTTTCCTCTACATTACTGGAAGCCACCTCCTGAACCAAAGGTGATGCTTGAGCTGCAGAATTCTTCCTAGGCAGTGTTTTTGTTTCACCTTTACCGGTTGATTTTCTTTCAGGTTTTCCAAATTTCTTCTTTGCTGGAATCCAGGCAGTGTACTTGCTAGCCAGTAACTGAATTTTACCCCCCCCCCCAAAAAAAAAACAAAACAAAAATAAAACAGCTTCAGTGACTCTTTTTCTTTGTTTATGTTTTCACAGTAGGAGAGATGTAGTTAAGCTGTTTGATCAGTATTCAGCCATCATGGAAGTTCCAAAGTAAGCAGTAAATATTGAGACTTAGACCCTTAAGGTAAATTAACCATTTAAAACATTTCCTGCTCTGAAAGGGTGAGTTGCTACTAGTGACACATTCCATCACTCTTTACAAGGGGAAATTCCCACTGATTTCTTTTGTGTAAGATCCATTGCTTCATGCCAGGGACCATTAACCTTTTTTAGGGATTTCCATTTTTTGACTGTGCAATCCCTGATAGCTACATAGGTGACTCCAGGACCCTGATATGCTTCTTTCTAGATGTAAGCGTAATGGAGACCCAGTGAAGAATGCCACCTCAAACTTTATTGCACACACCTGGAGTACCTACCTTATTTATAGAGTCTGTAAGGGCTTGCTGTAGCTTAAGGACATTGGTACACTCCCAGAATTTGTGTCTGTATGAGGAATTAACAACTTTTCAGCCTGAACACTTAACCTAACAGAAAAAAAAGCTCATGGTATGGCTATCTACAGGCATACACTAACAATGGTTTGAATTAAATAACTGTTGTCTTAGATGCATTAGGAATGGACTTGCCACTTCATATGGTCTTCCAAAAAGCTAGGACATTTCTGTTATTGTCAGACCTAATATCAAGTGACAAAAAACGAAGAGAGCACAACACAGCAATATTCAAAAAACACCAAAATAAGGAAGCAATCAAATGGTGAGATGAAAGAGAAAGTCCTTTTAATCCATTTAATACATCCGTCCTGGTACCTCGGCAATTCGCCTTCAGTGGAACAAATAACCATGTGAACACATCCTCTTTTTATATACTCATCAATTAATCTATTAAATAATTATTTCATTATGTCATTAACCCTGTTAATACTTACATTTCAAATACCATTAAATACAATCAGCAAAACATTTTATATAAAGCAATACATGCTATATTGCATGCTTCTATAAATTACTTAAAACTGAACTGTAGGAAAGACAATACAAAATTGTGCTAAATGCATATTAATTCATTTGAAATTCATAAATTATTTAACACATTATATAACATTAACTTCACTAAATATTAAATTGTGCATAACAATAAATAAATAAACGCATGAAGCATTTAAGTACATATAAATACATTCAAATGTCATTAATATGACTCAAATATACTGTAAGCCCACTCTCTAAATTCATTCCTCTAGGATACAGTGTATGATACCCTAAGATCATTCTGTATTCTAACCTGTTTAATGCAGTTTTAAAATTTCCTGCACAGAAATGGAGTCTTGCCAATACACTAAGTGAAAAACCCTCTATGTTGCCATTGTGTATATTAATAAAATGATAGGCTACTGGACTTTCCATGTTTCCCCTGCTAATGTCCCCTAAGTGCTTTAAAATACGTACTTTATCTTCCTGGTGGTCTGTCCAATATGCCATAAAGGTGTAGTACAATCACAACCCAAAATATATATCACCCCAGATGACAAACAGTCAAACTTCTCAAATGCTAAGTATTTCTTACCATTTATTTTCATTCCATGCATGTTTTTTACCCTATCACAAACCAAACAACGGCCACAACAATGCATGCCAACATTCACGTCAATAAAATGTTCAAATTTTCTGTTCAACAATTCTTTTAAATTATAATACCTACTGTATGAAAATGTGATATGCCTAGGAAATAGATGACCAACATTTAGTTCATCACAAACAACATGCCACAATTCTTTAAGAATTTTTTCAACCACAATTGAAAAATCAGAAAATCTGGATACAAAAAATATGTTTTCTTATGTAGATGCGACCGATGAATGACAGCAGTCACTATAATGCACCCCCCTTCCTAAAGTTTTGGTTCTACATAACCTATTCTTAATACCTAAAAGTGCAGTACTTTCATACCCTCTAGATATAAGCCTGGTAAAGATTTCATCACAAGCTTCTTGCCATAAATCTGGGTCCGAGGTATTTCTTAATATTCTCTTAAATTCCCCTTCAGGTTATGCCTTAATCAAATGGGGTGGATGCATACTGCCTGCATACAAAAAGTTGTTTACCGCTGTTGATTTCCTAAAGGGTTTATGTTGTATCAAATTATCTTTCCCTACATAGAATTCTACATCCAAAAATGATATATTGCACAAAGAACTGTGCAATAAATTTTAACCCATGTGTGTTGTCATTCAGATGTTTCATAAATTGCTCAAACAAGGACACATCACCCCTACAAACAAAACTGAGATCATCAATGTAACGTCTATAAAAGACATTATTCACAAAAAAGTTACTTTGAAACATAAATTCTTTTTCAAATTCACTTTTAATTAATTTATAGAAGCATGCAATATAGCATGTATTGCTTTATATAAAATGTTTTGCTGATTGTATTTAAGGGTATTTGAACTGTAAGTATTAACAGGATTAATGACATAATGAAATAATTATTTAATAGATTAATTGAGGAGTATATAAAAAGAGGATGTGTTCACATGGTTATTTGTTCCACTGAAGGTGAATTGCCGAGGTACCAGGACGGATGTATTAAATGGATTAAAAGGACTTTCTCTTTCATCTCACCATTTGATTGCTTCCTTATTTTGGTGTTTTTCTAATATCAACTGACTCCAGCTAGACACACATGTTGTTATTTTCACTATGTCACTATGGGGGGGGGGGGGGTTAAGCATCATTTACTGGTCAACACCCTAAGTATTTTGAGTTACACAGTGTCTGACCACAACAGTTTTACTTGTGGTCACAAGCAAAAACTGCCACCCATGATGGTCAGGGTATAATTTTTGGGGTCACCTAACAAGAATTTGTCTGGGTCATTTCAGCAGTGCGAGAATGTCTGGAGAAATTCTTGCCCTTAGCATTTTCACTGATACCATGCCAGTACTTTCTTCTTCTTTGCTCTGTCCATCTCATCCCTGTCTTCTGATGAGATGACCCCAGTTTACTTGTTTCCCAACTGAGCTGATCCGTCTCTACTGCTTGGTAGATGTAGCTGTAGTCTTACTTTGTTTCAGATATTGCACTACAGAGAAAGTAAATGTTTAGGACAGTGTTATGATATTCCAGTTCAAATTAGCTGCATTCGAGTACAGAAGCAGACTCATTTGTGTGCTGCATATTAACTACTGACATGATAATCTTGTATGGTGGCATGCTGAATTTTTGCAAACAAGCTTGTGTTTTTAACTTGCAAATCTGTAAATATAGTCTGCTGTCAATTGCTTTAAGCACAGACTCCCTTCTCTCTTCCATACTGTTAAGAGCAACATTCTTGCATGCATACAGTGACCGTTAGGTAGGTAAGCACAGCCTCATATTCTGTTATCCTGATATCAGAACCCATTACAGTGGGACTCCGTATACTGTAGGGAAGGTCAACTGACTGAGCTTAGCTTTTACAGGTCCAAGGTGAGTGGATAATATTTTGCATGCATTCACTTCATTGCATGCTTGTTGTAGCATCCCTTCTTTACAGTCGTTATGATGCGCACTCTGTCTAAATCTGTTGCTTGGTTTAGCCCAGACATGTGTGGCCACAAGTCAGGGACACTGATTGGGTCAGCTGTTTTATGTTTCCCATTTAAAAGCTGTGACACCAGCATTTTGTGGGATGCCGTTGTGAGGCATGTGCTACATAGCTGCTGTGTCAAACCAATTTGTAGTTAACCCTTATGAAGTAGAATGGAAACATTTATGATTACCATATCCAGCGGAGGACAGAAGTAGATATTGTCTTACTTTTTGGCCTTTTGAACAGAGGGTCATTATGCTGTGAGCTAAATTCTTGTTCATATTGTAGCTGAGTACAGATGCAGGGGGTGGAATGCTGACAGGGCCTCTCTGTCTTTGAACCATTGCAAAACAGTATTTTCATATACTGTGGGGTCAATATTACTGAACATCCAAAACATTGGCTTGTTATTTTTCCAAGCAGTTACAAATAGATAAATAGCTGGAATCTGCATGTAATCCCCACATTCACACCTTTTCCCTGAATTTTTATCTGATCAGTATCATCCAGACTCATTAGTCCTTATTTTGCCACATCAATTTAGTCCTTATCTTAAATTATTATTTAGTTATTTACTAATTATTATTTTTAAAACAACGGTAGATATGAAGTAGTTAACTTAATTTTTTCTGCAACCTGTGGGTATTCGGATCCATATCGGATCCGAGCCGGCCACTTTTCAAGCATCTGCTCCGAGCTCCTCCCCCTTACCCATACATAACCCATCACCATCTCCTACCTTCCCTCAGATCTCATTTGCCGCTTCGTGTATCAGCATCATGATCTCTGTAGCTCCAAGTGTTGGATGTTAGTAAGTGACTTTTGGTCATTTTTTTCCTCTATATAGTGAGTGTGTGTTGTCGTCTAGTTCTCTTTCCTCCCCCATTCGCTGTTTGTCGGTTTTAAAAAAAAAAAGTTTGTTGTAAAGTAGTCTAGTAAGGCCTTCCCTACCCCTTAGGTGTGTGCGCTACAGTGTTAGTTTAAGTAGGTTGGCTGTGTGTGTTAGTAGTATGGCTGATCGGCCAAAGCCTAACTTCAAAAAATGCACAGAGTGTGGCCATAAGTTTTCATCTGCTGATGGCCACACTCTGTGTGTTATTTGCCTGGGTATTCCCCATCTTTCTGTTCAGTGCAGCATGTGCGCCGGGTTTAATCCCAGGGCCTTAAAAGAATGGAAGGCCAAACTGGTTGCAAAAGGCCTTCTACCTGTTTCCTCCTTGGATTCATCGGCCTCGGCCTTAGCTCCTCCAGCAGTTGCTCAACCCCCCCCCCCCCCACGCTGGGACTCACCCTCCCACTAGACCTGTTGAAGGGAAGGCCAAAGGAAAGGATAGGAAGAACAAGGACAGAGACAAGAGGGGGGATAGGCCCCGTAAGCGGTCTGCAGAGTGGGAGCCCTTCCCTAACCCACCTTCTAAAGAGTCTAGACCTACATCTCCTCGGCTCCACTCCCCAAATTCTCCCCAGAGCCGACAGACCCCTTGGATCAGAGGCCTTCATCTAGGTTGTCGCAATGACCAGCCAGATCCAAGTCGGTCGCCTCCTTCCACTCGACTCGGAGTCTATCGGAGTTGGATATGGACATGATGATGAGGAGGTTTATTCGGACTCATATCCAAATGGTTGTCTTGCCAGGCCCCTCTCCCTCTGGAGGGGGGACCTCCATGCCCTTCTTTCATCCAATTTCTCCTTCGCCGATCCAGCCTGTGGTTTCGGGGTTTATGGATCCTTGGATCCTCTGAGCTGGAGGTTTGGCGCCGACGGTTCCTCCAACCTCGACTCCGGCGATTATCTTGAGTTCCTCAGATCAGACCAGTTCAGATCCGAGCAACTCTCGGGGCCGAGGACGGGGAGTCGGATCTGAGGGGGATGGAGGTGTCTTCGGCTCCGACTTTGTTGGATCCGAGCCATTCCTTTGGAGCTCTGGCTACTACTGCCTCGGCCCCGATCCTCACGGTGGACCCGGGGAGAGCTTCCTCCTTGTTGGGTGCTAAGAAAGTACACTCTCCATCGGCGTTCGACGTGGTGGAGAGGGTTCTCTCCCAAGGATAGAGACCCCAGCCTATTTCCTTGGATTCCGCCCAGACTCCCTTGGATTCGGTTATGACTCCCTTCAGCTTATCCCAAGGACAGCCTATGCTACAGGATCCCCAGGCGGTTCCCTTGAAGGAACACCCCCGTGGCTCACGAGCCCTCTTCAGAGAGTCCCACTGAAGAGGGTCCCTGTAAGCACATGTGTAAACAGAGGCACCTGGACTCCCCCGAGTCCTTGACAGAAGACACTGATTTAGATGAAGGAGAAGGATCTCCTAGGTCACTTGATGGGGATGTCTCCTTTGGAGACATCATGGAGATCCTCCACCAGAGGGGAGGTTGGTCAGCCCCAAAACCTTCTCCGGATGAGTCAGTGTTCCTGGAGGCTTTTGGCATGGGCCCATCTACGTCCTGGGTGTCCCCTCTTACGTATCCCTTAGTGGATCTTATCACCACGTGGGCATGGAACGAGCCTGACACCATAGAGCCGATACCAAAACGCTCGGACAGGATTCTCTCTCCACCCTCAGGCAGACAGGCCTGGTACAAAGGATCCCCGGTGGATGCTATGGTGGTTGCAGCAGCCACCAAGAGAGAACTGGCACAGGAGAGTTCCTCGATCCACCCTCCGGACAAGGAGTCCAGGTTGGTGGATCGATTTGGGAAGCAAGTGTTTTCTTCAGTGACATTTTCCATCCGAGCGCTGAACTATTTGGCACACGTTATACGACTGCAGCGAGACCTAGTCACAGAGTTGGCTGAGTTGCCCCCAGAGTCTTTGTCGCCAGAGGACAAGCGTCTGTTCTTCACGAAAATGTCAACTCTGAAATCGGTGTGTGTTATTTGCCTGGGTATTCCCCATTTTTCCGTTCAGTGCAGCATGGGCGCCGGGTTTCATCCTAGGGCCTTAAAAGAATGGAAGGCCAAACTGGTTGCAAAAGGCCTTCTACCTGTTTCCTCCTTGGATTCATCGGCCTCGGCCTTAGCTCCGGAAAGAGTGGCTAGGGCAGCTGGGACTGGCGTGGCTATGAGGTGACACGCTTGGCTCAGACTGTGTCAGTTCGCAGACCCCTTCAAAGAGTCTTTCACAAATGCTCCCTTTGATGGTTCTTCTCTTTTTGGGAAGACAGTACGTGACACTCTGGTCCAGAGCGAAAAGGATGGGAAGACTTTGTCTGCCATCAGAGTCCGCTTCTCTAGCCCTCAAAGATCCTTTTCTAGGAATCAGAGAGGGCAAAAGAAGATGTGATTCTGAAAATCACAATTTTCCCGGGACTCTCAGGACAACTTGTCACCTAGAGGCAGAGGGGGAAAGGACAGACGCCGCCCCAGAGGCAGAGGGGGGGCCGGGGAACTTTGGGTCTAGGGAGACCTTCTCAGACAGGCCCACGCAGCAGCCCTGAGGGGTTGACCGACTATCCTCTGGAGACAGTCGGGGGAAGATTGTCATTGCACCCAACAGCTTGGGAGTCTGTAACTGCGGATCGTTGGTTGCTTCAGATAATATCCAGAGGCTACAACATCCCATTTCTTACCCCTCCCATCCAACCAAAGTTCCTCCCAGATGTCCCACCTGCCAGAGATTTCCAAGCTGCTTCGCAAACGAGCCATCGAACTGGTCCCCCCAGATCAGTCCAGATCAAGCGTTTACTCCAGGTTCTTTTTAGTGCCAAAAAAGACGGGGGACCTCAGGCCCATTTTGGATCTGTCAACCTTGAACCTGGCCGTAGCCAAGCAGAAGTTCCAGATGGTCATGCTACAGTCCATTCAACCTTATCTTCGAGAATGCGACTGGATGTGCTCGATAGACCTCCAGGACGCTTACTACCACATCAAGATTCACAGAAGCTCCAGGAGATTCCTTCGCTTCTGGCTGGGAGCTAATGATTTCCAGTTCAGAACCCTACCCTTCGGTCTCACCACAGCCCCCAGGGTGTTTACCAAGGTAATGGCAGTTGTAGTGGCTCACCTGAAGCTTCAGGGAATTCAGGTATTTCCTTACCTAGACAATTGGCTCCTCGCTGCTTCCACCAAGCGTCTTCTTTGCATAGCCAGAGACTCGTTCCTTCATCTTGCAGTCTGGCTAGGTATCACTATCAATATTTCCAAGTCCCTCTTGGACCCGGTGCAGATCTTGAACTTTATTGGGGCACGGCTGGAAACCCTCCAGTTGAAAATCTTTCTAACTCTAGACAGGGTTCAGAGCCTACAGGCCCATATATCAGTGATACTTGGCCCCAGGCTACCAAAGGCGGGCGACGTTCTCCGAGCCCAAGGCTGTATGGCCACAGCAATCTCAATCCTCCCCTGTGCATGTCTTCACACGTGTTCTTCAGTGGAGTCTGGTCATACAGTGGTCTTGGCTAGATCTCCCTATGGCATATCCAATTCAAATATACAAAGCCTGCAGGGCATCGCTTCTCTGGTGGCTCCAATCACTGGAGATCTTAGCAGGACGGCCATTTGTTTCACCCACAGCCCAAACCACAGTGGCCACAGACGCCTCCCAGCTCGGGTGGGGGTGCATTATTTGGGGAGGACGGTCCAAGGCATGTGGTCCTAGCCCGAGACCAGATTGCATATCAGTGTTTTGGAGATGAGAGCAGTGCTTTTAGTGTTGCAAGCCTTTCACACTGTTCTTCCACCGGGGACTATTGCATTTCAGTCAGACAACATGTCTGTTGTCTGGTACATCAACAAATGGAGGAACCAGATCTTACCCTCTCTGTCATGAGGCCATGAGAGTGTGGAAGTGGACGATCTCCACCAGTCGATTTCTGATTGCAATGCACATCCTGGGATGCTCCAACATTTTAGTGGACAGATTGAGTCGGGCTATTCCAATACCGTACAAGTGGTATCTGAAACAATCGATAGCAGAGGAGATCTTCCTTGCATGGGGTCAGCCTTGCTGCGATCTCTTCGCATCTGCTTCCAACGTGTAGTGCAGCGAGTTCTTCGCTCTGATCCTCTCACTAGGGGATCCCCCCAGAGACGCTCTAGTCCATGCTTGGCCTCCCGGGTTACTGTATGCTTATCCCCTGATGTTAAGTTGTCAATCTCGCCTTCATTCTTGCTGGATGGGTTCGGAGCCGATCCTCGGCTCCGACTCGGCCACTTACTAAAGCTCGAGAGCTAATTTTACTGGCTTGAGGCAACCCTATATCCCATGATGCTAGGCGATAACTACCCAGATCTCGTTTGCCGCTTTAAGCTTGAGTGCGTTTTACCGGCTCTTGGTAAGTTTTTGAATTTTCAGACTTTTAGTCACCCTTTTTGTCTTAGTTCCCACTCCTTTTATTGTTTTAACTTTTAACGGTTAATTTTAAACCCTATTCCCCATTAGTACCTTGTATTTCCCTTATCCCAGTTATATATCCCTTCCCCTAGGTTAGGCCTTAAGCCTGCCGCTTTCCTAATTCTTGTCAGGGATTCTGTGGAGTGTTTGGGTTTGTTAGTATCCCTGTTTTTTATTATTTTTATTTGGATTGGGTGTTTGTGTGTGTGTGTGTGTGTGTGTGTGTGTGTGTGTGTGTGTGTGTGTGTGTGTGTGTGTGTGTGTTTTTTTTACTCCGGTGCACCCTCGACACTGATATGTCGAAGGACACAAAGGTCTCAGGCTTCAAGAAGTGTGACTCGTGCTGTCAGAAAATGTCTCTGACAGACGGTCACACTTCTTGTGTTTACTGCCTGGGACCCCTGCACCTGCAGGACTCTTGTTCTGTGTGCCACGCATTCAGCCCAAGAGTCCTGCAGGAGCGCAGGAACAAACTAATTTTGAGGGGCTTGTTAAAGCCCGAGAGCTCCCCGACTAAGTCTGCGCCGGGAAAGCCCTCGAAGCCAGCAAAGCTGTCGGCTCCGAGTCCCAAGCAATCGGTTGCTGGCTCACCTTCTGTGACAAGATCGGCTCCGGCCGGAGCCGATCCTTCTGTGTCACAGCCTCCAGTATCGGCTCCACTCGGTGCCGATACCGCTGAGTCCTTGCACTCACGGTCGGCTCCGGCTGGAGCCGACGTATCCTCGGCTCCTTCGGCTCCATCCACCTCCAGAAAGAGGTCAAGATCCCCATCGTTGGAGTCTATCCATTCGGCTCCGAGATCCCCCCTGCTCTCGGAGCGGAGCCATCAGAGCCGATCTTCTCGGTCGTCCAGGCTTTCTGACCATGACCTTGAGAGAGTGGTGAGTAGGCTATTAAAGTCTCAGGCATTGGCCCAAATGCTCCATAGCCCGTCTCATCAGACGGTAGCTATTACAAATCCACCTATTATTCCTCCTTCGACTCGCCCCCAGAGTTCGGAGCCGGAGCTCCGTGGAGCCGCGACTGTTGTGGCGCCGGAGCCGATATCTCCCCCTTCGGCTCCTTCGTCCTCTGCTCTGATCTCCTCCTTGATGCCTTCATTGGAGGGATCCGGGCATCTGGTCTCTCTCGCCGGCTCTGAGGGGGCGAGTGGCATCGGACCCTTGTCCGACCCCATTCTCCCTCTCGGAGCGTCGGCACTGGTGAGCTCAGCCCTGACATCGGCCTGGGAGCCGTCCCTGTCGGTGCGGCTTGGGGTTCCTACCTCTTCGGAGCGGGAGCCCTCTGGCCTCTCTGATGGGGGAGCCTTCGAGGTGATGAGGAGTGTACTAGCCCCAGGGCATAGTCAGCGGTCAGTTCCATCAGCTCCTCCCACTGCAGTACCTGCTGATGTCTCTTCCCACTCTCTTGCTCCTGGGCCCAGAGATCCAACGCCTCAGGTTTCCCCACTGGGAATATCTTCCTCTTCCGAGGCTTCTCCTGACACGTCAGGTGAGCCTCCGCATAAGAGGACATGTAAGAGGAAACATGTGGACTCCCCCGAGTCTATTACATCCGATACCGACTTGGATGAGTCGGAGGGATCCCCAAGGTCCCCCTCTGAGGATGTCTCTTTCTCAGACATCCTTGAAATCCTTAAACAGAGGGGGAAGTGGTCTTCCCTTAATCCTTCCGAGGACGAGTCGGTTTACCTGGAGGCATTTGGTTCTTGACCCTCCACCTCCTGGGTGTCTCCGCCTTTCGACCCCCTTATGAAAGTGGTGGCTCGGAAGGTGTGGACAGCCCCGGATTCAGTGGAACCCACCCTTCGGAGACCTTCTAAATTCATTACGGCCCCAGTTGATAGACAATTGTTGACAAAAGGTGTCCCGGTTGATGCCATGGTGGTGGCTGCAGCCACCAAGAAGGAACTAGCCGATCCTTCAGTACCTATCCATCCTCCTAACAAGGATTCTAGGACTATGGATAGGTACGGTAAGTGGATGTTTTCTTCAGCGACCTTTGCCATGCGATCGCTGAATTACTTGTGTCACTTCACCCGCCTTCAGAGAGATGTTCTCAAAGAGTTGGGTGAAGTTTTACAGGATCTGTCAGCTGCTGGGTCCCAGGATAAAATTAACTCACAGCTAGGAACCCTAAACTCGATTGTTAACTCCTCCATGCGGCTCATTTCATATGCAGCCGATGGAGCCAGTAGGGCCGCAGGCACAGGAGTGGCTTTGAGGCGTCACGCCTGGATGTGTCTTTGTAATTTTGCAGACCCCTTCAAGGCGTCCTTCACAGATTCCCCTTTTGATGGTTCGACCTTGTTCAGACCTCAAGTGAAAGACACCTTGACCAGATGCGAACAAGATGGCAAGACTCTTTCTGCCGTAGGAGACCGTTTCTCCACCCCTTCTAGACCATACCCTAAGGGTCAAAAGGGTGGAAAAATGTGGTTCCGTAAATCTCAAGGAGTCACGCCTGACGCGAGAGGTCAGTTTACCCCCAGAGGCAGAGGGGGTAACAACAACAGACACCGCCCTAGGGGCAGAGGGGGTCCGCAGAATCAGGGTAGCAGGGAGCCTCTCTCTGACAAACCCTTCCAGCATCCCTGAGATGTTGCCCGACTGTCCACCTTCGGAGGCAGTCGGGGGAAGATTGTCGCTGTACCCAAAAGCCTGGCTTTCCCTTACTCAAGACAAATGGGTACAGTCGATCATATCCGAGGGTTACTAAATTCCCTTTCTCCAAACCCCAATTCAGCAAAAGGGAACCCTTCCAGACGTTCCACCCAGTCTAAGGGAACTAGCAGTACCAGAGATATCAAAACTGCTAGCAAAAAGAGCCATCCAGCCAGTCCCAGCAGATCAACTGGGATCCGGAATCTACTCAAGATTCTTTTTGGTACCAAAAAAGACAGGGGACTGGAGACCATTATTAGATCTCAGCAAACTAAACAAGTTTGTAAAGAGAACAAGATTCCAGATGGTCACGCTACAGTCCATTCTACCCTTTCTGGGCAAGGACAATTGGATGTGCTCCGTGGACCTTCAGGATGCGTACTATCACATCAAAATTCACAGGTGCTCCAGAAGGTTTCTCCACTTTCGGCTGGGGGCCAGTCACTACCAACTCAGAGCCCTGCCCTTTGGTCTCACTACAGCCACCAGAGTGTTCACGAAATGTATGGCAGCGGTTACGGCTCACCTGAGACGTCAAGGATTCCAGGTGTTTCCATATCTAGACAACTGGATCCTCACTTCCACCACCAGGCATCAACTTCTCCAAGCCAGAGATTACACCATTCACATTTGCAGAGGGCTAGGAATCTCTATAAATTTCAAAAAATCTGCCTTGTCGCCTTGTCAATCTATTACCTTTATAGGCGCCAATTTGGACACCGTACAACTTTCAGCAAAATTAACAGATCAAAGGGTCTTAGATATTCAAAACCACGTCCATGTTCTTCTTCAGAGCGACAAAATTCAGGCCAGGTATGTCCTGAGAGTATTGGGTCTTATGGCGGCCGCTATAACACTTCTTCCCCTTGCCCGCTTTTACATGCGTCTCCTACAGTGGATGCTTTTCGCCCAATGGTCTTTTCAATGACTTCCTATGCATCACAAGATCATGATAACTCCAGCTGACCCTTTGTTCCTCCCTCCCCGGTCGCCACGGTTACATCGGACGCCTCCCTGATCAGGTGGGGGGGCATTTTCAGGGCAGGATGGTCCATGGCACTTGGCAACCTTTTGAATGCCACCTGCATATAAATGTCCTGGAGATGAGAGCAGTGCTTTTAATGTTGCAAGCCCTCCACGACTGTCTTCCCCTGGGGACTATTGCAATCCAAACGGACAATATGTCCGTAGTGCGGTATATCAACAAGCAGGGCGGAACCAAGTCCTATCCCCTGTGTCCAGAGGCACTCAGACTTTGGCAGTGGGCAATCTCTTCTCAGCGGTTTCTGATAGCAACGCATATCCCCGGGAAGTCCAACATCATAGCGAACAGGTTGAGCAGAGCTATTCTCATGCCTCACGAGTGGTCTCTCAAACAATCTGTGACTGAAGAGATTTTTCAGAAGTGGGGCCTTCCTTGCTGCGATCTTTTTGCTACGCCTCAAAACAGCAAATTTCCCGACTTCTTCCCCCTCTTCCCCCTTCCAGGCCATCCCCCCATAGATGCTCTAGTCCAAGATTGGCCCCGGGGACTTCTCTATGCTTTTCCACCTTTTCCTCTAATACCACAAATAATTCAGAAAGCAACCGCCTTGAGAGCCAAGATGATTCTCATTGCCCCTTATTGGCCTCGACAGATATGGTTTCCGTTACTGCATCGTTATCTTTTGGTACAGCCTTGGCATCTGGATCCGGTTCCAGATCTTCTGACCCACCAGTCTCGGGGCAGCTGCACCAATCCATACCTTCTCTCAACCTCACTGCTTGGTTGCTCCACTTCTGTCCCTAGCCAGGCTTCCTATGATTTCTAATCCCGTCCGGGATTTCATAGTAGCTTCCCTTAAATCTTCCACCAGAAGGATTTACACTAGTAAATGGCAACGTTTCTCCTTCTGGGCAAAAGCTAGGAATATAGATCCCTTTACTGCTCCGATTCATTCGGTCTTGGACTTCCTAGCTGAAATTTTTCACTCAGGATCTTCTTCCCCCACAGTAAAAGTTCAGTTGGCAGCCATTTCAAATTTTCATATAGGCTTGCCGGACCGCAACATCATGTCCCATAAGCTTTGCAAGGCATTCCTTAGAGGTGTATTTTTACTTAAGCCTCCGATCAAAGACCCTCCACCACAGTGGGATCTAAATTTAGTCTTAACATCCTTGATTCTTCCCCCCTTTGAACCTGCGGCTTCCTGTTAATTGAAATTTCTTTCCTGGAAGACACTCTTCCTAGTCGCCATTACTTCTGCTAGGAGAGTATCTGAGCTTCATGCCCACTGCATTCGTCCTCCCTACTTAATCTTCCACAAAGACAGAGTTTCTCTAAGGACTAATCCGTCTTTCTTACCCAAGGTGGCGTCGCAGACAAACTTAAATCAATCTATTGATCTCCCAGTTTTTTTCCCAAATTATACTAATAGAGCGGAGCAAAAACTACATTATCTGGATGTTCATCGCCAGCTCCGATATTATTTGGACAGAACCAAACAAATCAGGAAATCTGATCAACTGTTTTTATCGTATGCAGAGAACAGGAAAGGCCTTCCGGTATCTAAGGTAACCCTTTCTAGGTGGCTGTCTTCTGTGATTACATGCATTTATCAACTCGGAGGTAGAGAGTTGACTTCTAGGCCAAAAGCCCATTCAACTAGAGCACTAGCTACATCTACAGCCTTTCAAGATAGACTACCAATAGACACTGTTTGTGCAGCAGCCACATGGGCCTCTCCTCATACCTTTGTTTTGCATTACAAATTGGACTTGGCCTCCAGGAACAGGGCAAATTTTGGTTCCACCGTTCTCAAGAGTCTGTTCCATTGAGCCACCTAGGATGAAGGTGCTAGGGACGCGGTCCCATCCAGCAAGAATGAAGGCGAGATTGACAACTTAACATTGAGAAGTTATGCACCTACCATAACGTTCCATGTTAGTTGTCTTCTCTCGCCTTCTTTCTTGCGTCCCGCCCACCATCCCCCTAGCCTGGACAGACCGAGAAGATTGTTCCTCTTCCTTGAAGAGTCCTGATCTAGCATTTCCAGCCAAATAGCTTGTCCTAGTGTCACTAGATTAGGTTGGTTTCCTTTGCGGGATTATCCCCCTTTTCCTCCTCCTCTCCAGTTGGAGGACTATATTGCATAATTTTTCTTTAGCTACCAAATGAGATCTGGGTAGTTATCGCCTAGTATCATGGGATATAGGGTTGCCTCGAGCTGGTAAAATTAGCTCTCGAGCTTTAGTAAGTGGCCGAGTCGGAGCCGAGGATCTGCTCCGAACCCATCCAGCAAGAAAGAAGGCGAGAGAAGACAACTAACATGGAACGTTATGGTAGGTACATAACTTTTCATTACCTCTCATTCCGAAGTTTCTTCAGAAAGCTTGCCGACTGGGGAGCAAAGTGATCCTCATTGCCCCGTTCTGGCCTCGTCAGGTGTGGATCCCCTTCCTCTGGTCTCATGTTCTAGCTCCTCCTTGGATTCTGGATCCTTGCCGGATCTCATCTCTCATCCCTCGGGCACTTGTCCGCCCACCCTAGACAGCCTCAAGCTGACGGCTTGGTTGCTCCAGTTCCCTTGATTGCCAGGACTCCCGGTCTTTCATCTTCAGTAAAAACTATTCCAGTGGCATCCCACAAGGCCTCCGCTAGGAAGATTTATCGCAGCAAATGGAAACGATTCTGTATTTGGGCTTCTCAGAGGAACCTAGATCTCTTTACATCCTCTATTCCTGCGGTATTGGATTTTTTTAGCCAGTATTTTTCAACAAGGGGCTAGTTCCTCCACAGTGAAAACGCAACTGGCAGCTTTCTCAAATTTCCTTGTCAGCGAAAACATGAATGCCGTGGCCTCTTCAAGACTGTGTAAGGCCTATTTTAAAGGCACCTTTCTTTTACGCCCCTCAATTAAGGACTCCATTCCTCCTTGGGACCTTGCCTTGGTTCTGCAGGCTTTAGTTGCTCCTCCCTTTTAATCTGCAGCATCAGTAGATTTGAAGTTTTTGTCCTGTACGACAGCTTTCCTAGTGACCAATGTTAAGTTGTCATTCTCGCCTTCATTCTTGCTGGATGGGTTCAGAGCCAATCCTCGGCTCCGACTCAGCCTATACTATAGCTCGAGAGCTATTTTTACCGGCTCGAGGCAGCCCTATATCACACAATACCATGCGCTAACTCCCCTGATCTCGTTTGCCGCTTCGCTGCGAGGTAGTCTGTTTTTACCGGTTCCGGTCAGTAAGTGCTTTTTTCATATATATATTCAGTCTCAGTAGTTAGTTACCCTTCTTTAGGTCCCTTCTATAACTGCTTTACCCTTTCGGTAGCCCATTTTCCCCTTCTTTAGTTAGTTTTTTATCTTGGGCCTACGGGCTTTTCCTTAGTTTTCCCCACCCCTTTCAGTGTGTGTGTGGGTTTTTAGTCAGTTCCCCTTAACTTAAATAAGTGTGTGTGTGTGGACTGGCTGTGTTCCTTTTTATTTTTTGTCAGGATGTCAAAGGACCCTAAAGTTTCGGGATTCAAGAAGTGTGACTCGTGCTGTCAGAAAATGTCTCTGACAGATGGTCACACTTCTTGTGTCTATTGCTTGGGGCCTTTACACCTGCAGGACTCTTGTTCCGTTTGTCACGAATTTAGTTCAAGAGTCCTGCAGGAAAGGCGTAACAAGCTCATCCTAAGGGGCTTGTTAAAGCCTGATGACTCCCCGTCCAAGTCTGGCTTGGGGAAGTCGTCAAAAACCGCCAAACCCTCGGCTCCAGCTTCTGAGCCGAGGGCTGGCGTTATCAAGACTGCTCCGACCCCGGTTCCGTCTGGCTCCAAGGCGAGCAAAGTGGTTTCCGCTCCGAAACCATCATCGGAGCCGACCCCAGCGCGCAAGCGCTCTAGGTCCCCTTCGTTAGAGTCTGTCAGATCGGCTCCAAGGTCCCCTCTCCTATCATAGCGGAGTCATAGGACTCATTCATCGAGGTCATCCAGGCTCTCCGACCACGACATCGAGAGGGTGGTCAGTAGACTCATAAAATCTCAGGCGCTGGCCCAAATGCTCCAGAGCCCATCTCACCAGACTGTGGCTCCTGCGATACAGCTATCCATTCCTCCTCCGACTCATCTCTTGAGTTCGAAGCCGGAGTTTGTCGGAACCGTGACCTTGCCCACGTCGGAGCCGATACTTCCTCCTTCGGCTCCGGTGTCGTCAGCTCCGACCTCTTCATTGGTTCCATCCATGGAGAGGTCCGGGCGCCGAGACTCCATTGTCGGCTCCGAGGGGGCGAGTGGCATCGGACCCTTGTCCGACCCCGCTCTCCCTCTCGGAGCTTCGGCTCTGGTTAGTTCGGCCCCAACATCATTCTCGGAGCCTTCTCTGTCAGTTCCGGGGGTGGTTCCATTCTCTTCGGAGCCGGGGCTACCTTTGGTATTTGATGGGGGAGCCTTCGAGGTGATGAGGAGTGTGCTGGACCCAGTGTCCACTCCGTTAAGTTCTGCGGCTCCTCCCTCTGTAGTGCCTGTTACGGTCTCTGGCCATCCTCCTACACCTGACAGCAGAGAACCAAAGCGTAGGGTACCCACCTTGGGTGTCTCCTCCTCTTCCGAGGGCTCCCCTGAAGTTTCAGGGGAACCCCCTAGGAAAAGAAAGTGCAAGAGGAAGCACATAGACTCCCTTGAGTCTGTCACGTCGGACACCGACTTGGATGAGTCGGAAGGTTCCCCCAGATCCCCCTCTGAGGATGTCTCCTTTTCAGACATCCTGGAGATCCTAAGACGGAGGGGAAATTGGTCCACTCTCAAACCTTCCGAGGACAAGTCGGTTTACCTTGACACCTTTGGATCTCGCCCTTCCACCTCCTGGGTGTCTCCCCCTTTCGACCCACTAATGGAGGTAGTGGCTAGAAAGGCGTGGGCAGCTCCTGATTCAATGGAACCTACCCCTAGGAGGCCTTCTAAATTCATTTCTGCACCAGATGACAAATCTTTTCTCACCAAAGGTGTTTCATTTGATGCTATGGTGGTAGCAGCAGCCACTAAGAAGGAATTGGCTGATCCTTCTGTATCTGTTCATCCTCCTAACAAAGAGTCCAGGACCATGGACAGGTACGGCAAGCGGACCTTTGCTTCAGCGACCTTTTCTATGCGATCGCTGAACTATTTATGTCATTTCACCCGCCTTCAGAGAGACTTGCTCAAAGAGTTGGGTGAAACGGTACAGGATCCTTCTGCTGCGGGGTTTAAGGACAAAATAAACTCTCAGCTGGCTACCCTGAACTCCATTGTTAACTCCTCCATGCGGCTTATCTCTTATGCAGCCGATGGAGCGAGTAGGGCCGCTGGCACAGGCGTTGCGTTGAGACCGACTCTGTAACTTTGCCGATCCCTTCAAGGCGTCCTTCACCAACACCCCCTTTGACGGTTCGGAATTGTTCGGACCTCAGGTGAAGAGTACCCTCACCAGATGCGAGCAAGATGGTAAGACTTTCTCTGCCATGGGAGTCCATTTTTCCACGCCTTCTAGACCTTATCCTAAGGGACAAAAGGGAGGAAAGATGTGGTTCCGCAAACCTCAGGGAGTCGCGCCTGCCGCACGTGGTGAATTTCCCCCTAGAGGCAGAGGGGGAAATAATAACAGACGCCGCCCCAGGGGCAGAGGGGGTCCTCAGAACCAGGGCTCTAGGGAATCTTTTCCTAACCAACCCTTTCAGCATCCCTGAGAAGCTGCCCGACTGTCTGCCTTCTGAGGCAGTCGGGGGAAAATTATCTCTGTACCCGGAAGCCTGGCAATCCCTCTCCCAAGACACATGGGTACAGAAGATCATATCCGAGGGTTACAAAATCCCTTTCACTTTCCCTCCGGTACAACCGCCAAAACCCCTACCAGACGTACCACCCGCACAAAGGGGTCAGGCTCAGCTAGAAATAAAAAAGCTGTTAGAAAAAAGAGTCATCCAGGCAGTCCCAGCAGATCAGCTAGGATCCGGAATCTACTCCAGATTCTTTTTGCTACCAAAAAAGACAGGAGAAAGGAGACCCATATTGGACCTCAGCAGGTTAAACAACTCTGTACTAAAGACAAAATTTCGGATGGTAACACTGCAGTCCATTCTACCCTTTTTGGGCAGAGACAACTGGATGTGCTCGTTAGACCTCCAGGACGCGTACTACCATATAAAGATACACAGGCGCTCCAGGAGGTTTCTCCGCTTCCGGCTGGGAGTCAGTCATTTTCAATTCAGGGCCCTGCCCTTTGGTCTCACCACAGCCCCCCAGGTGTTTACCAAATGTTTGGCAGTGGTCACGGCTCACCTGAGACAGAAAGGATTCCAGGTGTTTCCATACTTAGACGACTGGCTCATTTCCGCTACCACCAAACAGGATCTCATAATGGCCAGGGATTACACTATTCAACTTTGCAACAGTCTGGGTATTTCTATAAATTTTGCAAAGTCCTCCTTGTCGCCTTGTCAATGTATAAACTTTATAGGCGCCGTATTAAACACCACAGAAATGTCTGCAACATTACCACCTCAGAGAGTGACAGATATAAGGCGGAATGTTCAGCCTCTGTTTCAGCCCAACAGAGTCCAAGTCAAGCTAGTATTGAAAGTGTTGGGCCTCATGGCGGCGGCAATTCTTCTACTTCCATTAGCCCGCTTCCACATGAGGCTCCTTCAGTGGATGCTGTTTTCTCAGTGGTCCTTTCAACAGCTACCAATGACCCACAACATTTTGATAACCCCATCTTGCAAGAAACATCTCTCCTGGTGGATGGTTTCCCCCCAGCTTTTTCAGGGCAGACCCTTTGTTCTCCCCCCTCCAGTTGCCACTGTCACAACGGATGCCTCCCTGATCGGGTTGGGGGGGGCATTATCAGGGCAGGACTTTCCAGGGCACTTGGCAACAGTCAGAATGCCACCTGCACATAAATGTCCCGGAGATGAGCGCGGTGCTTTTGACGTTGCAAGCCCTTCAGAGCTCTCTTCCCACGGGGACTATAGCAATTCAAACGGACAATATGTCTGTGGTGTGGTACATAAACAAGCAGGGCGGAACAAGGTCCTACCCCCTCTGTCGAGAAGCACTCAGACTTTGGCAATGGGCGATTCCATCTCAATGGTTTCTGATAGCAACGCACATTCCCGGAAAGTCCAACGTCATAGCAGACAGATTGAGCAGAACTATCCTCATGCCTCACGAGTGGTCTCTAAATCAAGCGGTAGCAGACGGAATTTTTCGGAAGTGGGGCCAGCCTTGCTGCGACCTTTTCGCAACTCCCCAAAACAGCAAGTGCCTCGACTTCTTCACACTTTTTCCTCTACCAGGCCAACCCCCCAGAGATGCTCTTGTTCACGTTTGGCCCCGGGGTCTTCTTTATGCCTTTCCTCCCTTTCCATTGATCCCGCAATTAATTGAGAAAGCAACCGCATTGAGATCCAAAATTATCCTCATTGCCCCGTTTTGGCCTCGACAAGTTTGGTTCCCGTTCCTGCACAAATACTTACTGGATCAGCCTTGGCATCTGGAACCCCTTCCGGATCTGTTGACCCACCTCACGGGCAAGCTGCATCAGTCTCTACATTCCATCAACCTCACAGCTTGGTTGCTCCACTTCCAGCCATAGCCAGGCTTCCCCTTATTTTTCCTCCTGTTCGTGATATCATTCTGGCTTCCCATAAGTCCAATACTAGGAAGACTTATGCGAGTAAATGGAAGCGTTTTTCACACTGGGCACAAACTAGGTCCTTAGACCCTTTCCATGCACCCATTCATGAGGTAATTGACTTTCTGGTGGAGCTTTTTCATTCAGGGTCATCATCGGCCACTATCAGGGTACAATTAGCGGCCATTGCTAATTTTCATGTTGGACTCTCAGAAGCAAATATTATGTCCCACAAACTCTGTAAAGCCTTTCTCAAGGGCATCTTTTTGCTCAGACCTCCAGTCAAAGATCCACCCCCACAATGGGATTTGAATTTAGTTCTAACCTCACTAATTCTGCCCCCTTTTGAACCTGCAGCTTCTTGCTCCCTCAAACTTCTTTCTTGGAAAACGCTGTTTTTAGTAGCTATAACATCTGCCAGAAGGGTATCGGAACTTCAAGCCTTGTCTGTCCGTCCTCCTTATTTGGTTTTTCATAAAGACAGGGTAACTCTCAGGACAAACCCTTCCTTCCTACCAAAAGTGTTATCGGAAGCAAATCTAAACCACTCCATTGATTTGCCTGTCTTTTTCCCAGACTATACCAACAGGGCTGAACAAAAATTACATTCATTAGATGTTCATCGCCAATTACGGTATTACCTAGACAGGACAAAACAGTTCAGAAAGTCAGACCAGCTCTTTATCTCTTATGCTGCAGGTAAGAAAGGGCTTCCGGTATCGAAGGTTACTCTTTCCAGATGGCTGACATCTATTATTACCTTGGTCTGAGTTGAGACACAGGCAACTTCCCTCTAGGCCTAAGGCTCATTCAACCAGGGCACTATCAACTTCAACGGCGTTTCAAGCAAGGTTACCACTAGATGCCATTTGTGCAGCAGCTACATGGGCGTCCAAACATACCTTGATTGCCCATTACAAGCTTGATTTAGCCTCCAGAAATAGAGCTGATTTTGGTTCCACTGTACTCAGGAGTCTGTTCCATTGAGCCACCCAGGACTAAGATGCTAGGGACGCTGTCCCATCCAGCAAGAATGAAGGCGAGAATTACAACTTAACATTAAGAAGTTATGTCTTACCATAACGTTCCATGTTAGTTGTCTTCTTCTCGCCTTCTTTTTTGCGTCCCTCCCTCCTGCCCCCTAGCCTAGATAGACTTGAGGTTTCTGAGTCCTTCCATTTCTGGAGATACAATATGTTGCGTTTTTTCCTTGTATCCTTAGTGTTACTAGCAGGTAATCTGTACTCGTAAAAGAGGATTATAATATTATTATTATAATATTATTATTTATACTATGTCTTAGCTTCCAAACGAGATCTGGGGAGTTAGCGCATGGTATTGTGGGATATAGGGCTGCCTCGAGCCGGTAAAAATAGCTCTCGAGCTATAGTATAGGCAGTCGGGCCGAGGATCGGCTCCGAACCCATCCAGCAAGAAAGAAGGCGAGAAGAAGACAACTAACATGGAACGTTATGGTAAGACATAACTTCTTATTACGCCGGCTAGGAGGGTTTCTGAGATTCAAGCTTTATCTGCCGTGCCCCCTTACTTCATCTTCCATAAGGACAGGGTCTCGCTCCACACGAATCCTTCCTTCTTACCAAAAGTAGCTTCTGAATCAAACATTAATCAAACAATTAACCTGCCTGTTTTCTTAACAAATTTTCAGAACAAGGATGAATATAACCTGCATTTGCTAGATGTTCATAGACAGCTTTGTTTTTATTTACACAGAACAAAGCCCTTTTGTAAGTCTGACCAGTTATTCGTGTCCTTCTCTAAATGCTTTCTGGGCAAAGCCATCTCAAATGTTTCCTTAGTTAGATGGATTACACAATGTATTTTGCAAATTTATAAAGACAAAGGTCTGTCCCCGTCTGATCCTGTTAAAGCTCATTCTACCAGAATTATGGCGACTTCTGCTGCTGCTTTTTGGTCTAGGGTTTCACTGGATGACATTTGTGCGGCAACAACTTGGGCAAGGTCACATACCTTCATTTCTCATTATAAGTTGGATTTGATCTCCAGAGGGGGAGAGCATCCTTCGGCTTTGCAGTGCTCAGGAATATCCTTCCATGAGGGCCTCCCGGGAGTTTTAGTAGCTGGGGACTCTGTCCCACAGGTTGCAGATAAAATGAAGTTAACTACTTCAGATAAAGAAGTTATGTACTCACCATAACGTTCCATCTGAGTAGTTAAACTTCATTTTTCTGCAACCGTCCCTCCCTCCTTCCCCCGAACCTGTTCAAGGTTTGTTATAAAATTGAGTTGCTGATTGGTTGAGTAGTGGCAAACTCGATCTGAGGGAAGGTAGGAGATGGTGATGGGTTATGGGTAAAGGGGAGGAGCTTGGAGCAGATGCTTGAAAAGTGGCCAGCTCAGATCCAATATGGATCCGAATACCCACAGGTTGCAGAAAAATGAAGCATAACTACTCATATGGAACATTATGGTGAGTATATAACTTCTTTTTATTAAATCATAGCTATTTCTTAAGTCATCTTGTTTAATACCTATGCATGGTGCTTATTTAAGAAATACATTCAACCCTTTTAAAATTCTTCTAATGGTTCATCATTTATCCTTTTAATCAGTTTAACCGGGTTTACAGAAGTTAATTTGGTCATTACAGTATTGCTTTAGTGATACTTAATTACATAATGAGAACTAAATCCATTTCTTTCAATACCATCTTACCTCGTAATATTTCCATTTTTAATACCATATTTTAACTGTTTACTAAACACATTTTACCAGGTTATTGTGCATTTCCACTAGTATGGCATAACTGTTATAGAGTCAAAATAGATAAGGTATACTCCCTTAAATGTAGACTTCCACTGACTCTCCTAGTACAAGCAGAAGAGAATTACTTACCAAAATATACATGGTAGTGTCTGCAATATCATTTTTAGGTTCAGGACAGTGTGATGACCAAATTCATGTTTTTTTTTTTCTTTGATTTGCTAGTTCAGACTAGAAAGTCAGGCACATATCCATTGTGCACATCTGCCTGGATCCACACCTTTATTTCATGTCCCTGAAGCTTTGTGGAACAAAGTTGATGAAATGTTGGCCTATGCTTAAAATCCATTATCTGATTAGTGAAAAGCCCACACTGCAAGTATACTGTGTGCAGTATCTGGTGAGCACTACCTCGTGCATCAGTTGGATGTGGTACAGCTTACCATGGTGAGGGTGACCTTTCTCAGGATTGCACCATACATCATTGCAGTGGAAATGCTGCAGAACTGTGAGAAAAAGCTAACTTTTGTCATAACTTATGCAATGACTTGTGCAACAATTTGGTTTTTATCCCAGTAGCACCACAAGTAGGGGATTCTAATTGTGGAAATTTACAAAAGCTTTCCCATTCTGATGTCGCCAGCTGTAACAAGGATACATATGGGGGATCAGCATTGGTGTTGGCCTGCAGCCAGGGACTGTTACGTGTTTCTCTTGTAGTTTCATATAGGACAAGTAGAAATAAATAGGTACAGCTAGCTGAGCGCTTTACGTTCACAAGACATTATTTTCAGAGGGACCATATGGCTGTATGCACTAGCTGCAAAGTACTGCACCACTTAGTGGCCTGAGCTGGACAGTCAGGGGACTCTGGAGGTGACAGAGTGTGTTATCAGGGTTCAACACCTGCTTTGATCTTTCCTGATTAAACTAAGTAACTCAAAAGCTTGTTGAAGAATACACTGAGCAGTTGCTAAGGTCTGGATGATTTGGAGGTATTGTACTTGCTGAAAATGCCATATTGTATAGTGTGTGTTTCTGAGGGGCATATCTTCATGCATGCAGTATCAAGTAAAGTCAACACTTGTTTATTTTTAACCCTTTGCTTGTGTCTGTGCAGACTCACTTTTGACCTTTGACCTACTCCAATGGCTGTTACTTCAAAGTTTTAGTTCCAGTTTCTGATTACCCTATTCACCCATAGCTGATTCTGTCTTGCCTGAGATCTTATTTACTTTTTCATCTTCACCAAGCATGTCAAGCTACAGAATAGCTCTACATCCTAGGAAAGATAGTAGAGAATAGATTTCCTTCTCTTGACCCTCAGGTTCACACATTTCTTCTCTGGAAGATGACATCATTTTTCTTGGCTCTGTCTGGATAAAAAGAGCCTGCTCAACTGCTTATAAAAACTCATGCCTCTTCTTAGTAAAACCTTTGAGAGGTGCAAACTGTTTTCATTGGCTGCTTTACATTTAGTGTTAGACTTTGATTAGTACCTGTCTTTTTCTAATTTCATTGTTAGCACAAGATGTGAGAGGTACAAACTATTTTTAGCAATTACTTTACTTTTGGCCACAGAATGTAATATATTGCTGCACCGAGTCACTAGTACTTACTTTTCTTTCTAATTTCAGGTTTGAGAATGACCAGTTTAATTGGGCTTGTTTCTTATGCCACTTCACGTTTAATTGAAGGACCTCAGTTCACCATTACATGAATTATTTATGGCCCCATAATTTGTTCTTGCCTGATCTAACTGTAGTGTTTCCCAGTTTGGTTATTAACCTGAGGTCTATGCATTATATTGTGATTAAGAAGCAGTCCCCTAGTGAATGCTGTAATGCACTGATGTTCATCGTGTTACCCTGCTGCAGTCATCACACATGGGTTATCCTGAGTTCCAAAGTCTTGGTCCGGCATCGGTTGCTGTCGCTTCCTCCCTGACCTCAGTGCGCCAGGGGTATATAAGAGGCATCCAATGCCATTTTCTTCAGTCTTTCTTGCCGCGCAGTGCCCGAAGCAGAAGCAGTTCACAAGTGCCAGTCGGCCGACACCTGAGATTTTCGAATCGAATTTCAGTCCGAAGTCTTCAATAAAGCTAAGTACCCCTTTGGGGAACCTTTTCTTGCCTCAGTCTGATGTCAGAAAAAGTTAACAATTGCATTTCATTTGGGAAGCAAATACCTCATAAGGACTTCCATTCTTATTGTATTTCTTGCCTAGGCCCAGCCCACGACGTCACAGGTTGTTGGTTTTGTGCTAGGTTTAATAAACGAACTATCAAACGCCGTTTTGACTTCGCACGACATTACTTTGGTAGGAAATTTAATTATATCATGCCGTTGGAGCAGCCGACGACCAGCATGCATAAAAAATGCAAGGATAAGGACAGGCAGCCTAGAACCAAGCCATACTCCGAGGCCTCTGCTGGGCCTGTCACCGGTTATCCGGTTTTCAGTGAGGCGCCTACGCAGCCCCTGACGACCGCGGGAATGGAACCCCAGACAGCTTCGGATTCTCAAGCGGAGTGTACTAGGCCGTCTCAACCATCTTTATTAGGCTCTTCCGACACCGGAGCAGAAGGTGATCCCGGTGCAGTAGAAACGCCTTTGGTTTCAGAAGGTGTCTTCAGACCAACTACTCTCACCATTAAATCTTATGCTAAGCTAAAGACTCCATTAAAACCAAAAAAGACTGTGCATCAGTCGCTTGTTCAAGGCTAAGCTAAAGACTCCATTAAAACCAAAAAAGACTGTGCATCAGTCGCCTGTTCAAGGCCGCATGCCTAAGAAATAGATGCTTAAGATGGCTGAAGATTTGATTACCCTAATCATTGGTCCCCATCCCCCTCCAGATAAAAGCCAAGACAAGAGGAGGATTATGCTTCCTCTGACCAGGTTTCTATTTCCTCAGATTCTTCTGAGGAACAGGATTACACTTTTCCCCCTTATGAAGACTCTGATGCTGAAGACTATTTCCTCAGCATCTCCCCCTGAAGACTACTCCTTTGGAGAAACTTTACATACCACGAGGGAACATTTCCACTGGGAAGGCCAGGACTACTCTGATTCTAAGAAAAGGCTCAGAGAGTTTCTTTTACTACCCCAGCACAGACCACTTGCTATCCCTCCAGTTTTAGATATTGTGGATGATGTTTACTTAGAGTCTAGTCTAAATCCAGACTCCCTACCTCCTTCTCCAGCCAAACCAGACAGATACTACAGAGTATCTGACACACACAAATTCCTTTATAAAAGCCCTCTGGCTGACCCAGAAACAATTTCCCAGGGTCCCAAAGGGGCTAAAGCTTCTATGGCTAAAAATCCTGTACCCTCTGAAAGGGATTCCAGAGCCCTAGATAGATGGGGAAAGAAGATATACACCTCAGCTACTCTGGCTATGAGAGCATTAAATTGCCAGATGTTCATCGTGCATACAGCTGCAGTCATAACAGATGGGTTCTCCTGCCGTCAGGCGGGTCCTCGGTCGGCCGAATTCCAAAGTCTAGGTCCGGCGTCGGTTGTCATCGCTTCTTCCCTGATGTCAGTGTGACAGGGGTATAAAAGAACCAGCCAACGCCATTTTCTTCAGTCTTTCTTGCCGCGCGGTGCCCGAAGCAGAAGCAGTTCGCAAGTGCCGGTCGGCCAGCTCCTGAGATTACGAAAAATTTGGAAACCGAAGTCTTCTTAAAGCTAAGTACCCGTTGAAACTTTTCTTGCCTCAGACCGATGTCAGACAAAGTTAATAATTGTATTTCTTGTGGGAAGCAAATACCGCATAAGGATTTCCATTCCCTCTGTATACCTTGTTTAGGCCCAGACCACAACGTCTCGGTCTGTCACTGTTGTGCTACATTCAACAAACGCACTATTAAGCGTCGGGGAGTTCCCAGCATTTTTGGGAAAGCATTTAACTATACCATGTCGTCGGATACTCCGACACCGGTTTTGTCTAAAAAACGCAAAGACAAGGACCGACACTCGAGGTCCGCGGCCTCTACCGACACCACGCCAAAGCCGACTACACGTGGTCCGGTTCTCAGTGAGGCACCTACGCAGCCCCTGATTACCGACGACACATCTTTGGCGGTGTCTCCTGTACCCGAGGTCGCAGGCTCCTCGGCCCACACCCTGACTACAGATACCGAAGCCACTCTTGGTGTTGAAACACAGAATGTGGACAGGTCCACCTCCACTCAAGGTGTCTTCAGACCTTCCTCTTCTTTCTCCATCAAGGCTTTCACCAAGTCTAAAGCAACCATGCACCCTAAGAGACCAGTTACACAGGGCCCATCTCCAGGCCCCATGCCTAAGAAACAGATGCTTAAAATGGCTGAGGATTTAATTACTCTAATCAGAGGTTCTCAGCCACCTCCGGACAAAAGGCCCAGAGTGGAGGAAGATTCCCCCTCCTCTGATCAGGGCTCCATTATTTCAGAACACTCTGATGATCAGGAACAATCTTACTCCCCTTTTGAAGACTCTGATGCAGAGGAGTCTATTCCTTCTGTATCCCCCCCTGAGGATTTCTCATTTGGGGAAACTTTGCATACCTTAAGGGAACACTTCCACTGGGAAGACCAGGATTATTCAGATTCCAAGAAAAGGCTCAGGGAATTTCTTTTGTTACCCCAGCACAGGCCTCTGGCTATACCTCCTGTCTTGGACATCCTAGATGATGTTTACTCGGAGGCCTGCCTTAACCCGGACTCTCTACCTCCAGCTCCAGTTAAGCCTGACAGGTACTATACCCCAGGGATTACCTCAGTGTCACTGCTCGACAGAGGCACAGCAAAATAATGGGTGTAGTTCCCCATACTAAAGGGGTGGCGTAAGCCACAAAACTATGGGCTAGGCTTGTAAATGCCCTCGGGCAGATAGCCTAGTATGAACCTATGAACCTATGAACCTACAGGGTTCCTGACTCACACCAATTTCTTTACAAAAGCCATGCTGCTGACCTAGAAACCATCTCACAGGGACCCAAGGGAGTTAAGGCTTCCATTGCCAAAAATCCATTGCCTTCCGAGAGAGATTCCAGATCCTTAGAAAGGTGGGGAAAAAAGGTATATACCTCGGCTACCTTAACCATGAGGGCCTTAAACTGTCAGTTTCATATGCTAAAATACCAACAGTTTCTGTTATCTCAATTGAAAAGTAAAATGTCACAACCTGAACAACCAGACTTGAAGGGGTTGCAGGATTTGATGCATAGTGCAGAACAAGTGGGTAAACATACCTTACAATGTGGTTTTGATGCTCTAGAGGCCTCATGTAGAGCTGCTGTTACAGGCTCAGTCATACGCAGGCATGCTTGGCTCAAGGAACAAACCTTGCCTGATCATGTCAAAGCTAAATTACTAGACGTCCCTCTTCAAAAGGATGTACTATTTGGGGCAAATGCTGAGGAAGTATTACGGAAAATGGAGGAAAAAGCTAAATCAATGCAAACTGTGAAAGAATTTCTGCAGGTTCAACCCCACGTTTAGTAGAAATTGGCCTTCCAAAAACTGGTCCTTTCCTGCCACGGACAGACCCCAAAGAGGCAGATACAGGCGCCCGAGGGGCAGAGGACAATCACAAGGATCGTACAGAGGCAGACAATGACAAGCTCCTACATAAAGAGGTGGTGAGGACAACTCACAATCTTTCAGAAAGCAAACCCAATGACTTTCCCCTTTGCAGGCCAACCAGGTCTCAAATGGCAGCCCCCTTAGGAGGAAAGCTGGCACTATTCTCAAAAAATTGGCATGTTGTCACAAAGGACAAATGGATCCTGGACATTATAAACAGAGGCTACAAATTTCATTTTCATACCCTTCCAAAAATGAGAGGCATGCCAAAACTGCCACACAATCAAAGGGCAGAGGCACAAAAGCAAATTTCAGATCTTATAAACATGAAAGCTATTCAAGAGGTACCTACACACGAACAAGGTCAAGGTTTTTATTCCAGGCTATTTCTGGTGCCAAGGAAGGGAAAAGATTGGAGATCTATTTTGGATCTTGCCATCCTAAACACATTCCTACTCGTACCAAAATTCAAGATGCTCACTCTACAGCAACTTCTTCCCATGCTGGGCAAGGAGTCTTGGCTGGTAACATTGGACCTCAAGGAGGCATACCTGCATGTCCCAATCAGACAAAATTGCAGAAGATACCTCAGATTTCTTGCAGGTTCAACCCATTATCAATTCTCTGCATTGCCCTTTGGCTTATCTACTGCGCCCAGAGTATTCACGAAATGCCTGGCATCAGTAATTGCCTACTGCAGACTTCAAGGGATACAAATATACCCTTATTTGGACGACTGCCTGATCCAGGCGGACAGCAAGCACATTCTTCTGAAACATCTGGCTTATGTAATAATGTTATTAAACTCTCTGGGATACACAGTCAACAAAGAGAAATCAAGGCTAATACCCTCTCGGAATATAATTTTCCTGGGTGCCAATTTGGACACAAACACCCAGATGGCCCATCTCACGCCAGAGAAGCAGGGGCAACTAATTCAATATTTCAGAACACTGGCAAATTGCACCAGGCTGACTGCAAGGAAAATCCTGCAGGCTCTGGGATTCATGGCATCTTGCATCTTGCTAATCCCATGTGCAAAGCTGCATATGAGAAAACTGCAATGGTACCTAAAAAACATATGGTCTCAACACAGCCACAGTTTGGAAACAATAATACCACTACTTCCATGTCTGCAAAAGGAATTTCTGTGGTGGGCTCAAGCATGTCAAACAAACACAGGTCTTCCATTCAGCAAGCCTCAAGCAAATCAAGTCATCACAACAGACGCCTCGGACTACGCCTGGGGGGCGCACATGACAGACCGGTGCATTCAGGGCAAATGGTCCCAAAAAGAAAAGCACCTTCACATCAATCAAAAAGAAATGCTAGCAGTAATAAATGCTATTATAGCTTTCAAGGACCTTCTACAACCAGGTCAACTATTGATAAGAATGGACAACACCACAGTTATGTGGTACATAAACAAGCAGGGAGGAATACATTCCTATCCCCTATGCAGACTGGCCATATCACTTTGGAACATGGCCATGGACTTACAAATGGAACTACAAGCACAGTACTTGCCAGGCAAGGAAAACACGCTGGCAGACAACCTAAGCAGGAATATGACAGATCCACACGAATGGATGTTGCATCCAAAAGTTTTTACAGAAATAATCCAAGAATGGAGAAGGCCAGACATAGATCTCTTTGCCTCCCACAAAAATCATCAATTGACAAAATTCTGCTCGAGGACCTTCCATCCAAAGGCCTGGAGAGTGGACGCTCTCTCTTTCAGTTGGGCATCAATGACAGTTTATGCCTTCCCGCCCCTTCCTCTGCTGCCCAAAGTCCTATTGAAGACCAGAGCAGACAGACCAAAGATGATCCTCATTGCTCCGGACTGGCCAAGGCAACACTGGTACCCACTCCTGAGGAGCCTGACGCATTCCCCTCCATGGACCCTGCCTCTAATGCCTCTTCTTCTGACTCAGCACAGCTTCAAAACTCTTCACAGTCAGCTAAAAACACTCAGTCTAGCCGCATGGAAGATTCCTTAGCATCACAGCAGGCCCTACTCTCCAAGGAGGTGCAGGATGTCATTTTGGAGGCCAGAAGGCCATCAACTCGAAAAGCTTACTCCGCAAAATGGAAACGTTTTTGTGTCTGGAATGAGAAAAAGGGCCAGAACCCTGGAAAATTGAATTTACCTCAAATACTACAATATTTGGCTGAACTGCTAAGCAGTGGACTTTCGTTCTCCTCCATCAAAATCCATGCCTCAGCCATTTCTGCAGAATACAACACTGATCCTCCTTTATTCTCTCACCCTCTTTTAAGACAGTTCCTCAGAGGGGCTAAGAATTAAAGACCTCCAAGGAAACAACCAATACCTGCTTGGGATCTAAATTTCATTCTGGAAAAACTGACTTTGCCTCCTTTTGAGCCAGCTTGCCTCATCAGATTTGCAATATTTGTCCTGGAAAACAGCTTTCCTTCTGGCTATCACTTCAGCTCGTAGAGTTTCAGAACTACAGGCTCTCATGGCTGTCCAGCCTTTTATCATCTTCCATCAGGACAGAGTTTCCTTACGAACCAACCCGTCCTTTATGCCTAAAGTGGTATCCAGGGTAGCTTTAAATCAGGCCATACATTTACCTACTTTTATCCCAATCCTCAAAACAAAGGGAGAGATTACTACATTCCTTGGACATCCACAGGCAACTGCGTTATTATTTGGACAGAACAAAACCTTTCAGAAAATCAGAACAGCTCTTTGTGGCCTATGGGGTAGGAGCTCAAGGAAAGCCAATTTCCAAGCAGACAATCTCAAAATGGATAGCCCACTGCATACGCTTTTGCTATTTCTTTCATGGCAAAACTGTTCCTACAGGCATTAGAACTCATTCCACCAGGGCCACAGCCACCTCTGCAGCCTTCCTCAGAGGAGTTCCTACCAAGGATATTTTGGAAGCAGCCACTAGGAGTTCTGTGCATACCTTCTCCAAACACTACAACCTACCATTATACTCCAAATCAAGAGCAGGCTTTGCCATTGCAGTCTTGTAGGGCATTTTGGCTCCTCCTAGTTCCACCTAGTGCCTACCACCCCTTTCTTAGCTTTGGGATTCTACCCATCTGTTATGACTGCAGCTGTATGCACGATGAACATAGTACAGTTTTGTGCCTACCATAAATGTAGATGTTCGAGTGCTAATACAGCTGCAGTCCAGGTTTCCCTCCCTCCTTCCCCTCTAGGGGTATTCTTTTATGGTGTATTTGCTTTCAACTACTGTTTTTTGATTATATTGCATTGCATTACTTCATAATTTTATGTATTGCCTTCCTTCTGGGGGCACCTGACATCTGGGGCAAGAAAAACTGAAGAAAATGGCGTCGGCTGGTTCTTTTATACCCCTGTCGCACTGACGTCAGGGAAGAAGCGACGACAACCAACGCCGGACCTAGACTTTGGAATTCGGCCGACCGAGGACCCGCCTGACGGCAGGAGAACCCATCTGTTATGACTGCAGCTGTATTAGCACTCGAACATCTACATTTATGGTAGGTACAAAATTGTACTTTTCACATGCTGAAATATCAGCAATTCCTTATGTCTCAATTAAAACAAAAACTGGGCACACATTCTGAACAGGCTGAATTCATGGAAATGCAGGATCTGTTGCATGCAGCTGAACAGGTGGGCAAACATACTTTACAATGTGGATTTGATTCATTGGAAGCTTCCTGTAGAACAGCTGTTACTGGGTCTGTCATACGCAGACATGCTTGTTTAAAAGAACAAACCCTAACTGATCATGTTAAAGCAAAATTATTGGATGCACCTTTATAGCAGGATGTCTTATTTGGTGTCAAAGCAGAAGAGATTTTAAAGAAAATGGAGGATAAGGCAAAGTCTATGCAGACGGTTTTACAGGTACAACCCCCCGGTTTCAGCAGAAATTGGCCAACAAAAAACTGGTCCTTTCCAGCTTCTGATAGACCACAGAGGGGCAAATACAGATGCCCAAGGGGCAGAGGTCAGTCACAAGGCCCTTACAAACCTCGCCAATGGGGTGCTGCAACCCAGAAAGGAGGCGAAGACAGGCCCCAAGCTAGCAGAAGACAAACACAATGACTCAACCCTCCAACTACCAAGCAAATCTCTCTTGGCAACTCCCTTGGGAGGAAAATTAGCACTTTTTGCAGACAACTGGCACATCATCACAAAAGACAAATGGGTCCTAAACATTGTCTCACAAGGATACAGATTCCACTTTCATACCTTGCCAAGGATAAAAGGAATGCCAAACCTGCCACCAAATCAGTGGGCAGAGGCACAAAAACAAATTACAGCTCTCATGGATATGAGAGCCATTCAACAGGTACCTATACAGGAGCAAGGACAAGGATTTTACTCAAGACTCTTTCTAGACCCCAGAAAGGACAAAGCATGGAGACCCATTCTGGATCTTTCAATTCTGAACACCTATCTGCAAGTACCAAAATTCAAGATGCTAACACTACACAGCTTCTTCCCATGCTGGGCAAGAAGGCTTGGCTAGTAACGTTGGAGCTCAAGGAGGCATACCTGCATGTCCCTATCAGACAAAATTGCAGAAGATACCTCCGCTTCATTGCAGGTTCAACCCACTATCAATTCTCTGCACTGCCCTTTGGCTTATCTGCTGCGCCCAGGGTCTTCACAAAATGCCTGGCACCAGTAATTGCATACTGCAGACAAAGAGGAATTCAAATATACCCATACCTGGACGACTGCCATATTCAAGCAGAAAGCAAGGACATTCTTTTAAAACATCTGGCATTTGTCAAACACCTTCTAAGTTGCCTAGGGTACACAGTAAACAAAAAGAAATCAAAACTAGTGCCCTCACAAAACATAATATTCCTGTGTGCCAGCTTGAATACAACGGCCCAGATGGCTTATCTCATGCCAGACAGCAACAACAGCTGACTCAATACTTCAAAATAATGGCAGCAAAGACCCAACTCCCTGCAAGAAAAATTCTGCAGGCCTTGGGATTCATGGCATCTTGCATACTACTAATACCATTTGCAAAACTGCATATGAGGAAATTACAATGGTACCTGAAAAGCGTATGGACTCAGCACAGCCACAGCTTGGAAACAATGATACCACTCACTGTGGTGGGCACAGGCATGTCACATCGACAAGGGTCAGCCTTTCACATTACCCACAGCCAGGCAGACTATGACAACAGATGCATCGGACTATGCCTGGGGAGCACACATGGCAGGACAGTGCATTCAGGGCAAATGGACAACAGATCAAAGGCATCTGCATATCAATCAAAAGGAAATGCTAGCATTACAGAATGCCCTAACAGCTTTTAAGGACCTCTTACACCCAGGACAACTACTAATAAAGACGGACAATACCACAGTAATATGGTACATCAACAAGCAAGGGGGCACACATTCCTACCCCCTATGCAGGCAAGCAATGACCTTATGGAACACAGCACTGTCTTACCAGGAAAGAAAAACACATTGGCAGATGACCTAAGCAGAAACATCCTGGATCCCCACGAGTGGAAACTGGATACACAAGTATTTGCAATGATAACTCAAAAATGGGGACGCACAGACATGCATCTGTTTGCCAACCTCGAAAACTTCCAACTTCAAAAATTTTGTACAAGGACATTCCACCCACAAGCTTGGAAAGTGGACACCCTCTCATTCAGTTGGAAAACATTAACAGTGTATGCCTTTCCTCCACTGCCTCTTCTAGCAAAGGTGCTGCTGAAAGTCAGATTAGAGAGGCCACAAATGATGCTCATTGCACCAGACTGGCCACGCCAGCACTGGTATCCAATTCTAAAGAACATGGCCCACGGCCCACCATGGATTTTACCACAAATTCCTCACCTGCTCACCCAGCGAGACAATCAAATTCTACACAGCCAGCTCAAGACTTTAAACCTGACTGCATGGCTAATTACCTAAACAATCAACCAACACCTCTATCCAAAGCTGTTATGGATGTCATTCTGGAGGCCAGGAGGCCCAGCACCAGGAAAACCTATTCAGGCAAATGGAAAAGATTTTGCGCCTGGAACCAGGCTAAAGGCCAAAATCCCCTTGATCCAAACATTCCTCAGATTCTACAATACTTAACTGAGATGTTGCGCAAAGGACTTTCCTTTTCATCTATTAAGATCCATGCCTCAGCAACTTCAGCTCATTACAACACTGATCCTCCTTTATTTTCACATCCACTCCTAAGACAGTACCTCAGAGGGGCTAAGAACATAAGACCGCCCAGGAGAGCACCAACACCTACTTGGGATCTCAACTTCTTTCTGGAAAAACTTACACTGCCGCCCTTTGAACCAGCTTTCTCAGCTGATTTAAAGTTTCTTTCATGGAAAACTGCCCTGCTGCTAGCAATAACTTCAGCTAGAAGAGTCTTAGAGCTACAGGCACTAATGGCAGTGGAGCCTTTCCTCATTTTACATCAAGACAGAGTCTCTCTATGAACTAACCCTTCCTTTATGCCAAAGGTGGTATCCAGTGTGGCCCTAAACCAAACCATTCATTTGCCCACCTTTTTTCCAAATCCCCAGAACAAAGGAGAAAGACTCCTGCACTCTTTGGACATTCACAGACAACTACGTTACTACTTGGATAAAACTAAGGCTTTCAGAAACTCTGACCAGCTCTTTGTAGCCTATGCTGCAGGATCACAAGGAAAGGCTATCTCAAAACAGACCATTTCAAAATGGATAGGACATTGCATACGTTTCTGCTACACGCATCATGGGAAACTGGTACCTGCTAGCATTAGGCCCCACTCCACCAGGGCTACAGCTACATCAGCAGCCTTCCTCAGGGGGGTGCCAACCAAGGATATTCTGGAAGCTGCAACTTGGAGTTCAGTGCACACCTTCACCAAACACTATCACTTACCTCTATATTCTAAGACTACAGCTGGCTTTGCCACTGCAGTTTTGCAGGGCCTACTGGCTTCTTCTAACTCTGTTTAACTCCACCACCCATCCTTAGCTTTGGGATTCAACCCAAGTGTGATGACTGCAGCAGGGTAACACGATGAACATAGTACAGTTTGTTACCTACCATAAATGTAGATGTTCAAGTGTTCACCCTGCTGCAGTCCAGGTTACCCTCCCTCCATCCCTTCTGAACTAGCTGGATTTATCCATACCATTCTATCCTATGCTACCTCTGTGGTGTATTTGCTTGTGACAGAAAATATTGTTTTATTTTTACATGTATATTTTTATATAACAATATGTATTGCCTACCTACTGGGGGCACCTGACATCTGGGGCAAGAAAACCCAAAGAAAATGGCGTTGGATGCCTCTTGTATACCCCTGGTGCACTGACGTCAGGGAGGAAGCGACAGCAACCCACGCCGGACCAAGACTTTGGAACTCAGGCCGACTGCGGGACTGCCTGATGGCAGGATAACCTAAGTGTGATGACTGCAGCAGGGTGAACACTCGAACATCTACATTTATGGTAGGTACAAAACTGTACCTTTTGTTTTCTTTATTATCTGCCCTGTAGTTGCTGGGCAAGATAATGAGAGTACAGATTCCTCGCTGTTAAAGGATGCACTGAGCGGTTACTAGGGGCTGAATCATTTGCATGTACTGTAGCTGTTTGAATTGCTGGGTTTTCTTAATCTATTTGGTGTGGTATAAAGGGTGTCTAATCCTTTCTAAACAAATATCCATAGAGTAGTAATTCACAGTTGAATCATTGTTGCTGATGGAAACATTGAGAGTCCTGGGTTCATCTTTGTGTGTTTGTTCTCCTTTCGACTTCTGCTACCCCACTGGAATTCTGATACCTGTCCCACTTAGTTCTTTAGGTCTATCCACAAAATGCTCTGATATCAGCTAGAGTACCTTCTAGAATAATGCTACTGAAACCTCCCCTCACTGGCTGTGCTATTAGGGTGGCCAACTGGCTGACAGTTTTAGCTATGAGTACCCCATAGCTAGTGTAGGGTAAACATCTATATAATATTTAGGCATTGTGTCTAAGGTAAAATTTCTGTAGTCCTTGCCAGTTACCACCATAACATTTTATTTGCAAAAATTAATTTTAGGAGTGGTGATCCAAGCTGTGTGTCTAGTTAACCACTCCTACTCTGTGCCTAAACTCATTGTAGGTAAAACAGCAAAAAGCTAACCAGTCATTGGCACACCACTCTGTCAGAGATAGTGTTGCATAAAGTGACACATAAAAAGTCTAAGGGACTCTTTTTATATAATTGCTGTGTTGAGATAGGTTAAACTAACATGTCCACTCTTCGGATATTCCTCCAGCAGGAGAATATGCTTACAAAGAAAAACTAAAAACCGTTTACGTTCTAGTTTACTAACTCTTTCACAAGTGCTCAAATGAAGAACTTGCATCTGATGGCTTAGCTGGATAAAACACCTGGTTAATTACTCCTTTCTATTTTTTTCTTTTCCTGTGAAAATCTTTTTGTAAAATTCAGACCACAAAACCAGAAACAACAGAAACCAGACATATAGACGGCATCTGTCTGTGTTAAAATGTGTTGCATTCTTTCTGTTGAATTAATGCATAATTTAAATGTGCTTCTATTAAACAGTTTTTGCACAAAAAGTGATGGTCGTATAGTAGAGAAAGGGCAACAGAGTTGCAGTTAACCTTAGAGGACAGTAAGGGTTTTGGTGAGAAATGTGTTATAGCAAGGCTGGACATAAGCAAGAATAAGATACAGGTGCTGGGGTAAATTTTGGAAAAAACAAAGAAAGATAAATGAAGAAGAGTCTTTTGTAGTTGTACAATTTGTATTATATTGGTAAAAGCATTTTTTGTGGGTACAGCAAAATGTATGGCTGTTACATACATATGTATGTACACATACAGTTCGGAGTCAATTAACCGAACCGAACCTAACAGCAGAGGCCACCAAAGCAGACACCCAAACAACCACCACCTCAGAACACAACACCCGCAACACATAGACCTCACAGTCAGAGTGTCAAACAGTCACAGCCCTTAAGGCCAAACAAAATGCCAGACACACTAGTCATTGGTGACTCCATAGTCAGACACACTGATGTCCCACTCACCAGACTGAGTAAGGAGAAGGTCACAGTAAGCTGCCTGTCGGGCGCTAGAATCCGCCACATAACGCAAGCACTCAGGTCTCTCAACAGCAGGTACAAATATGACTCAGTCATTGTCCACGCTGGTGTAAACGACCTGAGACGTACCTCCTTGGACTACATGAAAAGAGACATTGAGGAGCTCTCTGATTATGTAGCCCAGGCAGGTATGACCCTGACCTTGAGCAGTATCCTACCTTCACCAAGAATGATGCCACAATACAGAGATAAGATGATCAGCTTTAACAATTGGCTTAAACACTGGTGTCATTCAAAGGGGATCCAGTATCTGTCTGCCTGGGATGACATGCTGGACAAGCCACGCTGCTTCGCAAGGGACGGCTTGCACCTGTCACCCTGGGATTCGGATATTGGCAAAGGCTCTTGCCACCCCATAGTGCCTTTTTAGGCAAGGCTCAAATTCTAAACCTACCACCCTAGAACACAAAAAGGAAAAAACTAAGGGTAATGCTGCTCAATGCCAGAAGTCTAAATCTCAAAATGCACGCACTCGAGGCCCTTCTCAGTATGGAGAACATCGATGTCTGTGCTGTGACAGAAACCTGGTTCAAGGCTCCTGAGAGCACCCCAGCGCTATCAGGTTTTACCTCATATCATGCGTTCCGCCCCAAAATCCGGACAATACCAAGAAAGGAGGGGGTATCCATATTCATCAAGGACACCCACACCTCAAGACTGGTGGCAACGCACGATGCATCGGAGACCATCCAGGTGCAATTAACCATAGGCAAGACTGCTCTGCAAATTGTAGCATGTTACAGGCCACCCTCACAAACTCAGGAAACTCACATGGCCTTCCTGAAAACACTAGAGGGATAAATGTATCACCAAACACCATCATACTAGGTGACTTCAATTACCCTAATATAGACTGGGAACACTACTCAAGCCCAAACACCCTAGCCCAAAAGTTCCTGGAATTCATAAACTCAAATGCCATGGAACAACTAGTCACCATCCCCACAAGAGGAGATAACATACTTGATCTCATCATCACGAACATGGGAGCACAATGTTCAACACCAGAAGTATACCCCTCACTGGTGAGATCAGATCACAAACTAATCTCGCTGGAGGTCCTCATCCCACCCCCACCTGAAATAAGAAAGACCACAGTAAAGAACTTCTCAAAAGCCGACTTCCCACTTCTAAAGACTAGTGTGGTCTCCTTTCAGGCCCCCGAGCCGGCGGAAAACAATACTCAAGCCGCTGAATCACTTACAAACGCCTTCTACCAGCACCTGCAGGACTGCATGGATAAGGCAATCCCAAGCAAAACAAAGACTCTTTGTACCAAAGGCAAGCGTCCAGTCTGGTGGACCCCAGCCATAAACAAACTCTACAACAAAAGGAGGAAGCTACTACAAGATAGAGCAAAATCCTTAAAAGGTAAGACACCCTTGATCACTATAAGTAAAAAACTAAGAGCTCTCATAAAATCATCCAAAGCAAATTTCGAGAGAAAAATAGCTAAAGACTCAAAAGACAATCATAAGGCCTTCTTTAGCTATGTTAGAAACCTAGGAGGAAACTCCCAGATATGCTCAGAACTAGTTCAAAATGATGTGAAGATTACTGATCCTACACATTGCCAACATACTGGCTGACAGGTTCAGTGCAAACTTCTACCCCCCCAAAGGAGAGATATCTATACCAAATGAGTGCAGCCCACCAAACAACTCCAGCGCGCAAGTGAGAACTGCTCACTCCAAAGCAAAAAACACAGCATCCATGGGACCCGATGGTGTCCCCGGCTGTGTGCTCCACGAACTCAATGAGGAATTAAACCCACAGCTAGGACAGCTGTTTAATCAAAGTCTTACCTCTGGATACGTACCCAGGGAGTGGCGCACTGCAACTGTGGTCCCACTTCACAAAGGCGGTGCCTCCACAGACCCTGGAAATTACCGGCCCATTAGCTTGACAAGCCTTATCTGCAAAGCCATGGAGAGGATCATACTGGACCTCATAAATAAAGACATAGGGAATTTGCAGACTTTGGATCCAACCCAGTTTGGCTTTGTCAAAGGCAGATCATGCCTTTTAAACTTGGTTGACTTTTGAAACAGTCACCAAAGCCATTGATGAGGGAAAGGCAGTCCATACAGCCTACCTCGATCTGGCTAAGGCCTTGATACAATACCCCACTCGGGTATCATTGAAAAACTCATCAGCTTAAATGTTAACCCATACATCACAAGATGGGTTGCAAACTGGCTGAGTGACAGAACCCACAGGGTCAGAGTTGCTGGCGCCATGTCAGACTCAAAGCCTGTCACAAGTGGTGTCCCACAGGGCTCAGTCCTGGGCCCACTCTTGTTTGGCATCTACTTTTCCAGTACAAGCAAACACAGGAGGGTTATGGCTGACAAAGTTTGCAGATGACTGCAAACTGGGCCATAGTAGAAAACACATCTGACACAGATATCCTTCAGAAGGGTCTCACAGAAGCGGATAACTGGTGCCAGAGCCACGGCCTAAAGTTAAATGCCAAAAATGCATAGTCATACCCTTCGGGAAAAACAAGGTTACCCCTAGCTACCAAATAGGTGGCAATCCACTGAGCACAGAAGAAGTTATCAGGGACCTGGGGACCCAGGTTGATAGTAGTCTGTCATTCGACACCCATGTAGCTAAAGTAGTTAGGAAGTCCTTCTACATTGCCCACCTTATCATGAAGGGATTCTCATCTAGATCAAGGGAGGTCATAGTCTCCCTTTACTCATCACTCATCAGACCAATGATTGAGTACAATGCCCCATTCGGAATGTATCTGACCCGACACTTGCAGCAGCTGGAGAGGCCACAAAAGTTCCTCACCAAAAGGATAAAGGGTCTCAAAATCTGTCCTATGCTGCCCGACTGAAAGAACTCCAGCTCTATTCAGTCGCCACCGCTTGCTCAGAGGTGACCTTTGCCTAACATACAAGGCCATGTCAAACCCAGATTTGATGAATATGCTTCACCTCAAAAATCTAGATCCATCAGAGCCACAAGGGCGGGAGACTTAAACCTCGACACGGCTATTAATAGGACGTGCTGGAGGGATAGATTCATCACCCAAAGACTCCCTATGCTGTGGAACAAAATCCCGGTACATGTGAGGCAGAGCACCTCGCTGGCCTTGTTCAAGAGAAATCTTGACCAATGGATGGGAGATCGCAGATATACCCCAGGAATTACCTCAGTGTCACTGCTCGACAGAGGCACAGCAAAATAATGGGTATAGTTCCCCATACTAAAGGGGTGGCGTAAGCCACAAAACAATGGGCTAGGCTTATAAATGCCCTCGGGCAGATAGCCTAGTATGAACCTATGAACCTATGAACTGGGACCTAGGATAGTTCGGATAACAAACTGTTCGGATAATCAAACATATATTGAACCGGATAAAAACTTCTAAATGTTTTTGCTGCACACAGGGAATAGACTTAACCATTCGGAGATTCCAGTGGACAGTAAAGAATATTTTTCACACACAAGCAGGCTACAAGCTCAGAAAAACACACAGAAGCAAATATGTATAATATTTACATATTCAGACTTTATGTTTTTTCCTACCCAAAAACTTTGGAAGGCTGCATTCAGATAATCGATGTTTGGATAATCGACTCTCTATATATAGATAGATATGTGTGTGTGTGTATATATATATATATACATATATATATATATATATATATATATGTTTTCAGAAACTCAAACTCTATTTGGTCGAGTCCATGTGATCGAGTTCTTGCAAACTCAAAGCTTTTGAATACTGATCGTGGAGCAGAGAGGATCATGAAATTTACCCTTTTCTTCACTGTAGTGCGATCTCAGAGTTTGTGTGTGTGTGTGTGTGTGTGTGTGTGTGTGTGTGTGTGTGTGTGTGTGTAGATATATATATATATATATATATATATATATATATATATATATATATATATATATATATATATAAATATGATTTCCAGGAGGTGTGGGGGTGCATGAGGACTTACCCCCCTGCAAAAATGTAAAAAGAAAGGTTGATTCTTTTTTTAGAGTTTTCAGAAACTCAGTAATATGGTCTGTTAGATATTTTTAGAGTTTCCCTAAACATGATCATCATAGACACACTCACACACACACGCGCACACACACACACACACACACAATAACCAGAGTTTTTGCATAAAGATGTAATGAAAGCACATTGTAAGCCTTTGTCGGTATCATATTTTATTTCATTGAAAAGGAAGATTTTTACTTAAAATAGGGTAAAGTAGAGGTTTACAAGTGATGTAGCTTTGTGTGCGTGTGTGTGTGTGTGGGCATGCACCTGTGTTTGTATTTGTGTGCATTTTGTTAAGGTTCTAGGAAATGAAAATAGTAAGCTGGCAGTATTTTAGGAAATAAATACAAGTAAATGTGAGGTTATAGGACATGGTAAGAAGTGAAAGTAGGGTTTCTAGTTGAAATGGAAAAACTAACAAGGAGGGTAGGTAAGTAAAAATCAATGAAAGACCATAAATAGAAAAATATAGTAGAAAAAAATGGTGATTTTTTTTTTGGACGATGGTGGGAGTGCATGGAGGTGATATTAACTCAGTGTCTTTGAGCTGCTGAATATTGTCACACCTCTAGCAGCTCAAGTCCTTATACTCCAAAGCATTTTCTGAAAAGTCAAGTTAAAAAATGTAAACCAAACAAAAGTAAATATCTTGTGAACAGTAGTTGTTATTAAAAAGGTACTGGCTTCAGTGTTATCAGTACGAAAGTCTTCTTTACAGTGATAGCAGTCAGTGAATTCACAGTCTTTAAGCAAATGCTATAATGCATACAAACCCAAAATTATACCTTTCTGTAAAGTTGATCAAACGTTTTATAGCTTGGAAATAACCTAGACATATTGTGTCAGAGAGCATTTCTTTGAATCCTTGTTTCCCAAGATATTTACAGCAGTTGTGTTTACTTGTATAATTAGCAACATAAATTAACTGAATATTTCTTAAGATACACAGGTTAAATAAAGTGCTAGTGTCGTTGACAGTATGCTTCAACATCATTTAAGGTTTGCCTGATGCCATGCAGTAGTTTTATGCCATTTGGTGTTGGAAATATCAGCATACATGGGGAAATCCTGCACATCTTCATAATTACCAGCACACAACTTACAGTACTGCCAGTATAATGTGCTATGTCTGAACAGTGACTGCTTATTTTCCTGTTTCCCATCATGACATTTCACAAGCTGGCTGTCTACATGTTTCACTGTCATTTATGAAAATATGAATGTAAGTATGAAACTATAAACGACAGTAATTAATAACACCACTGTAGGAAAGCTTAGGTTAAAGGTCTTACTTGCATCTTGCTTTTCTTAGGCTGCCTGTTATTAATTCATAAATTACTTAGTTAAGGAAACTAGCCCCAAAAAAATATCAGGATGCCTTTAAAAAGTTCTGGTTATTAAATGGAAGTATTTGGAAAGGGGTCTATGTTATAACGCTGTAACAGCAAATACCAAAAGGCCGATACATATTCAGTGAAATCCATTTCCACAATTTTCTGAATTCTTACAGGGCAAAGAAGTAGTTGGCCAATTACACAATTTTGCCCTTTTCTCCACTGTAGTGCGATCTCGGAGTTGGTATCTTTAGTTAGGGGCATGTGGGGGGACAGCCCCCACATCAAGTGGGTTTAGTTTAGGTAAAATTAGTTTTGTAGCATTCCGGGGCAAGTATTTGTTTACCCAACAAGTTTTCAGCGAATTGCAGAAATGGATTTCTCTGAATACTTGTCGACCTTTTGTATTCACTGTTACTGCGTTTCATCATCATAATATAGACCCTGTAGAAAGACTGTTATAAGCATGAATTAGTTAAGAAGGCAGTACTAAGATGGCTCAATTGGATTAGAATAAAAGTAAACAGCAAGATGTTTTTTATGATGTAGTTATAACAACAAATAATATTGAAAGGTAGTATGAAGTAAAAAGCTGTAGAGTAAACCTTATGTTATTAAAAGGCAACAAGTATTATGCTAATGAAGAAGAAACTGCACAGCAGTTTTAGACTGTGAACAAAGACATTTTGGAAGGAACTGAGCAAGGGTTTATCAAGGAATAAAATGAATGACAAAATTTGTAAATGGTTGCAAGAAGGGAGTATGTTTGGTTGAAAGGGGAGAAAAGGGAAATGTGTGGTTATGGAAAGCTAGATTGAGCAAATGCAATTGTAGCATAACATCTTATCTGATTAATGGGCACCTCAACAGTGCAACATCTGGATGGGGTATCATTTGCCTCCTGTCATAGAATTCTTGTATAATGTTAGTGGACATGAGGGACACCTTTTTGCTTTTTAATGTCTGCCATTTTGATTTTCCATGCTTTCCAGAGTGTTTATCAAGGTGCTGACCATTAACAAATGAAGCTTTGTGGAAGAAGGAATTCTGTTTGGTCCTCTGCCTATACAGCTTACTTCTGATGGCTCCATCAGGGTATTCCCCGCTGCATCTTTGGAGTGGACAGTCCACTGGCTGCAGTCCCTAAGAAGTAAACCTAAACTGATAAGAAATTCTCTCTGGTCATAGAACTGGTTTCATTAATGAAGAGCTGCACACTGTCCAATGCTGGTTTGTCTGTCAACTGAGAGGACTCAGGAATTTATATTGTCTCTTTTGGCATTGTAGTGTATGGTGTCTGGGTGCAGGTGACCATGAACTCACAGATCTTTTCCTGGCATCATATTTCTGTTCCCAGACCCTGAAGTGGCAGATAGTTTTCACAAAGCACTGTGAGCCGTCCATCCTGCATTTCATTTCTTGTGGCCTTGAAGACAAAGGCTTCACTGTCGGGATGGGGAGTTCACCTCTTTTCACCCATGCTTCAAGGAAAATGGTATCTTCTGGAGGGGGAGGTTCATGTTGCCCTGATGGATGCACATGTAGTCTTCCTGGCTGTAACAGATTTGGAGGAAGAGTTTCTTCTGATACCCCTGCTTATTCAGTTTGACAACAAATTAATTTTGTGTTACTTAAGCAGGGAAGCCCTTGGTCATATCTTCTGTGTCAGAAGTCTGTGCACTTCTAGCAGTGGACTGTGGGCACATGCAGTGCTGTTTCAGAAGTTCTCATCATATGCATAGTGAATGTGCTGGCATACTCACTGAATCACTTTTGCGGTGCACCCCTCACTTTGCGTGTGCAATAGCCATGTCTGATTTAGATGCTCTGGAAGTGGGGCATTCTAAAAAATGCTCTGTTCACCACTTTAACGAGTGCGCTTCTGCAGTTAATGCATCAAGACAAGGAGGAAGATTGTGATAGTTACATTTTTCCATCCATTTGTGAGCTTCTTGCATGCCCTGTCTGACTTCTGTTTGATTCCACTCTTCACTGTAAAACTCAGGGAAGAAACATCAAAACCGGTCCTTATTCGTCACCTTTCCATGGAGTGTAAACTGAAATTTTAAACCATCTGGAGCTTCAGTTGATTGAAACATACTTGTCAAAACTTCATTCCCTTGAAACATTAAAAAACATTTTTGCACGGAAGGCAAGCCTTGCCATCATTCCTTGCCTAACCTATATATATATATATATATATGTATATATATATATATATATATATATATATATATATATATATATATATATACTAACTTGATGGTTGTGCAACCACATAGAAAAGAGAGCATTTCACACACAGTGAACCACTGGCAATCTAAAGGTAAAAAGTGCATCAGTAATGACTTGTAATAAGAAGGCAGTTGAAAAGTTTAACATTAGGAAACTGAGCTTGGTGAGTTTGTATGTTTTCCACTTTGTACTCAGTGAAATTTAGTGCAGCAAGTCTTCATTGATCTGATGGCCTAGAAGTATGTGATTTTAGGCTGTTGTCTCCATGGTTACACTGAAAACGCTTCTAGTGCTAGCCAACAAGATATCTTGTGCGTAGGCCAATCACCAGCTCCACCTTAAGACTTGAGTTCTGTTGTAGACCCTTAAAGCCTGTGGTTCTTCCAAAAGGAGTTTCAGAAGTGATGGAGACTGCCAGGAAACTTTCCACCCAGCTGTACTTGGTGGAAATTGTTATTCCATGAGTAAGGTGCACGTGTCTCTTTTTTTCTGCCTGCTATGACCTTTGTTGAGGGGAAATGTAGTGTGTTACTTGTTGGCCAAGCAGCTTCTTGCTGTTCTTACCTATCAAGAATCGACCCCTCCATGAGATTTGAACTTTATGATTAACAGATATGTCAAGCCCCTGATTGAAACAACTGGAAGCATTGCAGTTTGCGTCTTGAAAAATTATGTTTCTGGTAGTTATTAACACTGATTGCTAGATCTCTGAACTGCAAGACTTCATGTGTAGGGAACCTTATCTGTTCTTTTACAAGAATCAGAAGGACCAGTCCACTTTTCCTTCTAAAAGACATTTTTAATTGTTTCTGTAGTAGTTCATTCACCCCCTTCATTTTTTGTTGAGTTATAAATGACAGGTGAGTTGTTCCTTCGTATGCTTGCTTTGCACCACCATTTTTGGTTTTAACTGAAGCAGGTTCATGAGCTTAAAAGTATGAATTGCTGTTTATGTCCATTACACTGGGGAAAGGTTGGCAAATGGCAAGCAAACAGTTTTTGCCAACTGCATTATCTTTTGTCCTCAGGTGTTAAAGATCACTCCATTAGATTGGTGGCTGTTTTTAGTGGCTCACTTCAAGAATGTCCCTTTTACAAACAGTCCACTGCCACTTGATCCTCACTTCACACTTTCACAGTGCATTATAGTACCAGCCTTGAGGTAGAAGTTGGGCCTACTCTGTCACATTGACAAATGTTTGGCCTGTTGACTGCATCCAGCTTTCTCCATCCTGGTGAATATACTGCTTGAGATTTAGCCCAGTACATGGCCCATCAAGGACAATACCAATGTTAGATATAGGGTGTGATGTTCATCATTAAATCATTGTTGTAGCCTAAGCTATATTCTGCCAAGGAATGGACTAAGAGCCAGCCTTCAAAGCTTAAGGGTACCTTCCATGCTTCCTAACCACTATACAGCTTGAGAAGAGCAGTGTAAAGTAAGTGGATAGGGCGCAAAGCCTTCAGAACTTTCTTGCTTTTGAAACACATTCTTCCCTGTGAGCTTTGAGTGATTGATGGTTGGCAAGTGCTCCTTCTAGATAGGACAGATAAGTACCACCTTGGGGACTACCTTATCTTGTTATCAGATATTGTGAGAAAAAGTTTATCTTTTTTGTGAAAATGTATTGCTAGGGACTAAGGTTAGTGCTTTTGGTGGGTACCACTAAAATATCTGATATTGAATCTTACCATTTTTAGTTAGAGGGTAAAACTAAGACTGACTTGCCAAGGCTGTGCTACCTGCTTATCAGACATGTTTCTTGGTAGAAGCATGAGTATGAGTCTTGGCTACTCTGTTCTTCCCTCTCAAATCTGTGAGAAGACGCAAGTTATACAAGAAGCTTTGGTTTGAAGCTGGCTTCCTCTTTGCCTCAGCTGCCAATAAGCAACTCTGCTGTGGTTATTTTGGATAACCTGGGACAGTCCGCACTTTCCCTCTGTCCCTCTAGTGTCGCTCCTTGGGCAGCAGCTAAGGACCGAGAGGTAGGCACGTCTTCTGCGGCTGTTTTGCTGTCCTCTTTGGGCAAGGGAGAATCTCTTGTTGGCATCAAAGGAGGGAGAGGACATTGTTCCCAGGGGGAAGGAACATTAATCAGGGTGCTGTTTCTCAAGTGATGTTGGAGGGATGTCTCCCAGGAAAAGGAAACATAACTTTAGTCATTATTCTTCTCCTCTGTCACCTAGGACAGATAAGGAAGATTGTCTGGGTTTTACTGAAGGGTTTATTTCAAGCCTTTTGGTCTTCATATTCTGAATCTTCACTTAATTGAAAAAGAAAAAGATGCCTTCTGTCTCCGATTCTGATTCTCATTCTTTGGACAGGAATTAAACTGTGTTTTTCAAATTCCTTTTCTACAGAATGTCAGATCTGACTGTCAACAGTTTCTTTTTCAAATCCCCCACCTGAAGAGTTATATTTTTTCTGATAGTTTTGCCAGACTTAAGGAGTTGTTTCAGCTGGAATAAAAAGAAAAGTCCCAGCAAAGGTGGGACAATCAACAGGTTTTCCTTAACCTGCAGCTGTTTCTTCTGTTTTGCCACCATTAGAAGATGCTTTCTTTGCAGCCAGCAGTTTGTCTGACAGTCAACTTTTTGCCCACAGGAAGTCTGTCTGATAAATTATATAAGGTTTCTTAGACCTACAAATTTCCCTTTTTTTCAAACCTTAGATCAGACCCTGCAGTGATGTCTCTGTCAAAAACATATGGCAGATAAACCTATACCTTCTGATAAAATGGAAAAGCCCTTTGATAGGTTTGGGAAGAAAGTTTATATCCTTCAGAATAGTGCATCTTCGGGTTCCCATGTCTAAGTTCTTATTGGCTTTCTTTGACAGTATGAGAAAGTAAATTTACTAGATGCAAAGGCATTTCTGAAGTGTTTAATGTTTTCTTTGTGTCAAGTTCTTATGATACTACTGATGCTCTTTCTAAAGCAGCAGCCATTGGGTCAGTGATGAGAAGATCTGCTTGGCAACAGTCCCAGAGTTTAGCAGATGAGGTCAGAACTCCTGAATGTCCTCCTGAATAAAGAGGTCCTTAAAATTTTTTTTTGAAAGAGGAAAGTTAATTTGGGTGGTTACCCAGATTTTTCAACCTTTCTGCCAAAATGTAATAGAAACTTTCCTATTAGTTTCAGACTGTTTTTATAGAAAACAGAATAAAAGCACATGCAAACAAAATGTCTGAAAGCATTGTCAAGCAGGTTCAAAAAAGAAGGGAGGGTTCTCAAAAACCTAAGACAGTGTTAAAAAGCAAACTGGCTATGTTTTCCATCATGTGTTCCCCTACCCACCTTGGCCTTTCAGTAAAACTATTCCAAAGTCTAGGTCTTCATTTCCCTCTGAGGCACCAGATAGCTTCAGACACTTGAGTTATGAGAATCATTCAGAAAGACTGCAAGAGGAACTGGGAGTCCCACCCTTCTTTTTAATGGATTCCTCTGAATACATCCAGTCATACCGCCAATCTTAGATCAAATGCTATCCAAGGGAGTTATATAACCTGATCCCTCAGATCAAACAGGGAAATACACCTGGCTGGAGACCTGTCCTAGCCCTTTCTAAACCTTCACATTAAAAGTTCAAAATTCAAAATGTCCTTTCTACAGTTTTTGCTGCCTCTTATTCCATGTAATATCTCTGTATTTAAAATATCCTTACCATCACATTCAAATTCTACATTGTTTCATTTTATATTGTTCTGTGTGTGGTGTACATTTTTGATTTGTTGCTTTACACTTTGACTTCTCTGCAACTCCAAGGGCATTTACAGAGTGCCTGGCTCCAGTAAAAGCCCATTGCAGGTTTCAGGTCATTCCTATTTTCCTTATTTAGATGACTGCCTTATTTTTACAGATTCTTTTGCAAGTAATCTAGCATATTTAGCTTGGGTGACAAAAAACGTTTTCTCAGTTTGGAATTTGAGGTGAACATAGGGCAATCTTCTTTAAAGCCATCTCACAGCATAGTGTTTCTGGGATGTCTATTGGCTACTTCTGTTAGGATGACTTTTCCTTAGAACTAAGTGGATTGTTACAAGGAATACTTTCTGATATTTTCCAACCAGACTGTGGCATCTGCCAGGGTGTTTCTTAGAATTCTAGATTTCATGGCGTCGACTATTCTCATTATTCCTGTGGCCAGACTTCATGTGAGGAAACTTCAGTGGCTCATCAAATCCATTTGGACCCAGCACCAGTCCCCACTCTTTCTGTAGCCATAGATACTTTAGACTTTGCTTGGGGAGCAGTATCTAAGAGGGGTGAAAGTTTGTTTGTGGAATAAACAAGACAAATTAAAGCACATAAAAGTTAAAGAAAGGATGGCTCTAAAAAATGCTTTCGAATGTCTGAACGATCTTTTGATTTCAGGTCCTGTACTAGTAATTATTAACACCACTGTGATGTGGTATATAAACAGGGGAAAGATCTTACCCCCTTTGCAGACTAGCTCTGGTTGCCTGGGAACTAGCAACTCAGCAAAGACTGATCCTCCAGTTTACTTGCATTCTGTCAGAGCACAGCATTATAGCAGATAAGCTGAGGAGCACCAGGACAAACCTACACAAATGGAAGTTACATCCAGGGTTCTTCCAGAAATTGATCTAACTTTGGGAAACATCTCAAGTAGATATGTTTGCTTCCATTCAGAAAAGATAAAGAAATTCTGTTCTGGTACTCCTTGCTCAAAGGCCTAGAAGGCAGATACTTTTTCATTCCTTTGGATGAGAATGTTCCTTGTATGCCTTTTTATCATTTATTATTATAACCAGGGTTTCTTTAAAGATTCAGAAGGACTCTCCAA